>NC_138903.1:149638402-150084135 GCF_965194825.1 Balaenoptera physalus
TCGCTTCCCATCGGTCAAAAGGGCCATGCTGAGAAAAGTGTCAAAACCAGAAATGCAGGACAGGCCATGGAGAAATGGGAGCCTCGCTACGCTGATGAGCGGGATGTAAATTGCCAACAGCCACGCTGGAGAAGGGTACGGTGTGTCCACAAACATCTAAAAAAACACAGCTTAGAGCGCATAGGGCACTTCCACGCATGGGGGTATAAATTGGGAAAATTAAAAATCAGCAAGACACAAGCACACCAAAGTTTAGGGCTGCTCTGTTGCCAAGGACCTCCACTTCATTCCACCTTCAATATCCCAGGAAAGAGAAAAATGGATAAAGAAGTTGTGGTCCTTATGTACAATGGAATATCACTCAGCCATGAAATCAATGTCATAAGGCTAGTAGCAGCATGATGAGTGGATTTAGGTACGACGATTCTAAGTGAAATAAGTCACACAGAAAAGGACACTTCTCATAAGATATCACTTATACAGGGAAAGTAAAAACCATTACACTTGAACTGAAATACAAAACAGAACAGAGTCACACATGCAGAAAACACACTATGGCTGCTTAACAGGGAAGGTGAGGTGGGGTGATACATAAAACAAGGGTTTCAAATTAGCTGAGATACCGTTCCATAAACCCAATATGTAATAGACAAGACCGACTCCTTGCTCAGAGAACTGGACTCAACACCCCCTATTCACCACACAAGGATATATCTGACTAGTAATAATCTTAAAACCTATGTATTGAAATCTCTCTGTTAGTGTGTCAAGTGGGTGTAAAGCGGCATAAACACAGCAGTGAAAAGCAGCTAAACCCCATTATAAACATAAATTACTTTTAAAAACCCATGAAACAAAGACAGAGAAAGAGAGAGAAATTCTTACACAATTCGTTCAGGGGCTGTGATGCAACCCGGATTGACCATATCTAGACCCACAGCTGGATGAGACATAAGGGTGGACACTCTTGGGGATGAGAGGTTTGGTGAGGTTGGGTGAGCAAACGCAGACCCTTTAAAGTAATACTGTGTGGTACCCATCCCATGGGTCCCAAATCTCCAGGTTCAAGGGCATCTTCCTACATCGAAAACATGCATGAGAAACCCAGAAGATGGTACACCGTGTGATGGGGAAAGCTTTCTAAAACGCACCTCATTTGTCATCTCCTTGAGCTTGGGTTCGCAATTCCAGCCACTTTACTAGCAATCTCCCTACTTGGAGTATCAGCACCTTTAACCTCCTGTTCCGTATAGGTTGCAATTTTTCCTGAGGATGAACGGGAAGACGGGGAACCAATGAGAGACTAGCTCTTGGTATTGGGACAGACACAGGTCACTCTATTTTCCCATCAGGAAGAAGAAATATCCACAGGCTCAGCCTGCCCCCCAGAACCAGAACAGGGCCTGAAGCCATCCTGCGCTTTTGCGGCCAGCTCCCAAAAAAGCGAGTTGTAAAATGGAGCTTCAGGGCACTGCAATTCACAAACCTGCAGAGTTATAAATGATAACTCTCGTCCACAAATATATTGAGGGAAGGCAAAAAGAGGATTTGAAATCAAGGCAGAATTGCAGGAAACAGATTTCAGGAGGTAGATTCGAATCGCCTTTAAAGCACATGAAAAGTGGCAAAACGTTGACAATGATGCCCTTGGCCAAAAAGGGCGTATGCGTATTTTCCTGAATATATTCAGGAAAAAAACGCATACGCCCTTTTTGGCCAACCAAGCAACCTGGAAAGGCAAATCAGCGCTACAAAGAAGTCTCGCTTCCCATCGGTCAAAAGGGCCATGCTGAGAAAAGTGTCAAAACCAGAAATGCAGGACAGGCCATGGAGAAATGGGAGCCTTGCTACGCTGATGGGCGGGATGTAAATTGCCAACAGCCACGCTGGAGAAGGGTACGGTGTGTCCACAAACATCTAAAAAACACAGCTTAGAGCGCATAGGGCACTTCCATGCATGGGGGTATAAATTGGGAAAATTAAAAATCAGCAAGACACAAGCACACCAAAGTTTAGGGCTGCTCTGTTGCCAAGGACCTCCACTTCATTCCACCTTCAATATCCCAGGAAAGAGAAAAATGGATAAAGAAGTTGTGGTCCTTATGTACAATGGAATATCACTCAGCCATGAAATCAATGTCATAAGGCTAGTAGCAGCATGATGAGTGGATTTAGGTACGACGATTCTAAGTGAAATAAGTCACACAGAAAAGGACACTTCTCATAAGATATCACTTATACAGGGAAAGTAAAAACCGTTACACTTGAACTGAATTATAAAACAGAACAGAGTCACACATGCAGAAAACACACTATGGCTGCTTAACAGGAAAGGTGAGGTGGGGTGATACATAAAACAAGGGTTTCAAATTAGCTGAGATACCGTTCCATAATCCCAATATGTAATAGACAAGACCAACTCCTTGCTCAGAGAACTGGACTCAACAACCCCTATTCACCACACAAGGATATATCTGACTAGTAATAATCTTAAAACCTATGTATTGAAATCTCTCTGTTAGTGTGTCAAGTGGGTGTAAAGCGGCATAAACACAGCAGTGAAAAGCAGCTAAACCCCATTATAAAAATAAATTACTTTTAAAAACCCATGAAACAAAGACAGTGAAAGAGAGAGAAATTCTTACACAATTCGTTCAGTGGCTGTGATGGAACCTGGATTGACCATATCTAGACCCACAGCTGGATGAGACATAAGGGTGGACACTCTTGGGGCTGAGAAGTTTGGTGAGGCTGGGTGAGCAAACGCAGACCCTTTAAAGTAATACTGCGTGGTACCCATCGCATGGGTCCCAAATCTCGAGGTTCAAGGGCATCTTCCTACATCGAAAATATGCATGAGAAACCCAGAAGATGGTACACCGTGTGATGGGGAAAGGTTCCTAAAACGCACCTCATTTCTCATCTCCTTGTGCTCGGGTTCGCCATTCCAGCCACTTTACTAGCAATCTCCCTACTTGGAGCATCAGCACCTTTAACCTCCTGTTCCGTACAGGTTGCAATTTGTCCTGAGGATGAATGGGAAGATGGGGAACCAATGAGAGGCTAGCTCTAGGTGTTGGGACAGGCACAGGTCACTCTATTTTCCCATCAGGAAGAAGAATTAACCACAGGCTCAGCTGCCCCCCGGAACCAGCACAGGGCCTGAAACCATCCTGTGCTTTTACGGCCAGCTCCCTAAAAGCGAGTTGTAAAATGGAGCTTCAGGGCACTGCAATTCACAAACCTGCAGAGTTATAAATGATAACTCTCGTCCACAAATATATTGAGGGAAGGCAAAGAAGAGGATTTGAAATCAAGGCAGAATTGCAGGAAACAGATTTCAGGAGGTAGATTCGAATCGCCTTTAAAGCACATGAAAAGCAGCAAAACGTTGAAAATGAGGCCCTTGGCCAAAAAGGGCGTATGCGTTTTTTCCTGAATATATTCAGGAAAAAACGCATACGCCCTTTTTGGCCAACCAAGCAACCTGGAAAGGGAAATCAGCGCTACAAAGAAGTCTCGCTTCCCAGCGGTCAAAAGGGCCATGCTGAGAAAAGTGTCAAAACCAGAAATGCAGGACAGGCCATGGAGAAATGGGAGCCTTGCTACGCTGATGGGCGGGATGTAAATTGCCAACAGCCACGCTGGAGAAGGGTACGGTGTGTCCACAAACATCTAAAAAACACAGCTTAGAGCGCATAGGGCACTTCTACGCATGGGGGTATAAATTGGGAAAATTAAAAATCAGCAAGACACAAGCACACCAAAGTTTAGGGCTGCTCTGTTGCCAAGGACCTCCACTTCATTCCACCTTCAATATCCCAGGAAAGAGAAAAATGGATAAAGAAGTTGTGGTCCTTATGTACAATGGAATATCACTCAGCCATGAAATCAATGTCATAAGGCTAGTAGCAGCATGATGAGTGGATTTAGGTACGACGATTCTAAGTGAAATAAGTCACACAGAAAAGGACACTTCTCATAAGATATCACTTATACAGGGAAAGTAAAAACCATTACACTTGAACTGAAATACAAAACAGAACAGAGTCACACATGCAGAAAACACACTATGGCTGCTTAACAGGGAAGGTGAGGTGGGGTGATACATAAAACAAGGGTTTCAAATTAGCTGAGATACCGTTCCATAAACCCAATATGTAATAGACAAGACCGACTCCTTGCTCAGAGAACTGGACTCAACACCCCCTATTCACCACACAAGGATATATCTGAGTAGTAATAATCTTAAAACCTATGTATTGAAATCTCTCTGTTAGTGTGTCAAGTGGGTGTAAAGCGGCATAAACACAGCAGTGAAAAGCAGCTAAACCCCATTATAAACATAAATTACTTTTAAAAACCCATGAAACAAAGACAGAGAAAGAGAGAGAAATTCTTACACAATTCGTTCAGGGGCTGTGATGCAACCCGGATTGACCATATCTAGACCCACAGCTGGATGAGACATAAGAGTGGACACTCTTGGGGCTGAGAGGTTTGGTGAGGTTGGGTGAGCAAACGCAGACCCTTTAAAGTAATACTGTGTGGTACCCATCCCATGGGTCCCAAATCTCCAGGTTCAAGGGCATCTTCCTACATCGAAAACATGCATGAGAAACCCAGAAGATGGTACACCGTGTGATGGGGAAAGCTTTCTAAAACGCACCTCATTTGTCATCTCCTTGAGCTTGGGTTCGCAATTCCAGCCACTTTACTAGCAATCTCCCTACTTGGAGCATCAGCACCTTTAACCTCCTGTTCCGTATAGGTTGCAATTTTTCCTGAGGATGAACGGGAAGACGGGGAACCAATGAGAGACTAGCTCTTGGTATTGGGACAGACACAGGTCACTCTATTTTCCCATCAGGAAGAAGAAATATCCACAGGCTCAGCCTGCCCCCCAGAACCAGAACAGGGCCTGAAGCCATCCTGCGCTTTTGCGGCCAGCTCCCAAAAAAGCGAGTTGTAAAATGGAGCTTCAGGGCACTGCAATTCACAAACCTGCAGAGTTATAAATGATAACTCTCGTCCACAAATATATTGAGGGAAGGCAAAAAGAGGATTTGAAATCAAGGCAGAATTGCAGGAAACAGATTTCAGGAGGTAGATTCGAATCGCCTTTAAAGCACATGAAAAGTGGCAAAACGTTGACAATGATGCCCTTGGCCAAAAAGGGCGTATGCGTTTTTCCTGAATATATTCAGGAAAAAAACGCATACGCCCTTTTTGGCCAACCAAGCAACCTGGAAAGGCAAATCAGCGCTACAAAGAAGTCTCGCTTCCCATCGGTCAAAAGGGCCATGCTGAGAAAAGTGTCAAAACCAGAAATGCAGGACAGGCCATGGAGAAATGGGAGCCTTGCTACGCTGATGGGCGGGATGTAAATTGCCAACAGCCACGCTGGAGAAGGGTACGGTGTGTCCACAAACATCTAAAAAACACAGCTTAGAGCGCATAGGGCACTTCCACGCATGGGGGTATAAATTGGGAAAATTAAAAATCAGCAAGACACAAGCACACCAAAGTTTAGGGCTGCTCTGTTGCCAAGGACCTCCACTTCATTCCACCTTCAATATCCCAGGAAAGAGAAAAATGGATAAAGAAGTTGTGGTCCTTATGTACAATGGAATATCACTCAGCCATGAAATCAATGTCATAAGGCTAGTAGCAGCATGATGAGTGGATTTAGGTACGACGATTCTAAGTGAAATAAGTCACACAGAAAAGGACACTTCTCATAAGATATCACTTATACAGGGAAAGTAAAAACCATTACACTTGAACTGAAATACAAAACAGAACAGAGTCACACATGCAGAAAACACACTATGGCTGCTTAACAGGGAAGGTGAGGTGGGGTGATACATAAAACAAGGGTTTCAAATTAGCTGAGATACCGTTCCATAAACCCAATATGTAATAGACAAGACCGACTCCTTGCTCAGAGAACTGGACTCAACACCCCCTATTCACCACACAAGGATATATCTGAGTAGTAATAATCTTAAAACCTATGTATTGAAATCTCTCTGTTAGTGTGTCAAGTGGGTGTAAAGCGGCATAAACACAGCAGTGAAAAGCAGCTAAACCCCATTATAAACATAAAGTACTTTTAAAAACCCATGAAACAAAGACAGTGAAAGAGAGAGAAATTCTTACACAATTCGTTCAGTGGCTGTGATGGAACCTGGATTGACCATATCTAGACCCACAGCTGGATGAGACATAAGGGTGGACACTCTTGGGGCTGAGAAGTTTGGTGAGGCTGGGTGAGCAAACGCAGACCCTTTAAAGTAATACTGCGTGGTACCCATCGCATGGGTCCCAAATCTCGAGGTTCAAGGGCATCTTCCTACATCGAAAATATGCATGAGAAACCCAGAAGATGGTACACCGTGTGATGGGGAAAGGTTCCTAAAACGCACCTCATTTCTCATCTCCTTGTGCTCGGGTTCGCCATTCCAGCCACTTTACTAGCAATCTCCCTACTTGGAGCATCAGCACCTTTAACCTCCTGTTCCGTACAGGTTGCAATTTGTCCTGAGGATGAATGGGAAGATGGGGAACCAATGAGAGGCTAGCTCTAGGTGTTGGGACAGGCACAGGTCACTCTATTTTCCCATCAGGAAGAAGAATTAACCACAGGCTCAGCTGCCCCCCGGAACCAGCACAGGGCCTGAAACCATCCTGTGCTTTTACGGCCAGCTCCCAAAAAGCGAGTTGTAAAATGGAGCTTCAGGGCACTGCAATTCACAAACCTGCAGAGTTATAAATGATAACTCTCGTCCACAAATATATTGAGGGAAGGCAAAGAAGAGGATTTGAAATCAAGGCAGAATTGCAGGAAACAGATTTCAGGAGGTAGATTCGAATCGCCTTTAAAGCACATGAAAAGCAGCAAAACGTTGAAAATGAGGCCCTTGGCCAAAAAGGGCGTATGCGTTTTTTCCTGAATATATTCAGGAAAAAACGCATACGCCCTTTTTGGCCAACCAAGCAACCTGGAAAGGGAAATCAGCGCTACAAAGAAGTCTCGCTTCCCAGCGGTCAAAAGGGCCATGCTGAGAAAAGTGTCAAAACCAGAAATGCAGGACAGGCCATGGAGAAATGGGAGCCTTGCTACGCTGATGGGCGGGATGTAAATTGCCAACAGCCACGCTGGAGAAGGGTACGGTGTGTCCACAAACATCTAAAAAACACAGCTTAGAGCGCATAGGGCACTTCCACGCATGGGGGTATAAATTGGGAAAATTAAAAATCAGCAAGACACAAGCACACCAAAGTTTAGGGCTGCTCTGTTGCCAAGGACCTCCACTTCATTCCACCTTCAATATCCCAGGAAAGAGAAAAATGGATAAAGAAGTTGTGGTCCTTATGTACAATGGAATATCACTCAGCCATGAAATCAATGTCATAAGGCTAGTAGCAGCATGATGAGTGGATTTAGGTACGACGATTCTAAGTGAAATAAGTCACACAGAAAAGGACACTTCTCATAAGATATCACTTATACAGGAAAAGTAAAAACCATTACACTTGAACTGAAATACAAAACAGAACAGAGTCACACATGCAGAAAACACACTATGGCTGCTTAACAGGGAAGGTGAGGTGGGGTGATACATAAAACAAGGGTTTCAAATTAGCTGAGATACCGTTCCATAAACCCAATATGTAATAGACAAGACCGACTCCTTGCTCAGAGAACTGGACTCAACACCCCCTATTCACCACACAAGGATATATCTGACTAGTAATAATCTTAAAACCTATGTATTGAAATCTCTCTGTTAGTGTGTCAAGTGGGTGTAAAGCGGCATAAACACAGCAGTGAAAAGCAGCTAAAACCCATTATAAACATAAATTACTTTTAAAAGCCCATGAAACAAAGACAGAGAAAGAGAGAGAAATTCTTACACAATTCGTTCAGGGGCTGTGATGCAACCCGGATTGACCATATCTAGACCCACAGCTGGATGAGACATAAGGGTGGACACTCTTGGGGCTGAGAGGTTTGGTGAGGCTGGGTGAGCAAACGCAGACCCTTTAAAGTAATACTGTGTGGTACCCATCCCATGGGTCCCAAATCTCCAGGTTCAAGGGCATCTTCCTACATCGAAAACATGCATGAGAAACCCAGAAGATGGTACACCGTGTGATGGGGAAAGCTTTCTAAAACGCACCTCATTTGTCATCTCCTTGAGCTTGGGTTCGCAATTCCAGCCACTTTACTAGCAATCTCCCTACTTGGAGTATCAGCACCTTTAACCTCCTGTTCCGTATAGGTTGCAATTTTTCCTGAGGATGAACGGGAAGACGGGGAACCAATGAGAGACTAGCTCTTGGTATTGGGACAGACACAGGTCACTCTATTTTCCCATCAGGAAGAAGAAATATCCACAGGCTCAGCCTGCCCCCCAGAACCAGAACAGGGCCTGAAGCCATCCTGCGCTTTTGTGGCCAGCTCCCAAAAAAGCGAGTTGTAAAATGGAGCTTCAGGGCACTGCAATTCACAAACCTGCAGAGTTATAAATGATAACTCTCGTCCACAAATATATTGAGGGAAGGCAAAAAGAGGATTTGAAATCAAGTCAGAATTGCAGGAAACAGATTTCAGGAGGTAGATTCGAATCGCCTTTAAAGCACAAGAAAAGCGGCAAAACGTTGACAATGATGCCCTTGGCCAAAAAGGGCGTATGCGTTTTTTCCTGAATATATTCAGGAAAAAACGCATACGCCCTTTTTAGCCAACCAAGCAACCTGGATTGGCAAATCAGCGCTACAAAGAAGTCTCGCTTCCCAGCGGTCAAAAGGGCCATGCTGAGAAAAGTGTCAAAACCAGAAATGCAGGACAGGCCATGGAGAAATGGGAGCCTTGCTATGCTGATGGGCGGGATGTAAATTGCCAACAGCCACTCTGGAGAAGTTATGGTGTGTCCTGAAACATCTAAAAAACACAGTTTAGAGCGCATAGGGCACTTCCACACATGGGGGTATAAATTGGGAAAATTAAAAATCAGCAAGACACAAGCACACCAAAGTTTAGGGCTGCTCTGTTGCCAAGGACCTCCACTTCATTCCAACTTCAATATCCCAGGAAAGAGAAAAATGGATAAAGAAGTTGTGGTCCTTATGTACAATGGAATATCACTCAGCCATGAAATCAATGTCATAAGGCTAGTAGCAGCATGATGAGTGGATTTAGGTACGATTATTCTAAGTGAAATAAGTCACACAGAAAAGGACACTTCTCATAAGATATCACTTATAGAGGGAAAGTAAAAACCACTACACTTGAACTGAAATACAAAACAGAACAGAGTCACACATGCAGAAAACACACTATGGCTGCTTAACAGGGAAGGTGAGGTGGGGTGATACATAAAACAATTGTTTCATATTAGCTGAGATACCGTTCCATAAACCCAATATGTAATAGACAAGACCGACTCCTTGCTCAGAGAACTGGACTCAACACCCCCTATTCACCACACAAGGATATATCTGACTAGTAATAATCTTAAAACCTATGTATTGAAATCTCTCTGTTAGTGTGTCAAGTGGGTGTAAAGCGGCATAAACACAGCAGTGAAAAGCAGCTAAACCCCATTATAAACATAAATTACTTTTAAAAACCCATGAAACAAAGACAGAGAAAGAGAGAGAAATTCTTACACAATTCGTTCAGGGGCTGTGATGCAACCCAGATTGACCATATCTAGACCCACAGCTGGATGAGACATAAGGGTGGACACTCTTGGGGCTGAGAGGTTTGGTGAGGTTGGGTGAGCAAACGCAGACCCTTTAAAGTAATACTGCGTGGTACCCATCGCAGGGGTCCCAAATCTCGAGGTTCAAGGGCATCTTCCTACATCGAAAACATGCATGAGAAACCAAGAAGTTGGTACACCGTGTGATGGGGAAAGGTTCCTAAAACGCACCTCATTTCTCATCTCCTTGTGCTCGGGTTCGCCATTCCAGCCACTTTACTAGCAATCTCCCTACTTGGAGCATCAGCACCTTTAACCTCCTGTTCCGTACAGGTTGCAATTTTTCCTGAGGATGAATGGGAAGATGGGGAACCAATGAGAGACTAGCTCTAGGTGTTGGGACAGGCACAGGTCACTCTATTTTCCCATCAGGAAGAAGAATTAACCACAGGCTCAGCTGCCCCCCGGAACCAGAACAGGGCCTGAAGCCATCCTGCGCTTTTACGGCCAGCTCCCAAAAAGCGAGTTGTAAAATTGAGCTTCAGGGCACTGCAAATCACAAACCTGCAGAGTTATAAATGATAACTCTCGTCCACAAATATATTGAGGGAAGGCAAAGAAGAGGATTTGAAATCAAGGCAGAATTGCAGGAAACAGATTTCAGGAGGTAGATACGAATCGCCTTTAAAGCACATGAAAAGCAGCAAAACGTTGACAATGAGGCCCTTGGCCAAAAAGGGCGTATGCGTTTTTTCCTGAATATATTCAGGAAAAAACGCATACGCCCTTTTTGGCCAACCAAGCAACCTGGAAAGGCAAATCAGCGCTACAAAGAAGTCTCGCTTCCCATCGGTCAAAAGGGCCATGCTGAGAAAAGTGTCAAAACCAGAAATGCAGGACAGGCCATGGAGAAATGGGAGCCTCGCTACGCTGATGAGCGGGATGTAAATTGCCAACAGCCACGCTGGAGAAGGGTACGGTGTGTCCACAAACATCTAAAAAAACACAGCTTAGAGCGCATAGGGCACTTCCACGCATGGGGGTATAAATTGGGAAAATTAAAAATCAGCAAGACACAAGCACACCAAAGTTTAGGGCTGCTCTGTTGCCAAGGACCTCCACTTCATTCCACCTTCAATATCCCAGGAAAGAGAAAAATGGATAAAGAAGTTGTGGTCCTTATGTACAATGGAATATCACTCAGCCATGAAATCAATGTCATAAGGCTAGTAGCAGCATGATGAGTGGATTTAGGTACGACGATTCTAAGTGAAATAAGTCACACAGAAAAGGACACTTCTCATAAGATATCACTTATACAGGGAAAGTAAAAACCATTACACTTGAACTGAAATACAAAACAGAACAGAGTCACACATGCAGAAAACACACTATGGCTGCTTAACAGGGAAGGTGAGGTGGGGTGATACATAAAACAAGGGTTTCAAATTAGCTGAGATACCGTTCCATAAACCCAATATGTAATAGACAAGACCGACTCCTTGCTCAGAGAACTGGACTCAACACCCCCTATTCACCACACAAGGATATATCTGACTAGTAATAATCTTAAAACCTATGTATTGAAATCTCTCTGTTAGTGTGTCAAGTGGGTGTAAAGCGGCATAAACACAGCAGTGAAAAGCAGCTAAACCCCATTATAAACATAAATTACTTTTAAAAACCCATGAAACAAAGACAGAGAAAGAGAGAGAAATTCTTACACAATTCGTTCAGGGGCTGTGATGCAACCCGGATTGACCATATCTAGACCCACAGCTGGATGAGACATAAGGGTGGACACTCTTGGGGATGAGAGGTTTGGTGAGGTTGGGTGAGCAAACGCAGACCCTTTAAAGTAATACTGTGTGGTACCCATCCCATGGGTCCCAAATCTCCAGGTTCAAGGGCATCTTCCTACATCGAAAACATGCATGAGAAACCCAGAAGATGGTACACCGTGTGATGGGGAAAGCTTTCTAAAACGCACCTCATTTGTCATCTCCTTGAGCTTGGGTTCGCAATTCCAGCCACTTTACTAGCAATCTCCCTACTTGGAGTATCAGCACCTTTAACCTCCTGTTCCGTATAGGTTGCAATTTTTCCTGAGGATGAACGGGAAGACGGGGAACCAATGAGAGACTAGCTCTTGGTATTGGGACAGACACAGGTCACTCTATTTTCCCATCAGGAAGAAGAAATATCCACAGGCTCAGCCTGCCCCCCAGAACCAGAACAGGGCCTGAAGCCATCCTGCGCTTTTGCGGCCAGCTCCCAAAAAAGCGAGTTGTAAAATGGAGCTTCAGGGCACTGCAATTCACAAACCTGCAGAGTTATAAATGATAACTCTCGTCCACAAATATATTGAGGGAAGGCAAAAAGAGGATTTGAAATCAAGGCAGAATTGCAGGAAACAGATTTCAGGAGGTAGATTCGAATCGCCTTTAAAGCACATGAAAAGTGGCAAAACGTTGACAATGATGCCCTTGGCCAAAAAGGGCGTATGCGTTTTTTCCTGAATATATTCAGGAAAAAAACGCATACGCCCTTTTTGGCCAACCAAGCAACCTGGAAAGGCAAATCAGCGCTACAAAGAAGTCTCGCTTCCCATCGGTCAAAAGGGCCATGCTGAGAAAAGTGTCAAAACCAGAAATGCAGGACAGGCCATGGAGAAATGGGAGCCTTGCTACGCTGATGGGCGGGATGTAAATTGCCAACAGCCACGCTGGAGAAGGGTACGGTGTGTCCACAAACATCTAAAAAACACAGCTTAGAGCGCATAGGGCACTTCCACGCATGGGGGTATAAATTGGGAAAATTAAAAATCAGCAAGACACAAGCACACCAAAGTTTAGGGCTGCTCTGTTGCCAAGGACCTCCACTTCATTCCACCTTCAATATCCCAGGAAAGAGAAAAATGGATAAAGAAGTTGTGGTCCTTATGTACAATGGAATATCACTCAGCCATGAAATCAATGTCATAAGGCTAGTAGCAGCATGATGAGTGGATTTAGGTACGACGATTCTAAGTGAAATAAGTCACACAGAAAAGGACACTTCTCATAAGATATCACTTATACAGGGAAAGTAAAAACCATTACACTTGAACTGAAATACAAAACAGAACAGAGTCACACATGCAGAAAACACACTATGGCTGCTTAACAGGGAAGGTGAGGTGGGGTGATACATAAAACAAGGGTTTCAAATTAGCTGAGATACCATTCCATAAACCCAATATGTAATAGACAAGACCGACTCCTTGCTCAGAGAACTGGACTCAACACCCCCTATTCACCACACAAGGATATATCTGACTAGTAATAATCTTAAAACCTATGTATTGAAATCTCTCTGTTAGTGTGTCAAGTGGGTGTAAAGCGGCATAAACACAGCAGTGAAAAGCAGCTAAACCCCATTATAAACATAAATTACTTTTAAAAACCCATGAAACAAAGACAGAGAAAGAGAGAGAAATTCTTACACAATTCGTTCAGGGGCTGTGATGCAACCCGGATTGACCATATCTAGACCCACAGCTGGATGAGACATAAGGGTGGACACTCTTGGGGCTGAGAGGTTTGGTGAGGTTGGGTGAGCAAACGCAGACCCTTTAAAGTAATACTGTGTGGTACCCATCCCATGGGTCCCAAATCTCCAGGTTCAAGGGCATCTTCCTACATCGAAAACATGCATGAGAAACCCAGAAGATGGTACACCGTGTGATGGGGAAAGCTTTCTAAAACGCACCTCATTTGTCATCTCCTTGAGCTTGGGTTCGCAATTCCAGCCACTTTACTAGCAATCTCCCTACTTGGAGCATCAGCACCTTTAACCTCCTGTTCCGTATAGGTTGCAATTTTTCCTGAGGATGAACGGGAAGACGGGGAACCAATGAGAGACTAGCTCTTGGTATTGGGACAGACACAGGTCACTCTATTTTCCCATCAGGAAGAAGAAATATCCACAGGCTCAGCCTGCCCCCCAGAACCAGAACAGGGCCTGAAGCCATCCTGTGCTTTTGCGGCCAGCTCCCAAAAAAGCGAGTTGTAAAATGGAGCTTCAGGGCACTGCAATTCACAAACCTGCAGAGTTATAAATGATAACTCTCGTCCACAAATATATTGAGGGAAGGCAAAAAGAGGATTTGAAATCAAGGCAGAATTGCAGGAAACAGATTTCAGGAGGTAGATTCGAATCGCCTTTAAAGCACATGAAAAGTGGCAAAACGTTGACAATGATGCCCTTGGCCAAAAAGGGCGTATGCGTTTTTTCCTGAATATATTCAGGAAAAAAACGCATACGCCCTTTTTGGCCAACCAAGCAACCTGGAAAGGCAAATCAGCGCTACAAAGAAGTCTCGCTTCCCATCGGTCAAAAGGGCCATGCTGAGAAAAGTGTCAAAACCAGAAATGCAGGACAGGCCATGGAGAAATGGGAGCCTTGCTACGCTGATGGGCGGGATGTAAATTGCCAACAGCCACGCTGGAGAAGGGTACGGTGTGTCCACAAACATCTAAAAAACACAGCTTAGAGCGCATAGGGCACTTCCACGCATGGGGGTATAAATTGGGAAAATTAAAAATCAGCAAGACACAAGCACACCAAAGTTTAGGGCTGCTCTGTTGCCAAGGACCTCCACTTCATTCCACCTTCAATATCCCAGGAAAGAGAAAAATGGATAAAGAAGTTGTGGTCCTTATGTACAATGGAATATCACTCAGCCATGAAATCAATGTCATAAGGCTAGTAGCAGCATGATGAGTGGATTTAGGTACGACGATTCTAAGTGAAATAAGTCACACAGAAAAGGACACTTCTCATAAGATATCACTTATACAGGGAAAGTAAAAACCATTACACTTGAACTGAAATACAAAACAGAACAGAGTCACACATGCAGAAAACACACTATGGCTGCTTAACAGGGAAGGTGAGGTGGGGTGATACATAAAACAAGGGTTTCAAATTAGCTGAGATACCGTTCCATAAACCCAATATGTAATAGACAAGACCGACTCCTTGCTCAGAGAACTGGACTCAACACCCCCTATTCACCACACAAGGATATATCTGACTAGTAATAATCTTAAAACCTATGTATTGAAATCTCTCTGTTAGTGTGTCAAGTGGGTGTAAAGCGGCATAAACACAGCAGTGAAAAGCAGCTAAACCCCATTATAAACATAAATTACTTTTAAAAACCCATGAAACAAAGACAGAGAAAGAGAGAGAAATTCTTACACAATTCGTTCAGGGGCTGTGATGCAACCCGGATTGACCATATCTAGACCCACAGCTGGATGAGACATAAGGGTGGACACTCTTGGGGATGAGAGGTTTGGTGAGGTTGGGTGAGCAAACGCAGACCCTTTAAAGTAATACTGTGTGGTACCCATCCCATGGGTCCCAAATCTCCAGGTTCAAGGGCATCTTCCTACATCGAAAACATGCATGAGAAACCCAGAAGATGGTACACCGTGTGATGGGGAAAGCTTTCTAAAACGCACCTCATTTGTCATCTCCTTGAGCTTGGGTTCGCAATTCCAGCCACTTTACTAGCAATCTCCCTACTTGGAGTATCAGCACCTTTAACCTCCTGTTCCGTATAGGTTGCAATTTTTCCTGAGGATGAACGGGAAGACGGGGAACCAATGAGAGACTAGCTCTTGGTATTGGGACAGACACAGGTCACTCTATTTTCCCATCAGGAAGAAGAAATATCCACAGGCTCAGCCTGCCCCCCAGAACCAGAACAGGGCCTGAAGCCATCCTGCGCTTTTGCGGCCAGCTCCCAAAAAAGCGAGTTGTAAAATGGAGCTTCAGGGCACTGCAATTCACAAACCTGCAGAGTTATAAATGATAACTCTCGTCCACAAATATATTGAGGGAAGGCAAAAAGAGGATTTGAAATCAAGGCAGAATTGCAGGAAACAGATTTCAGGAGGTAGATTCGAATCGCCTTTAAAGCACATGAAAAGTGGCAAAACGTTGACAATGATGCCCTTGGCCAAAAAGGGCGTATGCGTTTTTTCCTGAATATATTCAGGAAAAAAACGCATACGCCCTTTTTGGCCAACCAAGCAACCTGGAAAGGCAAATCAGCGCTACAAAGAAGTCTCGCTTCCCATCGGTCAAAAGGGCCATGCTGAGAAAAGTGTCAAAACCAGAAATGCAGGACAGGCCATGGAGAAATGGGAGCCTTGCTACGCTGATGGGCGGGATGTAAATTGCCAACAGCCACGCTGGAGAAGGGTACGGTGTGTCCACAAACATCTAAAAAACACAGCTTAGAGCGCATAGGGCACTTCCATGCATGGGGGTATAAATTGGGAAAATTAAAAATCAGCAAGACACAAGCACACCAAAGTTTAGGGCTGCTCTGTTGCCAAGGACCTCCACTTCATTCCACCTTCAATATCCCAGGAAAGAGAAAAATGGATAAAGAAGTTGTGGTCCTTATGTACAATGGAATATCACTCAGCCATGAAATCAATGTCATAAGGCTAGTAGCAGCATGATGAGTGGATTTAGGTACGACGATTCTAAGTGAAATAAGTCACACAGAAAAGGACACTTCTCATAAGATATCACTTATACAGGGAAAGTAAAAACCGTTACACTTGAACTGAATTATAAAACAGAACAGAGTCACACATGCAGAAAACACACTATGGCTGCTTAACAGGAAAGGTGAGGTGGGGTGATACATAAAACAAGGGTTTCAAATTAGCTGAGATACCGTTCCATAATCCCAATATGTAATAGACAAGACCAACTCCTTGCTCAGAGAACTGGACTCAACAACCCCTATTCACCACACAAGGATATATCTGACTAGTAATAATCTTAAAACCTATGTATTGAAATCTCTCTGTTAGTGTGTCAAGTGGGTGTAAAGCGGCATAAACACAGCAGTGAAAAGCAGCTAAACCCCATTATAAAAATAAATTACTTTTAAAAACCCATGAAACAAAGACAGTGAAAGAGAGAGAAATTCTTACACAATTCGTTCAGTGGCTGTGATGGAACCTGGATTGACCATATCTAGACCCACAGCTGGATGAGACATAAGGGTGGACACTCTTGGGGCTGAGAAGTTTGGTGAGGCTGGGTGAGCAAACGCAGACCCTTTAAAGTAATACTGCGTGGTACCCATCGCATGGGTCCCAAATCTCGAGGTTCAAGGGCATCTTCCTACATCGAAAATATGCATGAGAAACCCAGAAGATGGTACACCGTGTGATGGGGAAAGGTTCCTAAAACGCACCTCATTTCTCATCTCCTTGTGCTCGGGTTCGCCATTCCAGCCACTTTACTAGCAATCTCCCTACTTGGAGCATCAGCACCTTTAACCTCCTGTTCCGTACAGGTTGCAATTTGTCCTGAGGATGAATGGGAAGATGGGGAACCAATGAGAGGCTAGCTCTAGGTGTTGGGACAGGCACAGGTCACTCTATTTTCCCATCAGGAAGAAGAATTAACCACAGGCTCAGCTGCCCCCCGGAACCAGCACAGGGCCTGAAAGCATCCTGTGCTTTTACGGCCAGCTCCCTAAAAGCGAGTTGTAAAATGGAGCTTCAGGGCACTGCAATTCACAAACCTGCAGAGTTATAAATGATAACTCTCGTCCACAAATATATTGAGGGAAGGCAAAGAAGAGGATTTGAAATCAAGGCAGAATTGCAGGAAACAGATTTCAGGAGGTAGATTCGAATCGCCTTTAAAGCACATGAAAAGCAGCAAAACGTTGAAAATGAGGCCCTTGGCCAAAAAGGGCGTATGCGTTTTTTCCTGAATATATTCAGGAAAAAACGCATACGCCCTTTTTGGCCAACCAAGCAACCTGGAAAGGGAAATCAGCGCTACAAAGAAGTCTCGCTTCCCAGCGGTCAAAAGGGCCATGCTGAGAAAAGTGTCAAAACCAGAAATGCAGGACAGGCCATGGAGAAATGGGAGCCTTGCTACGCTGATGGGCGGGATGTAAATTGCCAACAGCCACGCTGGAGAAGGGTACGGTGTGTCCACAAACATCTAAAAAACACAGCTTAGAGCGCATAGGGCACTTCTACGCATGGGGGTATAAATTGGGAAAATTAAAAATCAGCAAGACACAAGCACACCAAAGTTTAGGGCTGCTCTGTTGCCAAGGACCTCCACTTCATTCCACCTTCAATATCCCAGGAAAGAGAAAAATGGATAAAGAAGTTGTGGTCCTTATGTACAATGGAATATCACTCAGCCATGAAATCAATGTCATAAGGCTAGTAGCAGCATGATGAGTGGATTTAGGTACGACGATTCTAAGTGAAATAAGTCACACAGAAAAGGACACTTCTCATAAGATATCACTTATACAGGGAAAGTAAAAACCATTACACTTGAACTGAAATACAAAACAGAACAGAGTCACACATGCAGAAAACACACTATGGCTGCTTAACAGGGAAGGTGAGGTGGGGTGATACATAAAACAAGGGTTTCAAATTAGCTGAGATACCGTTCCATAAACCCAATATGTAATAGACAAGACCGACTCCTTGCTCAGAGAACTGGACTCAACACCCCCTATTCACCACACAAGGATATATCTGAGTAGTAATAATCTTAAAACCTATGTATTGAAATCTCTCTGTTAGTGTGTCAAGTGGGTGTAAAGCGGCATAAACACAGCAGTGAAAAGCAGCTAAACCCCATTATAAACATAAATTACTTTTAAAAACCCATGAAACAAAGACAGAGAAAGAGAGAGAAATTCTTACACAATTCGTTCAGGGGCTGTGATGCAACCCGGATTGACCATATCTAGACCCACAGCTGGATGAGACATAAGAGTGGACACTCTTGGGGCTGAGAGGTTTGGTGAGGTTGGGTGAGCAAACGCAGACCCTTTAAAGTAATACTGTGTGGTACCCATCCCATGGGTCCCAAATCTCCAGGTTCAAGGGCATCTTCCTACATCGAAAACATGCATGAGAAACCCAGAAGATGGTACACCGTGTGATGGGGAAAGCTTTCTAAAACGCACCTCATTTGTCATCTCCTTGAGCTTGGGTTCGCAATTCCAGCCACTTTACTAGCAATCTCCCTACTTGGAGCATCAGCACCTTTAACCTCCTGTTCCGTATAGGTTGCAATTTTTCCTGAGGATGAACGGGAAGACGGGGAACCAATGAGAGACTAGCTCTTGGTATTGGGACAGACACAGGTCACTCTATTTTCCCATCAGGAAGAAGAAATATCCACAGGCTCAGCCTGCCCCCCAGAACCAGAACAGGGCCTGAAGCCATCCTGCGCTTTTGCGGCCAGCTCCCAAAAAAGCGAGTTGTAAAATGGAGCTTCAGGGCACTGCAATTCACAAACCTGCAGAGTTATAAATGATAACTCTCGTCCACAAATATATTGAGGGAAGGCAAAAAGAGGATTTGAAATCAAGGCAGAATTGCAGGAAACAGATTTCAGGAGGTAGATTCGAATCGCCTTTAAAGCACATGAAAAGTGGCAAAACGTTGACAATGATGCCCTTGGCCAAAAAGGGCGTATGCGTTTTTCCTGAATATATTCAGGAAAAAAACGCATACGCCCTTTTTGGCCAACCAAGCAACCTGGAAAGGCAAATCAGCGCTACAAAGAAGTCTCGCTTCCCATCGGTCAAAAGGGCCATGCTGAGAAAAGTGTCAAAACCAGAAATGCAGGACAGGCCATGGAGAAATGGGAGCCTTGCTACGCTGATGGGCGGGATGTAAATTGCCAACAGCCACGCTGGAGAAGGGTACGGTGTGTCCACAAACATCTAAAAAACACAGCTTAGAGCGCATAGGGCACTTCCACGCATGGGGGTATAAATTGGGAAAATTAAAAATCAGCAAGACACAAGCACACCAAAGTTTAGGGCTGCTCTGTTGCCAAGGACCTCCACTTCATTCCACCTTCAATATCCCAGGAAAGAGAAAAATGGATAAAGAAGTTGTGGTCCTTATGTACAATGGAATATCACTCAGCCATGAAATCAATGTCATAAGGCTAGTAGCAGCATGATGAGTGGATTTAGGTACGACGATTCTAAGTGAAATAAGTCACACAGAAAAGGACACTTCTCATAAGATATCACTTATACAGGGAAAGTAAAAACCATTACACTTGAACTGAAATACAAAACAGAACAGAGTCACACATGCAGAAAACACACTATGGCTGCTTAACAGGGAAGGTGAGGTGGGGTGATACATAAAACAAGGGTTTCAAATTAGCTGAGATACCGTTCCATAAACCCAATATGTAATAGACAAGACCGACTCCTTGCTCAGAGAACTGGACTCAACACCCCCTATTCACCACACAAGGATATATCTGAGTAGTAATAATCTTAAAACCTATGTATTGAAATCTCTCTGTTAGTGTGTCAAGTGGGTGTAAAGCGGCATAAACACAGCAGTGAAAAGCAGCTAAACCCCATTATAAACATAAAGTACTTTTAAAAACCCATGAAACAAAGACAGTGAAAGAGAGAGAAATTCTTACACAATTCGTTCAGTGGCTGTGATGGAACCTGGATTGACCATATCTAGACCCACAGCTGGATGAGACATAAGGGTGGACACTCTTGGGGCTGAGAAGTTTGGTGAGGCTGGGTGAGCAAACGCAGACCCTTTAAAGTAATACTGCGTGGTACCCATCGCATGGGTCCCAAATCTCGAGGTTCAAGGGCATCTTCCTACATCGAAAATATGCATGAGAAACCCAGAAGATGGTACACCGTGTGATGGGGAAAGGTTCCTAAAACGCACCTCATTTCTCATCTCCTTGTGCTCGGGTTCGCCATTCCAGCCACTTTACTAGCAATCTCCCTACTTGGAGCATCAGCACCTTTAACCTCCTGTTCCGTACAGGTTGCAATTTTTCCTGAGGATGAATGGGAAGATGGGGAACCAATGAGAGGCTAGCTCTAGGTGTTGGGACAGGCACAGGTCACTCTATTTTCCCATCAGGAAGAAGAATTAACCACAGGCTCAGCTGCCCCCCGGAACCAGCACAGGGCCTGAAACCATCCTGTGCTTTTACGGCCAGCTCCCAAAAAGCGAGTTGTAAAATGGAGCTTCAGGGCACTGCAATTCACAAACCTGCAGAGTTATAAATGATAACTCTCGTCCACAAATATATTGAGGGAAGGCAAAGAAGAGGATTTGAAATCAAGGCAGAATTGCAGGAAACAGATTTCAGGAGGTAGATTCGAATCGCCTTTAAAGCACATGAAAAGCAGCAAAACGTTGAAAATGAGGCCCTTGGCCAAAAAGGGCGTATGCGTTTTTTCCTGAATATATTCAGGAAAAAACGCATACGCCCTTTTTGGCCAACCAAGCAACCTGGAAAGGGAAATCAGCGCTACAAAGAAGTCTCGCTTCCCAGCGGTCAAAAGGGCCATGCTGAGAAAAGTGTCAAAACCAGAAATGCAGGACAGGCCATGGAGAAATGGGAGCCTTGCTACGCTGATGGGCGGGATGTAAATTGCCAACAGCCACGCTGGAGAAGGGTACGGTGTGTCCACAAACATCTAAAAAACACAGCTTAGAGCGCATAGGGCACTTCCACGCATGGGGGTATAAATTGGGAAAATTAAAAATCAGCAAGACACAAGCACACCAAAGTTTAGGGCTGCTCTGTTGCCAAGGACCTCCACTTCATTCCACCTTCAATATCCCAGGAAAGAGAAAAATGGATAAAGAAGTTGTGGTCCTTATGTACAATGGAATATCACTCAGCCATGAAATCAATGTCATAAGGCTAGTAGCAGCATGATGAGTGGATTTAGGTACGACGATTCTAAGTGAAATAAGTCACACAGAAAAGGACACTTCTCATAAGATATCACTTATACAGGAAAAGTAAAAACCATTACACTTGAACTGAAATACAAAACAGAACAGAGTCACACATGCAGAAAACACACTATGGCTGCTTAACAGGGAAGGTGAGGTGGGGTGATACATAAAACAAGGGTTTCAAATTAGCTGAGATACCGTTCCATAAACCCAATATGTAATAGACAAGACCGACTCCTTGCTCAGAGAACTGGACTCAACACCCCCTATTCACCACACAAGGATATATCTGACTAGTAATAATCTTAAAACCTATGTATTGAAATCTCTCTGTTAGTGTGTCAAGTGGGTGTAAAGCGGCATAAACACAGCAGTGAAAAGCAGCTAAAACCCATTATAAACATAAATTACTTTTAAAAGCCCATGAAACAAAGACAGAGAAAGAGAGAGAAATTCTTACACAATTCGTTCAGGGGCTGTGATGCAACCCGGATTGACCATATCTAGACCCACAGCTGGATGAGACATAAGGGTGGACACTCTTGGGGCTGAGAGGTTTGGTGAGGCTGGGTGAGCAAACGCAGACCCTTTAAAGTAATACTGTGTGGTACCCATCCCATGGGTCCCAAATCTCCAGGTTCAAGGGCATCTTCCTACATCGAAAACATGCATGAGAAACCCAGAAGATGGTACACCGTGTGATGGGGAAAGCTTTCTAAAACGCACCTCATTTGTCATCTCCTTGAGCTTGGGTTCGCAATTCCAGCCACTTTACTAGCAATCTCCCTACTTGGAGTATCAGCACCTTTAACCTCCTGTTCCGTATAGGTTGCAATTTTTCCTGAGGATGAACGGGAAGACGGGGAACCAATGAGAGACTAGCTCTTGGTATTGGGACAGACACAGGTCACTCTATTTTCCCATCAGGAAGAAGAAATATCCACAGGCTCAGCCTGCCCCCCAGAACCAGAACAGGGCCTGAAGCCATCCTGCGCTTTTGTGGCCAGCTCCCAAAAAAGCGAGTTGTAAAATGGAGCTTCAGGGCACTGCAATTCACAAACCTGCAGAGTTATAAATGATAACTCTCGTCCACAAATATATTGAGGGAAGGCAAAAAGAGGATTTGAAATCAAGTCAGAATTGCAGGAAACAGATTTCAGGAGGTAGATTCGAATCGCCTTTAAAGCACAAGAAAAGCGGCAAAACGTTGACAATGATGCCCTTGGCCAAAAAGGGCGTATGCGTTTTTTCCTGAATATATTCAGGAAAAAACGCATACGCCCTTTTTAGCCAACCAAGCAACCTGGATTGGCAAATCAGCGCTACAAAGAAGTCTCGCTTCCCAGCGGTCAAAAGGGCCATGCTGAGAAAAGTGTCAAAACCAGAAATGCAGGACAGGCCATGGAGAAATGGGAGCCTTGCTATGCTGATGGGCGGGATGTAAATTGCCAACAGCCACTCTGGAGAAGTTATGGTGTGTCCTGAAACATCTAAAAAACACAGTTTAGAGCGCATAGGGCACTTCCACACATGGGGGTATAAATTGGGAAAATTAAAAATCAGCAAGACACAAGCACACCAAAGTTTAGGGCTGCTCTGTTGCCAAGGACCTCCACTTCATTCCAACTTCAATATCCCAGGAAAGAGAAAAATGGATAAAGAAGTTGTGGTCCTTATGTACAATGGAATATCACTCAGCCATGAAATCAATGTCATAAGGCTAGTAGCAGCATGATGAGTGGATTTAGGTACGATTATTCTAAGTGAAATAAGTCACACAGAAAAGGACACTTCTCATAAGATATCACTTATAGAGGGAAAGTAAAAACCACTACACTTGAACTGAAATACAAAACAGAACAGAGTCACACATGCAGAAAACACACTATGGCTGCTTAACAGGGAAGGTGAGGTGGGGTGATACATAAAACAATTGTTTCATATTAGCTGAGATACCGTTCCATAAACCCAATATGTAATAGACAAGACCGACTCCTTGCTCAGAGAACTGGACTCAACACCCCCTATTCACCACACAAGGATATATCTGACTAGTAATAATCTTAAAACCTATGTATTGAAATCTCTCTGTTAGTGTGTCAAGTGGGTGTAAAGCGGCATAAACACAGCAGTGAAAAGCAGCTAAACCCCATTATAAACATAAATTACTTTTAAAAACCCATGAAACAAAGACAGAGAAAGAGAGAGAAATTCTTACACAATTCGTTCAGGGGCTGTGATGCAACCCAGATTGACCATATCTAGACCCACAGCTGGATGAGACATAAGGGTGGACACTCTTGGGGCTGAGAGGTTTGGTGAGGTTGGGTGAGCAAACGCAGACCCTTTAAAGTAATACTGCGTGGTACCCATCGCAGGGGTCCCAAATCTCGAGGTTCAAGGGCATCTTCCTACATCGAAAACATGCATGAGAAACCAAGAAGTTGGTACACCGTGTGATGGGGAAAGGTTCCTAAAACGCACCTCATTTCTCATCTCCTTGTGCTCGGGTTCGCCATTCCAGCCACTTTACTAGCAATCTCCCTACTTGGAGCATCAGCACCTTTAACCTCCTGTTCCGTACAGGTTGCAATTTTTCCTGAGGATGAATGGGAAGATGGGGAACCAATGAGAGACTAGCTCTAGGTGTTGGGACAGGCACAGGTCACTCTATTTTCCCATCAGGAAGAAGAATTAACCACAGGCTCAGCTGCCCCCCGGAACCAGAACAGGGCCTGAAGCCATCCTGCGCTTTTACGGCCAGCTCCCAAAAAGCGAGTTGTAAAATTGAGCTTCAGGGCACTGCAAATCACAAACCTGCAGAGTTATAAATGATAACTCTCGTCCACAAATATATTGAGGGAAGGCAAAGAAGAGGATTTGAAATCAAGGCAGAATTGCAGGAAACAGATTTCAGGAGGTAGATACGAATCGCCTTTAAAGCACATGAAAAGCAGCAAAACGTTGACAATGAGGCCCTTGGCCAAAAAGGGCGTATGCGTTTTTTCCTGAATATATTCAGGAAAAAACGCATACGCCCTTTTTGGCCAACCAAGCAACCTGGAAAGGCAAATCAGCGCTACAAAGAAGTCTCGCTTCCCATCGGTCAAAAGGGCCATGCTGAGAAAAGTGTCAAAACCAGAAATGCAGGACAGGCCATGGAGAAATGGGAGCCTCGCTACGCTGATGAGCGGGATGTAAATTGCCAACAGCCACGCTGGAGAAGGGTACGGTGTGTCCACAAACATCTAAAAAAACACAGCTTAGAGCGCATAGGGCACTTCCACGCATGGGGGTATAAATTGGGAAAATTAAAAATCAGCAAGACACAAGCACACCAAAGTTTAGGGCTGCTCTGTTGCCAAGGACCTCCACTTCATTCCACCTTCAATATCCCAGGAAAGAGAAAAATGGATAAAGAAGTTGTGGTCCTTATGTACAATGGAATATCACTCAGCCATGAAATCAATGTCATAAGGCTAGTAGCAGCATGATGAGTGGATTTAGGTACGACGATTCTAAGTGAAATAAGTCACACAGAAAAGGACACTTCTCATAAGATATCACTTATACAGGGAAAGTAAAAACCATTACACTTGAACTGAAATACAAAACAGAACAGAGTCACACATGCAGAAAACACACTATGGCTGCTTAACAGGGAAGGTGAGGTGGGGTGATACATAAAACAAGGGTTTCAAATTAGCTGAGATACCGTTCCATAAACCCAATATGTAATAGACAAGACCGACTCCTTGCTCAGAGAACTGGACTCAACACCCCCTATTCACCACACAAGGATATATCTGACTAGTAATAATCTTAAAACCTATGTATTGAAATCTCTCTGTTAGTGTGTCAAGTGGGTGTAAAGCGGCATAAACACAGCAGTGAAAAGCAGCTAAACCCCATTATAAACATAAATTACTTTTAAAAACCCATGAAACAAAGACAGAGAAAGAGAGAGAAATTCTTACACAATTCGTTCAGGGGCTGTGATGCAACCCGGATTGACCATATCTAGACCCACAGCTGGATGAGACATAAGGGTGGACACTCTTGGGGATGAGAGGTTTGGTGAGGTTGGGTGAGCAAACGCAGACCCTTTAAAGTAATACTGTGTGGTACCCATCCCATGGGTCCCAAATCTCCAGGTTCAAGGGCATCTTCCTACATCGAAAACATGCATGAGAAACCCAGAAGATGGTACACCGTGTGATGGGGAAAGCTTTCTAAAACGCACCTCATTTGTCATCTCCTTGAGCTTGGGTTCGCAATTCCAGCCACTTTACTAGCAATCTCCCTACTTGGAGTATCAGCACCTTTAACCTCCTGTTCCGTATAGGTTGCAATTTTTCCTGAGGATGAACGGGAAGACGGGGAACCAATGAGAGACTAGCTCTTGGTATTGGGACAGACACAGGTCACTCTATTTTCCCATCAGGAAGAAGAAATATCCACAGGCTCAGCCTGCCCCCCAGAACCAGAACAGGGCCTGAAGCCATCCTGCGCTTTTGCGGCCAGCTCCCAAAAAAGCGAGTTGTAAAATGGAGCTTCAGGGCACTGCAATTCACAAACCTGCAGAGTTATAAATGATAACTCTCGTCCACAAATATATTGAGGGAAGGCAAAAAGAGGATTTGAAATCAAGGCAGAATTGCAGGAAACAGATTTCAGGAGGTAGATTCGAATCGCCTTTAAAGCACATGAAAAGTGGCAAAACGTTGACAATGATGCCCTTGGCCAAAAAGGGCGTATGCGTTTTTTCCTGAATATATTCAGGAAAAAAACGCATACGCCCTTTTTGGCCAACCAAGCAACCTGGAAAGGCAAATCAGCGCTACAAAGAAGTCTCGCTTCCCATCGGTCAAAAGGGCCATGCTGAGAAAAGTGTCAAAACCAGAAATGCAGGACAGGCCATGGAGAAATGGGAGCCTTGCTACGCTGATGGGCGGGATGTAAATTGCCAACAGCCACGCTGGAGAAGGGTACGGTGTGTCCACAAACATCTAAAAAACACAGCTTAGAGCGCATAGGGCACTTCCACGCATGGGGGTATAAATTGGGAAAATTAAAAATCAGCAAGACACAAGCACACCAAAGTTTAGGGCTGCTCTGTTGCCAAGGACCTCCACTTCATTCCACCTTCAATATCCCAGGAAAGAGAAAAATGGATAAAGAAGTTGTGGTCCTTATGTACAATGGAATATCACTCAGCCATGAAATCAATGTCATAAGGCTAGTAGCAGCATGATGAGTGGATTTAGGTACGACGATTCTAAGTGAAATAAGTCACACAGAAAAGGACACTTCTCATAAGATATCACTTATACAGGGAAAGTAAAAACCATTACACTTGAACTGAAATACAAAACAGAACAGAGTCACACATGCAGAAAACACACTATGGCTGCTTAACAGGGAAGGTGAGGTGGGGTGATACATAAAACAAGGGTTTCAAATTAGCTGAGATACCATTCCATAAACCCAATATGTAATAGACAAGACCGACTCCTTGCTCAGAGAACTGGACTCAACACCCCCTATTCACCACACAAGGATATATCTGACTAGTAATAATCTTAAAACCTATGTATTGAAATCTCTCTGTTAGTGTGTCAAGTGGGTGTAAAGCGGCATAAACACAGCAGTGAAAAGCAGCTAAACCCCATTATAAACATAAATTACTTTTAAAAACCCATGAAACAAAGACAGAGAAAGAGAGAGAAATTCTTACACAATTCGTTCAGGGGCTGTGATGCAACCCGGATTGACCATATCTAGACCCACAGCTGGATGAGACATAAGGGTGGACACTCTTGGGGCTGAGAGGTTTGGTGAGGTTGGGTGAGCAAACGCAGACCCTTTAAAGTAATACTGTGTGGTACCCATCCCATGGGTCCCAAATCTCCAGGTTCAAGGGCATCTTCCTACATCGAAAACATGCATGAGAAACCCAGAAGATGGTACACCGTGTGATGGGGAAAGCTTTCTAAAACGCACCTCATTTGTCATCTCCTTGAGCTTGGGTTCGCAATTCCAGCCACTTTACTAGCAATCTCCCTACTTGGAGCATCAGCACCTTTAACCTCCTGTTCCGTATAGGTTGCAATTTTTCCTGAGGATGAACGGGAAGACGGGGAACCAATGAGAGACTAGCTCTTGGTATTGGGACAGACACAGGTCACTCTATTTTCCCATCAGGAAGAAGAAATATCCACAGGCTCAGCCTGCCCCCCAGAACCAGAACAGGGCCTGAAGCCATCCTGTGCTTTTGCGGCCAGCTCCCAAAAAAGCGAGTTGTAAAATGGAGCTTCAGGGCACTGCAATTCACAAACCTGCAGAGTTATAAATGATAACTCTCGTCCACAAATATATTGAGGGAAGGCAAAAAGAGGATTTGAAATCAAGGCAGAATTGCAGGAAACAGATTTCAGGAGGTAGATTCGAATCGCCTTTAAAGCACATGAAAAGTGGCAAAACGTTGACAATGATGCCCTTGGCCAAAAAGGGCGTATGCGTTTTTTCCTGAATATATTCAGGAAAAAAACGCATACGCCCTTTTTGGCCAACCAAGCAACCTGGAAAGGCAAATCAGCGCTACAAAGAAGTCTCGCTTCCCATCGGTCAAAAGGGCCATGCTGAGAAAAGTGTCAAAACCAGAAATGCAGGACAGGCCATGGAGAAATGGGAGCCTTGCTACGCTGATGGGCGGGATGTAAATTGCCAACAGCCACGCTGGAGAAGGGTACGGTGTGTCCACAAACATCTAAAAAACACAGCTTAGAGCGCATAGGGCACTTCCACGCATGGGGGTATAAATTGGGAAAATTAAAAATCAGCAAGACACAAGCACACCAAAGTTTAGGGCTGCTCTGTTGCCAAGGACCTCCACTTCATTCCACCTTCAATATCCCAGGAAAGAGAAAAATGGATAAAGAAGTTGTGGTCCTTATGTACAATGGAATATCACTCAGCCATGAAATCAATGTCATAAGGCTAGTAGCAGCATGATGAGTGGATTTAGGTACGACGATTCTAAGTGAAATAAGTCACACAGAAAAGGACACTTCTCATAAGATATCACTTATACAGGGAAAGTAAAAACCATTACACTTGAACTGAAATACAAAACAGAACAGAGTCACACATGCAGAAAACACACTATGGCTGCTTAACAGGGAAGGTGAGGTGGGGTGATACATAAAACAAGGGTTTCAAATTAGCTGAGATACCATTCCATAAACCCAATATGTAATAGACAAGACCGACTCCTTGCTCAGAGAACTGGACTCAACACCCCCTATTCACCACACAAGGATATATCTGACTAGTAATAATCTTAAAACCTATGTATTGAAATCTCTCTGTTAGTGTGTCAAGTGGGTGTAAAGCGGCATAAACACAGCAGTGAAAAGCAGCTAAACCCCATTATAAACATAAATTACTTTTAAAAACCCATGAAACAAAGACAGAGAAAGAGAGAGAAATTCTTACACAATTCGTTCAGGGGCTGTGATGCAACCCAGATTGACCATATCTAGACCCACAGCTGGATGAGACATAAGGGTGGACACTCTTGGGGCTGAGAGGTTTGGTGAGGTTGGGTGAGCAAACGCAGACCCTTTAAAGTAATACTGCGTGGTACCCATCGCAGGGGTCCCAAATCTCGAGGTTCAAGGGCATCTTCCTACATCGAAAACATGCATGAGAAACCAAGAAGTTGGTACACCGTGTGATGGGGAAAGGTTCCTAAAACGCACCTCATTTCTCATCTCCTTGTGCTCGGGTTCGCCATTCCAGCCACTTTACTAGCAATCTCCCTACTTGGAGCATCAGCACCTTTAACCTCCTGTTCCGTACAGGTTGCAATTTGTCCTGAGGATGAAGGGGAAGATGGGGAACCAATGAGAGACTAGCTCTAGGTGTTGGGACAGGCACAGGTCACTCTATTTTCCCATCAGGAAGAAGAATTAACCACAGGCTCAGCTGCCCCCCGGAACCAGAACAGGGCCTGAAGCCATCCTGCGCTTTTACGGCCAGCTCCCAAAAAGCGAGTTGTAAAATGGAGCTTCAGGGCACTGCAAATCACAAACCTGCAGAGTTATAAATGATAACTCTCGTCCACAAATATATTGAGGGAAGGCAAAGAAGAGGATTTGAAATCAAGGCAGAATTGCAGGAAACAGATTTCAGGAGGTAGATTCGAATCGCCTTTAAAGCACATGAAAAGCAGCAAAACGTTGACAATGAGGCCCTTGGCCAAAAAGGGCGTATGCGTTTTTTCCTGAATATATTCAGGAAAAAACACATACGCCCTTTTTGGCCAACCAAGCAACCTGGAAAGGCAAATCAGCGCTACAAAGAAGTCTCGCTTCCCATCGGTCAAAAGGGCCATGCTGAGAAAAGTGTCAAAACCAGAAATGAAGGACAGGCCATGGAGAATTGGGAGCCTTGCTACGCTGATGGGCGGGATGTAAATTCTCAACAGCCATGCTGGAGAAGGGTACGGTGTGTCCTCAAACATCTAAAAAACACAGCTTAGAGCGCATAGGGCACTTCCACGCATGGGGGTATAAATTGGGAAAATTAAAAATCAGCAAGACACAAGCACACCAAAGTTTAGGGCTGCTCTGTTGCCAAGGACCTCCACTTCATTCCACCTTCAATATCCCAGGAAAGAGAAAAATGGATAAAGAAGTTGTGGTCCTTATGTACAATGGAATATCACTCAGCCATGAAATCAATGTCATAAGGCTAGTAGCAGCATGATGAGTGGATTTAGGTACGACGATTCTAAGTGAAATAAGTCACACAGAAAAGGACACTTCTCATAAGATATCACTTATACAGGGAAAGTAAAAACCACTACACATGAACTGAAATACAAAACAGAACAGAGTCACACATGCAGAAAACACACTATGGCTGCTTAACAGGGAAGGTGAGGTGGGGTGATACATAAAACAATTGTTTCAAATTAGCTGAGATACCGTTCCATAAACCCAATATGTAATAGACAAGACCGACTCCTTGCTCAGAGAACTGGACTCAACACCCCCTATTCACCACACAAGGATATATCTGACTAGTAATAATCTTAAAACCTATGTATTGAAATCTCTCTGTTAGTGTGTCAAGTGGGTGTAAAGCGGCATAAACACAGCAGTGAAAAGCAGCTAAACCCCATTATAAACATAAATTACTTTTAAAAACCCATGAAACAAAGACAGAGAAAGAGAGAGAAATTCTTACACAATTCGTTCAGGGGCTGTGATGCAACCCGGATTGACCATATCTAGACCCACAGCTGGATGAGACATAAGGGTGGACACTCTTGGGGATGAGAGGTTTGGTGAGGCTGGGTGAGCAAACGCAGACCCTTTAAAGTAATACTGTGTGGTACCCATCCCATGGGTCCCAAATCTCCAGGTTCAAGGGCATCTTCCTACATCGAAAACATGCATGAGAAACCCAGAAGATGGTACACCGTGTGATGGGGAAAGCTTTCTAAAACGCACCTCATTTGTCATCTCCTTGAGCTTGGGTTCGCAATTCCAGCCACTTTACTAGCAATCTCCCTACTTGGAGTATCAGCACCTTTAACCTCCTGTTCCGTATAGGTTGCAATTTTTCCTGAGGATGAACGGGAAGACGGGGAACCAATGAGAGACTAGCTCTTGGTATTGGGACAGACACAGGTCACTCTATTTTCCCATCAGGAAGAAGAAATATCCACAGGCTCAGCCTGCCCCCCAGAACCAGAACAGGGCCTGAAGCCATCCTGCGCTTTTGCGGCCAGCTCCCAAAAAAGCGAGTTGTAAAATGGAGCTTCAGGGCACTGCAATTCACAAACCTGCAGAGTTATAAATGATAACTCTCGTCCACAAATATATTGAGGGAAGGCAAAAAGAGGATTTGAAATCAAGGCAGAATTGCAGGAAACAGATTTCAGGAGGTAGATTCGAATCGCCTTTAAAGCACATGAAAAGTGGCAAAACGTTGACAATGATGCCCTTGGCCAAAAAGGGCGTATGCGTTTTTTCCTGAATATATTCAGGAAAAAACGCATACGCCCTTTTTGGCCAACCAAGCAACCTGGAAAGGCAAATCAGCGCTACAAAGAAGTCTCGCTTCCCATCGGTCAAAAGGGCCATGCTGAGAAAAGTGTCAAAACCAGAAATGCAGGACAGGCCATGGAGAAATGGGAGCCTTGCTACGCTGATGGGCGGGATGTAAATTGCCAACAGCCACGCTGGAGAAGGGTACGGTGTGTCCACAAACATCTAAAAAACACAGCTTAGAGCGCATAGGGCACTTCCACGCATGGGGGTATAAATTGGGAAAATTAAAAATCAGCAAGACACAAGCACACCAAAGTTTAGGGCTGCTCTGTTGCCAAGGACCTCCACTTCATTCCACCTTCAATATCCCAGGAAAGAGAAAAATGGATAAAGAAGTTGTGGTCCTTATGTACAATGGAATATCACTCAGCCATGAAATCAATGTCATAAGGCTAGTAGCAGCATGATGAGTGGATTTAGGTACGACGATTCTAAGTGAAATAAGTCACACAGAAAAGGACACTTCTCATAAGATATCACTTATACAGGGAAAGTAAAAACCATTACACTTGAACTGAAATACAAAACAGAACAGAGTCACACATGCAGAAAACACACTATGGCTGCTTAACAGGGAAGGTGAGGTGGGGTGATACATAAAACAAGGGTTTCAAATTAGCTGAGATACCGTTCCATAAACCCAATATGTAATAGACAAGACCGACTCCTTGCTCAGAGAACTGGACTCAACACCCCCTATTCACCACACAAGGATATATCTGACTAGTAATAATCTTAAAACCTATGTATTGAAATCTCTCTGTTAGTGTGTCAAGTGGGTGTAAAGCGGCATAAACACAGCAGTGAAAAGCAGCTAAACCCCATTATAAACATAAATTACTTTTAAAAACCGATGAAACAAAGACAGAGAAAGAGAGAGAAATTCTTACACAATTCGTTCAGGGGCTGTGATGCAACCCAGATTGACCATATCTAGACCCACAGCTGGATGAGACATAAGGGTGGACACTCTTGGGGCTGAGAGGTTTGGTGAGGTTGGGTGAGCAAACGCAGACCCTTTAAAGTAATACTGCGTGGTACCCATCGCAGGGGTCCCAAATCTCGAGGTTCAAGGGCATCTTCCTACATCGAAAACATGCATGAGAAACCAAGAAGTTGGTACACCGTGTGATGGGGAAAGGTTCCTAAAACGCACCTCATTTCTCATCTCCTTGTGCTCGGGTTCGCCATTCCAGCCACTTTACTAGCAATCTCCCTACTTGGAGCATCAGCACCTTTAACCTCCTGTTCCGTACAGGTTGCAATTTGTCCTGAGGATGAATGGGAAGATGGGGAACCAATGAGAGTCTAGCTCTAGGTGTTGGGACAGGCACAGGTCACTCTATTTTCCCATCAGGAAGAAGAATTAACCACAGGCTCAGCTGCCCCCCGGAACCAGAACAGGGCCTGAAGCCATCCTGCGCTTTTACGGCCAGCTCCCAAAAAGCGAGTTGTAAAATGGAGCTTCAGGGCACTGCAAATCACAAACCTGCAGAGTTATAAATGATAACTCTCGTCCACAAATATATTGAGGGAAGGCAAAGAAGAGGATTTGAAATCAAGGCAGAATTGCAGGAAACAGATTTCAGGAGGTAGATTCGAATCGCCTTTAAAGCACATGAAAAGCAGCAAAACGTTGACAATGAGGCCCTTGGCCAAAAAGGGCGTATGCGTTTTTTCCTGAATATATTCAGGAAAAAACACATACGCCCTTTTTGGCCAACCAAGCAACCTGGAAAGGCAAATCAGCGCTACAAAGAAGTCTCGCTTCCCATCGGTCAAAAGGGCCATGCTGAGAAAAGTGTCAAAACCAGAAATGAAGGACAGGCCATGGAGAATTGGGAGCCTTGCTACGCTGATGGGCGGGATGTAAATTCTCAACAGCCATGCTGGAGAAGGGTACGGTGTGTCCTCAAACATCTAAAAAACACAGCTTAGAGCGCATAGGGCACTTCCACGCATGGGGGTATAAATTGGGAAAATTAAAAATCAGCAAGACACAAGCACACCAAAGTTTAGGGCTGCTCTGTTGCCAAGGACCTCCACTTCATTCCACCTTAAATATTCCAGGAAAGAGAAAAATGGATAAAGAAGTTGTGGTCCTTATGTACAATGGAATATCACTCAGCCATGAAATCAATGTCATAAGGCTAGTAGCAGCATGATGAGTGGATTTAGGTACGACGATTCTAAGTGAAATAAGTCACACAGAAAAGGACACTTCTCATAAGATATCACTTATACAGGGAAAGTAAAAACCACTACACTTGAACTGAAATACAAAACAGAACAGAGTCACACATGCAGAAAACACACTATGGCTGCTTAACAGGGAAGGTGAGGTGGGGTGATACATAAAACAATTGTTTCAAATTAGCTGAGATACCGTTCCATAAACCCAATATGTAATAGACAAGACCGACTCCTTGCTCAGAGAACTGGACTCAACACCCCCTATTCACCACACAAGGATATATCTGACTAGTAATAATCTTAAAACCTATGTATTGAAATCTCTCTGTTAGTGTGTCAAGTGGGTGTAAAGCGGCATAAACACAGCAGTGAAAAGCAGCTAAACCCCATTATAAACATAAATTACTTTTAAAAACCCATGAAACAAAGACAGAGAAAGAGAGAGAAATTCTTACACAATTCGTTCAGGGGCTGTGATGCAACCCGGATTGACCATATCTAGACCCACAGCTGGATGAGACATAAGGGTGGACACTCTTGGGGATGAGAGGTTTGGTGAGGTTGGGTGAGCAAACGCAGACCCTTTAAAGCAATACTGTGTGGTACCCATCCCATGGGTCCCAAATCTCCAGGTTCAAGGGCATCTTCCTACATCGAAAACATGCATGAGAAACCCAGAAGATGGTACACCGTGTGATGGGGAAAGCTTTCTAAAACGCACCTCATTTGTCATCTCCTTGAGCTTGGGTTCGCAATTCCAGCCACTTTACTAGCAATCTCCCTACTTGGAGTATCAGCACCTTTAACCTCCTGTTCCGTATAGGTTGCAATTTTTCCTGAGGATGAACGGGAAGACGGGGAACCAATGAGAGACTAGCTCTTGGTATTGGGACAGACACAGGTCACTCTATTTTCCCATCAGGAAGAAGAAATATCCACAGGCTCAGCCTGCCCCCCAGAACCAGAACAGGGCCTGAAGCCATCCTGTGCTTTTGCGGCCAGCTCCCAAAAAAGCGAGTTGTAAAATGGAGCTTCAGGGCACTGCAATTCACAAACCTGCAGAGTTATAAATGATAACTCTCGTCCACAAATATATTGAGGGAAGGCAAAAAGAGGATTTGAAATCAAGGCAGAATTGCAGGAAACAGATTTCAGGAGGTAGATTCGAATCGCCTTTAAAGCACATGAAAAGTAGCAAAACGTTGACAATGATGCCCTTGGCCAAAAAGGGCGTATGCGTTTTTTCCTGAATATATTCAGGAAAAAACGCATACGCCCTTTTTGGCCAACCAAGCAACCTGGAAAGGCAAATCAGCGCTACAAAGAAGTCTCGCTTCCCATCGGTCAAAAGGGCCATGCTGAGAAAAGTGTCAAAACCAGAAATGCAGGACAGGCCATGGAGAAATGGGAGCCTTGCTACGCTGATGGGCGGGATGTAAATTGCCAACAGCCACGCGGGAGAAGGGTACGGTGTGTCCACAAACATCTAAAAAACACAGCTTAGAGCGCATAGGGCACTTCCACGCATGGGGGTATAAATTGGGAAAATTAAAAATCAGCAAGACACAAGCACACCAAAGTTTAGGGCTGCTCTGTTGCCAAGGACCTCCACTTCATTCCACCTTCAATATCCCAGGAAAGAGAAAAATGGATAAAGAAGTTGTGGTCCTTATGTACAATGGAATATCACTCAGCCATGAAATCAATGTCATAAGGCTAGTAGCAGCATGATGAGTGGATTTAGGTACGACGATTCTAAGTGAAATAAGTCACACAGAAAAGGACACTTCTCATAAGATATCACTTATACAGGGAAAGTAAAAACCATTACACTTGAACTGAAATACAAAACAGAACAGAGTCACACATGCAGAAAACACACTATGGCTGCTTAACAGGGAAGGTGAGGTGGGGTGATACATAAAACAAGGGTTTCAAATTAGCTGAGATACCGTTCCATAAACCCAATATGTAATAGACAAGACCGACTCCTTGCTCAGAGAACTGGACTCAACACCCCCTATTCACCACACAAGGATATATCTGACTAGTAATAATCTTAAAACCTATGTATTGAAATCTCTCTGTTAGTGTGTCAAGTGGGTGTAAAGCGGCATAAACACAGCAGTGAAAAGCAGCCAAACCCCATTATAAACATAAATTACTTTTAAAAACCCATGAAACAAAGACAGAGAAAGAGAGAGAAATTCTTACACAATTCGTTCAGGGGCTGTGATGCAACCCGGATTGACCATATCTAGACCCACAGCTGGATGAGACATAAGGGTGGACACTCTTGGGGATGAGAGGTTTGGTGAGGTTGGGTGAGCAAACGCAGACCCTTTAAAGTAATACTGTGTGGTACCCATCCCATGGGTCCCAAATCTCCAGGTTCAAGGGCATCTTCCTACATCGAAAACATGCATGAGAAACCCAGAAGATGGTACACCGTGTGATGGGGAAAGCTTTCTAAAACGCACCTCATTTGTCATCTCCTTGAGCTTGGGTTCGCAATTCCAGCCACTTTACTAGCAATCTCCCTACTTGGAGTATCAGCACCTTTAACCTCCTGTTCCGTATAGGTTGCAATTTTTCCTGAGGATGAACGGGAAGACGGGGAACCAATGAGAGACTAGCTCTTGGTATTGGGACAGACACAGGTCACTCTATTTTCCCATCAGGAAGAAGAAATATCCACAGGCTCAGCCTGCCCCCCAGAACCAGAACAGGGCCTGAAGCCATCCTGCGCTTTTGCGGCCAGCTCCCAAAAAAGCGAGTTGTAAAATGGAGCTTCAGGGCACTGCAATTCACAAACCTGCAGAGTTATAAATGATAACTCTCGTCCACAAATATATTGAGGGAAGGCAAAAAGAGGATTTGAAATCAAGGCAGAATTGCAGGAAACAGATTTCAGGAGGTAGATTCGAATCGCCTTTAAAGCACATGAAAAGTGGCAAAACGTTGACAATGATGCCCTTGGCCAAAAAGGGCGTATGCGTTTTTTCCTGAATATATTCAGGAAAAAACGCATACGCCCTTTTTGGCCAACCAAGCAACCTGGAAAGGCAAATCAGCGCTACAAAGAAGTCTCCCTTCCCATCGGTCAAAAGGGCCATGCTGAGAAAAGTGTCAAAACCAGAAATGCAGGACAGGCCATGGAGAAATGGGAGCCTTGCTACGCTGATGGGCGGGATGTAAATTGCCAACAGCCACGCTGGAGAAGGGTACGGTGTGTCCACAAACATCTAAAAAACACAGCTTAGAGCGCATAGGGCACTTCCACGCATGGGGGTATAAATTGGGAAAATTAAAAATCAGCAAGACACAAGCACACCAAAGTTTAGGGCTGCTCTGTTGCCAAGGACCTCCACTTCATTCCACCTTCAATATCCCAGGAAAGAGAAAAATGGATAAAGAAGTTGTGGTCCTTATGTACAATGGAATATCACTCAGCCATGAAATCAATGTCATAAGGCTAGTAGCAGCATGATGAGTGGATTTAGGTACGACGATTCTAAGTGAAATAAGTCACACAGAAAAGGACACTTCTCATAAGATATCACTTATACAGGGAAAGTAAAAACCATTACACTTGAACTGAAATACAAAACAGAACAGAGTCACACATGCAGAAAACACACTATGGCTGCTTAACAGGGAAGGTGAGGTGGGGTGATACATAAAACAAGGGTTTCAAATTAGCTGAGATACCGTTCCATAAACCCAATATGTAATAGACAAGACCGACTCCTTGCTCAGAGAACTGGACTCAACACCCCCTATTCACCACACAAGGATATATCTGACTAGTAATAATCTTAAAACCTATGTATTGAAATCTCTCTGTTAGTGTGTCAAGTGGGTGTAAAGCGGCATAAACACAGCAGTGAAAAGCAGCCAAACCCCATTATAAACATAAATTACTTTTAAAAACCCATGAAACAAAGACAGAGAAAGAGAGAGAAATTCTTACACAATTCGTTCAGGGGCTGTGATGCAACCCGGATTGACCATATCTAGACCCACAGCTGGATGAGACATAAGGGTGGACACTCTTGGGGATGAGAGGTTTGGTGAGGTTGGGTGAGCAAACGCAGACCCTTTAAAGTAATACTGTGTGGTACCCATCCCATGGGTCCCAAATCTCCAGTTTCAAGGGCATCTTCCTACATCGAAAACATGCATGAGAAACCCAGAAGATGGTACACCGTGTGATGGGGAAAGCTTTCTAAAACGCACCTCATTTGTCATCTCCTTGAGCTTGGGTTCGCAATTCCAGCCACTTTACTAGCAATCTCCCTACTTGGAGTATCAGCACCTTTAACCTCCTGTTCCGTATAGGTTGCAATTTTTCCTGAGGATGAACGGGAAGACGGGGAACCAATGAGAGACTAGCTCTTGGTATTGGGACAGACACAGGTCACTCTATTTTCCCATCAGGAAGAAGAAATATCCACAGGCTCAGCCTGCCCCCCAGAACCAGAACAGGGCCTGAAGCCATCCTGCGCTTTTGCGGCCAGCTCCCAAAAAAGCGAGTTGTAAAATGGAGCTTCAGGGTACTGCAATTCACAAACCTGCAGAGTTATAAATGATAACTCTCGTCCACAAATATATTGAGGGAAGGCAAAAAGAGGATTTGAAATCAAGGCAGAATTGCAGGAAACAGATTTCAGGAGGTAGATTCGAATCGCCTTTAAAGCACATGAAAAGTGGCAAAACGTTGACAATGAGGCCCTTGGCCAAAAAGGGCGTATGCGTTTTTTCCTGAATATATTCAGGAAAAAACGCATACGCCCTTTTTGGCCAACCAAGCAACCTGGATTGGAAAATCAGCGCTACAAAGAAGTCTCGCTTCCCATCGGTCAAAAGGGCCATGCTGAGAAAAGTGTCAAAACCAGAAATGCAGGACAGGCCATGGAGAAATGGGAGCCTTGCTACGCTGATGGGCGGGATGTAAATTGCCAACAGCCACGCTGGAGAAGGGTACGGTGTGTCCACAAACATCTAAAAAACACAGCTTAGAGCGCATAGGGCACTTCCACGCATGGGGGTATAAATTGGGAAAATTAAAAATCAGCAAGACACAAGCACACCAAAGTTTAGGGCTGCTCTGTTGCCAAGGACCTCCACTTCATTCCACCTTCAATATCCCAGGAAAGAGAAAAATGGATAAAGAAGTTGTGGTCCTTATGTACAATGGAATATCACTCAGCCATGAAATCAATGTCATAAGGCTAGTAGCAGCATGATGAGTGGATTTAGGTACGACGATTCTAAGTGAAATAAGTCACACAGAAAAGGACACTTCTCATAAGATATCACTTATACAGGGAAAGTAAAAACCATTACACTTGAACTGAAATACAAAACAGAACAGAGTCACACATGCAGAAAACACACTATGGCTGCTTAACAGGGAAGGTGAGGTGGGGTGATACATAAAACAAGGGTTTCAAATTAGCTGAGATACCGTTCCATAAACCCAATATGTAATAGACAAGACCGACTCCTTGCTCAGAGAACTGGACTCAACACCCCCTATTCACCACACAAGGATATATCTGACTAGTAATAATCTTAAAACCTATGTATTGAAATCTCTCTGTTAGTGTGTCAAGTGGGTGTAAAGCGGCATAAACACAGCAGTGAAAAGCAGCCAAACCCCATTATAAACATAAATTACTTTTAAAAACCCATGAAACAAAGACAGAGAAAGAGAGAGAAATTCTTACACAATTCGTTCAGGGGCTGTGATGCAACCCGGATTGACCATATCTAGACCCACAGCTGGATGAGACATAAGGGTGGACACTCTTGGGGATGAGAGGTTTGGTGAGGTTGGGTGAGCAAACGCAGACCCTTTAAAGTAATACTGTGTGGTACCTATCCCATGGGTCCCAAATCTCCAGGTTCAAGGGCATCTTCCTACATCGAAAACATGCATGAGAAACCCAGAAGATGGTACACCGTGTGATGGGGAAAGCTTTCTAAAACGCACCTCATTTGTCATCTCCTTGAGCTTGGGTTCGCAATTCCAGCCACTTTACTAGCAATCTCCCTACTTGGAGTATCAGCACCTTTAACCTCCTGTTCCGTATAGGTTGCAATTTTTCCTGAGGATGAACGGGAAGACGGGGAACCAATGAGAGACTAGCTCTTGGTATTGGGACAGACACAGGTCACTCTATTTTCCCATCAGGAAGAAGAAATATCCACAGGCTCAGCCTGCCCCCCAGAACCAGAACAGGGCCTGAAGCCATCCTGCGCTTTTGCGGCCAGCTCCCAAAAAAGCGAGTTGTAAAATGGAGCTTCAGGGCACTGCAATTCACAAACCTGCAGAGTTATAAATGATAACTCTCGTCCACAAATATATTGAGGGAAGGCAAAAAGAGGATTTGAAATCAAGGCAGAATTGCAGGAAACAGATTTCAGGAGGTAGATTCGAATCGCCTTTAAAGCACATGAAAAGTGGCAAAACGTTGACAATGATGCCCTTGGCCAAAAAGGGCGTATGCGTTTTTTCCTGAATATATTCAGGAAAAAACGCATACGCCCTTTTTGGCCAACCAAGCAACCTGGAAAGGCAAATCAGCGCTACAAAGAAGTCTCCCTTCCCATCGGTCAAAAGGGCCATGCTGAGAAAAGTGTCAAAACCAGAAATGCAGGACAGGCCATGGAGAAATGGGAGCCTTGCTACGCTGATGGGCGGGATGTAAATTGCCAACAGCCACGCTGGAGAATGGTACGGTGTGTCCACAAACATCTAAAAAACACAGCTTAGAGCGCATAGGGCACTTCCACGCATGGGGGTATAAATTGGGAAAATTAAAAATCAGCAAGACACAAGCACACCAAAGTTTAGGGCTGCTCTGTTGCCAAGGACCTCCACTTCATTCCAACTTCAATATCCCAGGAAAGAGAAAAATGGATAAAGAAGTTGTGGTCCTTATATACAATGGAATATCACTCAGCCATGAAATCAATGTCATAAGGCTAGTAGCAGCATGATGAGTGGATTTAGGTACGATGATTCTAAGTGAAATAAGTCACACAGAAAAGGACACTTCTCATAAGATATCACTTATAGAGGGAAAGTAAAAACCACTACACTTGAACTGAAATACAAAACAGAACAGAGTCACACATGCAGAAAACACACTATGGCTGCTTAACAGGGAAGGTGAGGTGGGGTGATACATAAAACAATTGTTTCAAATTAGCTGAGATACCGTTCCATAAACCCAATATGTAATAGACAAGACCGACTCCTTGCTCAGAGAACTGGACTCAACACCCCCTATTCACCACACAAGGATATATCTGACTAGTAATAATCTTAAAACCTATGTATTGAAATCTCTCTGTTAGTGTGTCAAGTGGATGTAAAGCGGCATAAACACAGCAGTGAAAAGCAGCTAAACCCCATTATAAACATAAATTACTTTTAAAAACCCATGAAACAAAGACAGAGAAAGAGAGAGAAATTCTTACACAATTCGTTCAGGGGCTGTGATGCAACCCAGATTGACCATATCTAGACCCACAGCTGGATGAGACATAAGGGTGGACACTCTTGGGGCTGAGAGGTTTGGTGAGGCTGGGTGAGCAAACGCAGACCCTTTAAAGTAATACTGCGTGGTACCCATCGCATGGGTCCCAAATCTCGAGGTTCAAGGGCATCTTCCTACATCGAAAACATGCATGAGAAACCCAGAAGATGGTACACCGTGTGATGGGGAAAGGTTCCTAAAACGCACCTCATTTCTCATCTCCTTGTGCTCGGGTTCGCCATTCCAGCCACTTTACTAGCAATCTCCCTACTTGGAGCATCAGCACCTTTAACCTCCTGTTCCGTACAGGTTGCAATTTGTCCTGAGGATGAATGGGAAGATGGGGAACCAATGAGAGGCTAGCTCTAGGTGTTGGGACAGGCACAGGTCACTCTATTTTCCCATCAGGAAGAAGAATTAACCACAGGCTCAGCTGCCCCCCGGAACCAGCACAGGGCCTGAAACCATCCTGTGCTTTTACGGCCAGCTCCCACAAAGCGAGTTGTAAAATGGAGCTTCAGGGCACTGCAATTCACAAACCTGCAGAGTTATAAATGATAACTCTCGTCCACAAATATATTGAGGGAAGGCAAAGAAGAGGATTTGAAATCAAGGCAGAATTGCAAGAAACCGATTTCAGGAGGTAGATTCGAATCGCCTTTAAAGCACATGAAAAGCAGCAAAACGTTGAAAATGAGGCCCTTGGCCAAAAAGGGCGTATGCGTTTTTTCCTGAATATATTCAGGAAAAAACGCATACGCCCTTTTTGGCCAACCAAGCAACCTGGAAAGGGAAATCAGCGCTACAAAGAAGTCTCGCTTCCCATCGGTCAAAAGGGCCATGCTGAGAAAAGTGTCAAAACCAGAAATGCAGGACAGGCCATGGAGAAATGGGAGCCTTGCTACGCTGATGGGCGGGATGTAAATTGCCAACAGCCACGCTGGAGAAGGGTACGGTGTGTCCACAAACATCTAAAAAACACAGCTTAGAGCGCATAGGGCACTTCCACGCATGGGGGTATAAATTGGGAAAATTAAAAATCAGCAAGACACAAGCACACCAAAGTTTAGGGCTGCTCTGTTGCCAAGGACCTCCACTTCATTCCAACTTCAATATCCCAGGAAAGAGAAAAATGGATAAAGAAGTTGTGGTCCTTATATACAATGGAATATCACTCAGCCATGAAATCAATGTCATAAGGCTAGTAGCAGCATGATGAGTGGATTTAGGTACGATGATTCTAAGTGAAATAAGTCACACAGAAAAGGACACTTCTCATAAGATATCACTTATAGAGGGAAAGTAAAAACCACTACACTTGAACTGAAATACAAAACAGAACAGAGTCACACATGCAGAAAACACACTATGGCTGCTTAACAGGGAAGGTGAGGTGGGGTGATACATAAAACAATTGTTTCAAATTAGCTGAGATACCGTTCCATAAACCCAATATGTAATAGACAAGACCGACTCCTTGCTCAGAGAACTGGACTCAACACCCCCTATTCACCACACAAGGATATATCTGACTAGTAATAATCTTAAAACCTATGTATTGAAATCTCTCTGTTAGTGTGTCAAGTGGGTGTAAAGCGGCATAAACACAGCAGTGAAAAGCAGCTAAACCCCATTATAAACATAAATTACTTTTAAAAACCCATGAAACAAAGACAGAGAAAGAGAGAGAAATTCTTACACAATTCGTTCAGGGGCTGTGATGCAACCCAGATTGACCATATCTAGACCCACAGCTGGATGAGACATAAGGGTGGACACTCTTGGGGCTGAGAGGTTTGGTGAGGTTGGGTGAGCAAACGCAGACCCTTTAAAGTAATACTGTGTGGTACCCATCCCATGGGTCCCAAATCTCAAGGTTCAAGGGCATCTTCCTACATCGAAAACATGCATGAGAAACCCAGAAGATGGTACACCGTGTGATGGGGAAAGCTTTCTAAAACGCACCTCATTTCTCATCTCCTTGAGCTTGGGTTCGCAATTCCAGCCACTTTACTAGCAATCTCCCTACTTGGAGTATGAGCACCTTTAACCTCCTGTTCCGTACAGTTTGCAATTTTTCCTGAGGATGAACGGGAAGACGGGGAACCAATGAGAGACTAGCTCTTGGTATTGGGACAGACACAGGTCACTCTATTTTCCCATCAGGAAGAAGAAATATCCACAGGCTCAGCCTGCCCCCCAGAACCAGAACAGGGCCTGAAGCCATCCTGCACTTTTGCGGCCAGCTCCCAAAAAAGCGAGTTGTAAAATGGAGCTTCAGGGCACTGCAATTCACAAACCTGCAGAGTTATAAATGATAACTCTCGTCCACAAATATATTGAGGGAAGGCAAAGAAGAGGATTTGAAATCAAGGCAGAATTGCAGGAAACAGATTTCAGGAGGTAGATTCGAATCGCCTTTAAAGCACATGAAAAGCGGCAAAACGTTGACAATGATGCCCTTGGCCAAAAAGGGCGTATGCGTTTTTTCCTGAATATATTCAGGAAAAAACGCATACGCCCTTTTTGGCCAACCAAGCAACCTGGATTGGAAAATCAGCGCTACAAAGAAGTCTCGCTTCCCATCGGTCAAAAGGGCCATGCTGAGAAAAGTGTCAAAACCAGAAATGCAGAACAGGCCATGGAGAAATGGGAGCCTTGCTACGCTGATGGGCGGGATGTAAATTGCCAACAGCCACCGTGGAGAAGGGTACGGTGTGTCCTGAAACATCTAAAAAACACAGCTTAGAGCGCATAGGGCACTTCCACGCATGGGGGTATAAATTGGGAAAATTAAAAATCAGCAAGACACAAGCACACCAAAGTTTAGGGCTGCTCTGTTGCCAAGGACCTCCACTTCATTCCACCTTCAATATCCCAGGAAAGAGAAAAATGGATAAAGAAGTTGTGGTCCTTATGTACAATGGAATATCACTCAGCCATGAAATCAATGTCATAAGGCTAGTAGCAGCATGATGAGTGGATTTAGGTACGACGATTCTAAGTGAAATAAGTCACACAGAAAAGGACACTTCTCATAAGATATCACTTATACAGGGAAAGTAAAAACCGTTACACTTGAACTGAATTATAAAACAGAACAGAGTCACACATGCAGAAAACACACTATGGCTGCTTAACAGGGAAGGTGAGGTGGGGTGATACATAAAACAAGGGTTTCAAATTAGCTGAGATACCGTTCCATAATCCCAATATGTAATAGACAAGACCAACTCCTTGCTCAGAGAACTGGACTCAACACCCCCTATTCACCACACAAGGATATATCTGACTAGTAATAATCTTAAAACCTATGTATTGAAATCTCTCTGTTAGTGTGTCAAGTGGGTGTAAAGCGGCATAAACACAGCAGTGAAAAGCAGCTAAACCCCATTATAAAAATAAATTACTTTTAAAAACCCATGAAACAAAGACAGTGAAAGAGAGAGAAATTCTTACACAATTCGTTCAGTGGCTGTGATGGAACCTGGATTGACCATATCTAGACCCACAGCTGGATGAGACATAAGGGTGGACACTCTTGGGGCTGAGAGGTTTGGTGAGGCTGGGTGAGCAAACGCAGACCCTTTAAAGTAATACTGCGTGGTACCCATCGCATGGGTCCCAAATCTCGAGGTTCAAGGGCATCTTCCTACATCGAAAACATGCATGAGAAACCCAGAAGATGGTACACCGTGTGATGGGGAAAGGTTCCTAAAACGCACCTCATTTCTCATCTCCTTGTGCTCGGGTTCGCCATTCCAGCCACTTTACTAGCAATCTCCCTACTTGGAGCATCAGCACCTTTAACCTCCTGTTCCGTACAGGTTGCAATTTGTCCTGAGGATGAATGGGAAGATGGGGAACCAATGAGAGGCTAGCTCTAGGTGTTGGGACAGGCACAGGTCACTCTATTTTCCCATCAGGAAGAAGAATTAACCACAGGCTCAGCTGCCCCCCGGAACCAGCACAGGGCCTGAAACAATCCTGTGCTTTTACGGCCAGCTCCCACAAAGCGAGTTGTAAAATGGAGCTTCAGGGCACTGCAATTCACAAACCTGCAGAGTTATAAATGATAACTCTCGTCCACAAATATATTGAGGGAAGGCAAAGAAGAGGATTTGAAATCAAGGCAGAATTGCAAGAAACCGATTTCAGGAGGTAGATTCGAATCGCCTTTAAAGCACATGAAAAGCAGCAAAACGTTGAAAATGAGGCCCTTGGCCAAAAAGGGCGTATGCGTTTTTTCCTGAATATATTCAGGAAAAAACGCATACGCCCTTTTTGGCCAACCAAGCAACCTGGAAAGGGAAATCAGCGCTACAAAGAAGTCTCGCTTCCCATCGGTCAAAAGGGCCATGCTGAGAAAAGTGTCAAAACCAGAAATGCAGGACAGGCCATGGAGAAATGGGAGCCTTGCTACGCTGATGGGCGGGATGTAAATTGCCAACAGCCACGCTGGAGAAGGGTACGGTGTGTCCACAAACATCTAAAAAACACAGCTTAGAGCGCATAGGGCACTTCCACGCATGGGGGTATAAATTGGGAAAATTAAAAATCAGCAAGACACAAGCACACCAAAGTTTAGGGCTGCTCTGTTGCCAAGGACCTCCACTTCATTCCAACTTCAATATCCCAGGAAAGAGAAAAATGGATAAAGAAGTTGTGGTCCTTATATACAATGGAATATCACTCAGCCATGAAATCAATGTCATAAGGCTAGTAGCAGCATGATGAGTGGATTTAGGTACGATGATTCTAAGTGAAATAAGTCACACAGAAAAGGACACTTCTCATAAGATATCACTTATAGAGGGAAAGTAAAAACCACTACACTTGAACTGAAATACAAAACAGAACAGAGTCACACATGCAGAAAACACACTATGGCTGCTTAACAGGGAAGGTGAGGTGGGGTGATACATAAAACAATTGTTTCAAATTAGCTGAGATACCGTTCCATAAACCCAATATGTAATAGACAAGACCGACTCCTTGCTCAGAGAACTGGACTCAACACCCCCTATTCACCACACAAGGATATATCTGACTAGTAATAATCTTAAAACCTATGTATTGAAATCTCTCTGTTAGTGTGTCAAGTGGGTGTAAAGCGGCATAAACACAGCAGTGAAAAGCAGCTAAACCCCATTATAAACATAAATTACTTTTAAAAACCCATGAAACAAAGACAGAGAAAGAGAGAGAAATTCTTACACAATTCGTTCAGGGGCTGTGATGCAACCCAGATTGACCATATCTAGACCCACAGCTGGATGAGACATAAGGGTGGACACTCTTGGGGCTGAGAGGTTTGGTGAGGCTGGGTGAGCAAACGCAGACCCTTTAAAGTAATACTGCGTGGTACCCATCGCATGGGTCCCAAATCTCGAGGTTCAAGGGCATCTTCCTACATCGAAAACATGCATGAGAAACCCAGAAGATGGTACACCGTGTGATGGGGAAAGGTTCCTAAAACGCACCTCATTTCTCATCTCCTTGTGCTCGGGTTCGCCATTCCAGCCACTTTACTAGCAATCTCCCTACTTGGAGCATCAGCACCTTTAACCTCCTGTTCCGTACAGGTTGCAATTTGTCCTGAGGATGAATGGGAAGATGGGGAACCAATGAGAGGCTAGCTCTAGGTGTTGGGACAGGCACAGGTCACTCTATTTTCCCATCAGGAAGAAGAATTAACCACAGGCTCAGCTGCCCCCCGGAACCAGCACAGGGCCTGAAACCATCCTGTGCTTTTACGGCCAGCTCCCACAAAGCGAGTTGTAAAATGGAGCTTCAGGGCACTGCAATTCACAAACCTGCAGAGTTATAAATGATAACTCTCGTCCACAAATATATTGAGGGAAGGCAAAGAAGAGGATTTGAAATCAAGGCAGAATTGCAAGAAACCGATTTCAGGAGGTAGATTCGAATCGCCTTTAAAGCACATGAAAAGCAGCAAAACGTTGAAAATGAGGCCCTTGGCCAAAAAGGGCGTATGCGTTTTTTCCTGAATATATTCAGGAAAAAACGCATACGCCCTTTTTGGCCAACCAAGCAACCTGGAAAGGGAAATCAGCGCTACAAAGAAGTCTCGCTTCCCATCGGTCAAAAGGGCCATGCTGAGAAAAGTGTCAAAACCAGAAATGCAGGACAGGCCATGGAGAAATGGGAGCCTTGCTACGCTGATGGGCGGGATGTAAATTGCCAACAGCCACGCTGGAGAATGGTACGGTGTGTCCACAAACATCTAAAAAACACAGCTTAGAGCGCATAGGGCACTTCCACGCATGGGGGTATAAATTGGGAAAATTAAAAATCAGCAAGACACAAGCACACCAAAGTTTAGGGCTGCTCTGTTGCCAAGGACCTCCACTTCATTCCAACTTCAATATCCCAGGAAAGAGAAAAATGGATAAAGAAGTTGTGGTCCTTATATACAATGGAATATCACTCAGCCATGAAATCAATGTCATAAGGCTAGTAGCAGCATGATGAGTGGATTTAGGTACGACGATTCTAAGTGAAATAAGTCACACAGAAAAGGACACTTCTCATAAGATATCACTTATAGAGGGAAAGTAAAAACCACTACACTTGAACTGAAATACAAAACAGAACAGAGTCACACATGCAGAAAACACACTATGGCTGCTTAACAGGGAAGGTGAGGTGGGGTGATACATAAAACAATTGTTTCAAATTAGCTGAGATACCGTTCCATAAACCCAATATGTAATAGACAAGACCGACTCCTTGCTCAGAGAACTGGACTCAACACCCCCTATTCACCACACAAGGATATATCTGACTAGTAATAATCTTAAAACCTATGTATTGAAATCTCTCTGTTAGTGTGTCAAGTGGGTGTAAAGCGGCATAAACACAGCAGTGAAAAGCAGCTAAACCCCATTATAAACATAAATTACTTTTAAAAACCCATGAAACAAAGACAGAGAAAGAGAGAGAAATTCTTACACAATTCGTTCAGGGGCTGTGATGCAACCCAGATTGACCATATCTAGACCCACAGCTGGATGAGACATAAGGGTGGACACTCTTGGGGCTGAGAGGTTTGGTGAGGCTGGGTGAGCAAACGCAGACCCTTTAAAGTAATACTGCGTGGTACCCATCGCATGGGTCCCAAATCTCGAGGTTCAAGGGCATCTTCCTACATCGAAAACATGCATGAGAAACCCAGAAGATGGTACACCGTGTGATGGGGAAAGGTTCCTAAAACGCACCTCATTTCTCATCTCCTTGTGCTCGGGTTCGCCATTCCAGCCACTTTACTAGCAATCTCCCTACTTGGAGCATCAGCACCTTTAACCTCCTGTTCCGTACAGGTTGCAATTTGTCCTGAGGATGAATGGGAAGATGGGGAACCAATGAGAGGCTAGCTCTAGGTGTTGGGACAGGCACAGGTCACTCTATTTTCCCATCAGGAAGAAGAATTAACCACAGGCTCAGCTGCCCCCCGGAACCAGCACAGGGCCTGAAACCATCCTGTGCTTTTACGGCCAGCTCCCACAAAGCGAGTTGTAAAATGGAGCTTCAGGGCACTGCAATTCACAAACCTGCAGATTTATAAATGATAACTCTCGTCCACAAATATATTGAGGGAAGGCAAAGAAGAGGATTTGAAATCAAGGCAGAATTGCAAGAAACCGATTTCAGGAGGTAGATTCAAATCGCCTTTAAAGCACATGAAAAGCAGCAAAACGTTGAAAATGAGGCCCTTGGCCAAAAAGGGCGTATGCGTTTTTTCCTGAATATATTCAGGAAAAAACGCATACGCCCTTTTTGGCCAACCAAGCAACCTGGAAAGGGAAATCAGCGCTACAAAGAAGTCTCGCTTCCCATCGGTCAAAAGGGCCATGCTGAGAAAAGTGTCAAAACCAGAAATGCAGGACAGGCCATGGAGAAATGGGAGCCTTGCTACGCTGATGGGCGGGATGTAAATTGCCAACAGCCACGCTGGAGAAGGGTACGGTGTGTCCACAAACATCTAAAAAACACAGCTTAGAGCGCATAGGGCACTTCCACGCATGGGGGTATAAATTGGGAAAATTAAAAATCAGCAAGACACAAGCACACCAAAGTTTAGGGCTGCTCTGTTGCCAAGGACCTCCACTTCATTCCAACTTCAATATCCCAGGAAAGAGAAAAATGGATAAAGAAGTTGTGGTCCTTATATACAATGGAATATCACTCAGCCATGAAATCAATGTCATAAGGCTAGTAGCAGCATGATGAGTGGATTTAGGTACGATGATTCTAAGTGAAATAAGTCACACAGAAAAGGACACTTCTCATAAGATATCACTTATAGAGGGAAAGTAAAAACCACTACACTTGAACTGAAATACAAAACAGAACAGAGTCACACATGCAGAAAACACACTATGGCTGCTTAACAGGGAAGGTGAGGTGGGGTGATACATAAAACAATTGTTTCAAATTAGCTGAGATACCGTTCCATAAACCCAATATGTAATAGACAAGACCGACTCCTTGCTCAGAGAACTGGACTCAACACCCCCTATTCACCACACAAGGATATATCTGACTAGTAATAATCTTAAAACCTATGTATTGAAATCTCTCTGTTAGTGTGTCAAGTGGGTGTAAAGCGGCATAAACACAGCAGTGAAAAGCAGCTAAACCCCATTATAAAAATAAATTACTTTTAAAAACCCATGAAACAAAGACAGTGAAAGAGAGAGAAATTCTTACACAATTCGTTCAGGGGCTGTGATGCAACCCAGATTGACCATATCTAGACCCACAGCTGGATGAGACATAAGGGTGGACACTCTTGGGGCTGAGAGGTTTGGTGAGGTTGGGTGAGCAAACGCAGACCCTTTAAAGTAATACTGCGTGGTACCCATTGCAGGGGTCCCAAATCTCGAGGTTCAAGGGCATCTTCCTACATCGAAAACATGCATGAGAAACCAAGAAGTTGGTACACCGTGTGATGGGGAAAGGTTCCTAAAACGCACCTCATTTCTCATCTCCTTGTGCTCGGGTTCGCCATTCCAGCCACTTTACTAGCAATCTCCCTACTTGGAGTATCAGCACCTTTAACCTCCTGTTCCGTACAGGTTGCAATTTGTCCTGAGGATGAATGGGAAGATGGGGAACCAATGAGAGGCTAGCTCTTGGTGTTGGGACAGGCACAGGTCACTCTATTTTCCCATCAGGAAGAAGAATTAACCACAGGCTCAGCTGCCCCCCGGAACCAGCACAGGGCCTGAAACCATCCTGTGCTTTTACGGCCAGCTCCCACAAAGCGAGTTGTAAAATGGAGCTTCAGGGCACTGCAATTCACAAACCTGCAGAGTTATAAATGATAACTCTCGTCCACAAATATATTGAGGGAAGGCAAAGAAGAGGATTTGAAATCAAGGCAGAATTGCAAGAAACCGATTTCAGGAGGTAGATTCGAATCGCCTTTAAAGCACATGAAAAGCAGCAAAACGTTGAAAATGAGGCCCTTGGCCAAAAAGGGCGTATGCGTTTTTTCCTGAATATATTCAGGAAAAAACGCATACGCCCTTTTTGGCCAACCAAGCAACCTGGAAAGGGAAATCAGCGCTACAAAGAAGTCTCGCTTCCCATCGGTCAAAAGGGCCATGCTGAGAAAAGTGTCAAAACCAGAAATGCAGGACAGGCCATGGAGAAATGGGAGCCTTGCTACGCTGATGGGCGGGATGTAAATTGCCAACAGCCACGCTGGAGAAGGGTACGGTGTGTCCACAAACATCTAAAAAACACAGCTTAGAGCGCATAGGGCACTTCCACGCATGGGGGTATAAATTGGGAAAATTAAAAATCAGCAAGACACAAGCACACCAAAGTTTAGGGCTGCTCTGTTGCCAAGGACCTCCACTTCATTCCAACTTCAATATCCCAGGAAAGAGAAAAATGGATAAAGAAGTTGTGGTCCTTATATACAATGGAATATCACTCAGCCATGAAATCAATGTCATAAGGCTAGTAGCAGCATGATGAGTGGATTTAGGTACGATGATTCTAAGTGAAATAAGTCACACAGAAAAGGACACTTCTCATAAGATATCACTTATAGAGGGAAAGTAAAAACCACTACACTTGAACTGAAATACAAAACAGAATAGAGTCACACATGCAGAAAACACACTATGGCTGCTTAACAGGGAAGGTGAGGTGGGGTGATACATAAAACAATTGTTTCAAATTAGCTGAGATACCGTTCCATAAACCCAATATGTAATAGACAAGACCGACTCCTTGCTCAGAGAACTGGACTCAACACCCCCTATTCACCACACAAGGATATATCTGACTAGTAATAATCTTAAAACCTATGTATTGAAATCTCTCTGTTAGTGTGTCAAGTGGGTGTAAAGCGGCATAAACACAGCAGTGAAAAGCAGCTAAACCCCATTATAAACATAAATTACTTTTAAAAACCCATGAAACAAAGACAGAGAAAGAGAGAGAAATTCTTACACAATTCGTTCAAGGGCTGTGATGCAACCCTGATTGACCATATCTAGACCCACAGCTGGATGAGACATAAGGGTGGACACTCTTGGGGCTGAGAGGTTTGGTGAGGCTGGGTGAGCAAACGCAGACCCTTTAAAATAATACTGCGTGGTACCCATCGCATGGGTCCCAAATCTCGAGGTTCAAGGGCATCTTCCTACATCGAAAACATGCATGAGAAACCCAGAAGATGGTACACCGTGTGATGGGGAAAGGTTCCTAAAACGCACCTCATTTCTCATCTCCTTGTGCTCGGGTTCGCCATTCCAGCCACTTTACTAGCAATCTCCCTACTTGGAGCATCAGCACCTTTAACCTCCTGTTCCGTACAGGTTGCAATTTGTCCTGAGGATGAATGGGAAGATGGGGAACCAATGAGAGGCTAGCTCTAGGTGTTGGGACAGGCACAGGTCACTCTATTTTCCCATCAGGAAGAAGAATTAACCACAGGCTCAGCTGCCCCCCGGAACCAGCACAGGGCCTGAAACCATCCTGTGCTTTTACGGCCAGCTCCCACAAAGCGAGTTGTAAAATGGAGCTTCAGGGCACTGCAATTCACAAACCTGCAGAGTTATAAATGATAACTCTCGTCCACAAATATATTGAGGGAAGGCAAAGAAGAGGATTTGAAATCAAGGCAGAATTGCAAGAAACCGATTTCAGGAGGTAGATTCGAATCGCCTTTAAAGCACATGAAAAGCAGCAAAACGTTGAAAATGAGGCCCTTGGCCAAAAAGGGCGTATGCGTTTTTTCCTGAATATATTCAGGAAAAAACGCATACGCCCTTTTTGGCCAACCAAGCAACCTGGAAAGGGAAATCAGCGCTACAAAGAAGTCTCGCTTCCCATCGGTCAAAAGGGCCATGCTGAGAAAAGTGTCAAAACCAGAAATGCAGGACAGGCCATGGAGAAATGGGAGCCTTGCTACGCTGATGGGCGGGATGTAAATTGCCAACAGCCACGCTGGAGAAGGGTACGGTGTGTCCACAAACATCTAAAAAACACAGCTTAGAGCGCATAGGGCACTTCCACGCATGGGGGTATAAATTGGGAAAATTAAAAATCAGCAAGACACAAGCACACCAAAGTTTAGGGCTGCTCTGTTGCCAAGGACCTCCACTTCATTCCACCTTCAATATCCCAGGAAAGAGAAAAATGGATAAAGAAGTTGTGGTCCTTATGTACAATGGAATATCACTCAGCCATGAAATCAATGTCATAAGGCTAGTAGCAGCATGATGAGTGGATTTAGGTACGACGATTCTAAGTGAAATAAGTCACACAGAAAAGGACACTTCTCATAAGATATCACTTATACAGGGAAAGTAAAAACCGTTACACTTGAACTGAATTACAAAACAGAACAGAGTCACACATGCATTAAACACACTATAGCTGCTTAACAGGAAAGGTGAGGTGGGGTTATACATAAAACAAGGGTTTCAAATTAGCTGAGATACCGTTCCATAAACCCAATATGTAATAGACAAGACCGACTCCTTGCTCAGAGAACTGGACTCAACACCCCCTATTCACCACACAAGGATATATCTGAGTAGTAATAATCTTAAAACCTATGTATTGAAATCTCTCTCTGTTAGTGTCAAGTGGTTGTAAAGCGGCATAAACACAGCAGTGAAAAGCAGCTAAACCCCATTATAAAAATAAATTACTTTTAAAAACCCATGAAACAAAGACAGTGAAAGAGAGAGAAATTCTTACACAATTCGTTCAGGGGCTGTGATGCAACCCGGATTGACCATATCTAGACCCACAGCTGGATGAGACATAAGGGTGGACACTCTTGGGGCTGAGAGGTTTGGTGAGGTTGGGTGAGCAAACGCAGACCCTTTAAAGTAATACTGTGTGGTACCCATCCCATGGGTCCCAAATCTCCAGGTTCAAGGGCATCTTCCTACATCGAAAACATGCATGAGAAACCCAGAAGATGGTACACCGTGTGATGGGGAAAGCTTTCTAAAACGCACCTCATTTGTCATCTCCTTGAGCTCGGGTTCGCAATTCCAGCCACTTTACTAGCAATCTCCCTACTTGGAGTATCAGCACCTTTAACCTCCTGTTCCGTACAGGTTGCAATTTGTCCTGAGGATGAACGGGAAGACGGGAAAGCAATGAGAGACTAGCTCTTGGTATTGGGACAGACACAGGTCACTCTATTTTCCCATCAGGAAGGAGAATTATCCACAGGCTCAGCCTGCCCCCCAGAACCAGAACAGGGCCTGAAGCCATCCTGCGCTTTTGCGGCCAGCTCCCAAAAAAGCGAGTTGTAAAATGGAGCTTCAGGGCACTGCAATTCACAAACCTGCAGTGCTTTAAATGATAACTCTCGTCCACAAATATATTGAGGGAAGGCAAAGAAGAGGATTTGAAATCAAGGCAGAATTGCAGGAAACAGATTTCAGGAGGTAGATTCGAATCGCCTTTAAAGCACATGAAAAGCGGCAAAACGTTGACAATGAGGCCCTTGGCCAAAAAGGGCGTATGCGTTTTTTCCTGAATATATTCAGAAAAAACGCATACGCCCTTTTTGGCCAACCAAGCAACCTGGAAAGGCAAATCAGCGCTACAAAGAAGTCTCGCTTCCCATCGGTCAAAAGGGCCATGCTGAGAAAAGTGTCAAAACCAGAAATGAAGGACAGGCCATGGAGAATTGGGAGCCTTGCTACGCTGATGGGCGGGATGTAAATTGTCAACAGCCATGCTGGAGAAGGGTACGGTGTGTCCTCAAACGTCTAAAAAACACAGCTTAGAGCGCATAGGGCACTTCCACGCATGGGGGTATAAATTGGGAAAATTAAAAATCAGCAAGACACAAGCACACCAAAGTTTAGGGCTGCTCTGTTGCCAAGGACCTCCACTTCATTCCACCTTCAATATCCCAGGAAAGAGAAAAATGGATAAAGAAGTTGTGGTCCTTATGTACAATGGAATATCACTCAGCCATGAAATCAATGTCATAAGGCTAGTAGCAGCATGATGAGTGGATTTAGGTACGACGATTCTAAGTGAAATAAGTCACACAGAAAAGGACACTTCTCATAAGATATCACTTATACAGGGAAAGTAAAAACCGTTACACTTGAACTGAATTATAAAACAGAACAGAGTGACACATGCAGAAAACACACTATGGCTGCTTAACAGGAAAGGTGAGGTGGGGTGATACATAAAACAAGGGTTTCAAATTAGCTGAGATACCGTTTCATAATCCCAATATGTAATAGACAAGACCAACTCCTTGCTCAGAGAACTGGACTCAACACCCCCTATTCACCACACAAGGATATATCTGACTAGTAATAATCTTAAAACCTATGTATTGAAATCTCTCTGTTAGTGTGTCAAGTGGGTGTAAAGCGGCATAAACACAGCAGTGAAAAGCAGCTAAACCCCATTATAAAAATAAATTACTTTTAAAAACCCATGAAACAAAGACAGTGAAAGAGAGAGAAATTCTTACACAATTCGTTCAGGGGCTGTGAAGGAACCTGGATTGACCATATCTAGACCCACAGCTGGATGAGACATAAGGGTGGACACTCTTGGGGCTGAGAGGTTTGGTGAGGTTGGGTGAGCAAACGCAGACCCTTTAAAGTAATACTGCGTGGTACCCATTGCAGGGGTCCCAAATCTCGAGGTTCAAGGGCATCTTCCTACATCGAAAACATGCATGAGAAACCAAGAAGTTGGTACACCGTGTGATGGGGAAAGGTTCCTAAAACGCACCTAATTTCTCATCTCCTTGTGCTCGGGTTCGCCATTCCAGCCACTTTACTAGCAATCTCCCTACTTGGAGTATCAGCACCTTTAACCTCCTGTTCCGTACAGGTTGCAATTTGTCCTGAGGATGAATGGGAAGATGGGGAACCAATGAGAGACTAGCTCTAGGTGTTGGGACAGGCACAGGTCACTCTATTTTCCCATCAGGAAGAAGAATTAACAACAGGCTCAGCTGCCCCCCGGAACCAGAACAGGGTCTGAAGCCATCCTGCGCTTTTACGGCCAGCTCCCAAAAAGCGAGTTGTAAAATGGAGCTTCAGGGCACTGCAAATCACAAACCTGCAGAGTTATAAATGATAACTCTCGTCCACAAATATATTGAGGGAAGGCAAAGAAGAGGATTTGAAATCAAGGCAGAATTGCAGGAAACAGATTTCAGGAGGTAGATTCGAATCGCCTTTAAAGCACAAGAAAAGCGGCAAAACATTGATAATGATGCCCTTGGCCAAAAAGGGCGTATGCGTTTTTTCCTGAATATATTCAGGAAAAAACGCATACGCCCTTTTTGGCCAACCAAGCAACCTGGAAAGGCAAATCAGCGCTACAAAGAAGTCTCGCTTCCCATCGGTCAAAAGGGCCATGCTGAGAAAAGTGTCAAAACCAGAAATGCAGGACAGGCCATGGAGAAATGGGAGCCTTGCTACGCTGATGGGCGGGATGTAAATTGCCAACAGCCACGCTGGAGAAGGGTACGGTGTGTCCACAAACATCTAAAAAACACAGCTTAGAGCGCATAGGGCACTTCCACGCATGGGGGTATAAATTGGGAAAATTAAAAATCAGCAAGACACAAGCACACCAAAGTTTAGGGCTGCTCTGTTGCCAAGGACCTCCACTTCATTCCACCTTCAATATCCCAGGAAAGAGAAAAATGGATAAAGAAGTTGTGGTCCTTATGTACAATGGAATATCACTCAGCCATGAAATCAATGTCATAAGGCTAGTAGCAGCATGATGAGTGGATTTAGGTACGACGATTCTAAGTGAAATAAGTCACACAGAAAAGGACACTTCTCATAAGATATCACTTATACAGGGAAAGTAAAAACCGTTACACTTGAACTGAATTACAAAACAGAACAGAGTCACACATGCATTAAACACACTATAGCTGCTTAACAGGAAAGGTGAGGTGGGGTTATACATAAAACAAGGGTTTCAAATTAGCTGAGATACCGTTCCATAAACCCAATATGTAATAGACAAGACCGACTCCTTGCTCAGAGAACTGGACTCAACACCCCCTATTCACCACACAAGGATATATCTGAGTAGTAATAATCTTAAAACCTATGTATTGAAATCTCTCTCTGTTAGTGTCAAGTGGTTGTAAAGCGGCATAAACACAGCAGTGAAAAGCAGCTAAACCCCATTATAAAAATAAATTACTTTTAAAAACCCATGAAACAAAGACAGTGAAAGAGAGAGAAATTCTTACACAATTCGTTCAGGGGCTGTGATGCAACCCGGATTGACCATATCTAGACCCACAGCTGGATGAGACATAAGGGTGGACACTCTTGAGGCTGAGAGGTTTGGTGAGGTTGGGTGAGCAAACGCAGACCCTTTAAAGTAATACTGTGTGGTACCCATCCCATGGGTCCCAAATCTCCAGGTTCAAGGGCATCTTCCTACATCGAAAACATGCATGAGAAACCCAGAAGATGGTACACCGTGTGATGGGGAAAGCTTTCTAAAACGCACCTCATTTGTCATCTCCTTGAGCTCGGGTTCGCAATTCCAGCCACTTTACTAGCAATCTCCCTACTTGGAGTATCAGCACCTTTAACCTCCTGTTCCGTACAGGTTGCAATTTGTCCTGAGGATGAACGGGAAGACGGGAAAGCAATGAGAGACTAGCTCTTGGTATTGGGACAGACACAGGTCACTCTATTTTCCCATCAGGAAGGAGAATTATCCACAGGCTCAGCCTGCCCCCCAGAACCAGAACAGGGCCTGAAGCCATCCTGCGCTTTTGCGGCCAGCTCCCAAAAAAGCGAGTTGTAAAATGGAGCTTCAGGGCACTGCAATTCACAAACCTGCAGTGCTTTAAATGATAACTCTCGTCCACAAATATATTGAGGGAAGGCAAAGAAGAGGATTTGAAATCAAGGCAGAATTGCAGGAAACAGATTTCAGGAGGTAGATTCGAATCGCCTTTAAAGCACATGAAAAGCGGCAAAACGTTGACAATGAGGCCCTTGGCCAAAAAGGGCGTATGCGTTTTTTCCTGAATATATTCAGGAAAAAACGCATACGCCCTTTTTGGCCAACCAAGCAACCTGGAAAGGCAAATCAGCGCTACAAAGAAGTCTCGCTTCCCATCGGTCAAAAGGGCCATGCTGAGAAAAGTGTCAAAACCAGAAATGAAGGACAGGCCATGGAGAATTGGGAGCCTTGCTACGCTGATGGGCGGGATGTAAATTGTCAACAGCCATGCTGGAGAAGGGTACGGTGTGTCCTCAAACGTCTAAAAAACACAGCTTAGAGGGCATAGGGCACTTCCACGCATGGGGGTATAAATTGGGAAAATTAAAAATCAGCAAGACACAAGCACACCAAAGTTTAGGGCTGCTCTGTTGCCAAGGACCTCCACTTCATTCCACCTTCAATATCCCAGGAAAGAGAAAAATGGATAAAGAAGTTGTGGTCCTTATGTACAATGGAATATCACTCAGCCATGAAATCAATGTCATAAGGCTAGTAGCAGCATGATGAGTGGATTTAGGTACGACGATTCTAAGTGAAATAAGTCACACAGAAAAGGACACTTCTCATAAGATATCACTTATACAGGGAAAGTAAAAACCGTTACACTTGAACTGAATTATAAAACAGAACAGAGTGACACATGCAGAAAACACACTATGGCTGCTTAACAGGAAAGGTGAGGTGGGGTGATACATAAAACAAGGGTTTCAAATTAGCTGAGATACCGTTTCATAATCCCAATATGTAATAGACAAGACCAACTCCTTGCTCAGAGAACTGGACTCAACACCCCCTATTCACCACACAAGGATATATCTGACTAGTAATAATCTTAAAACCTATGTATTGAAATCTCTCTGTTAGTGTGTCAAGTGGGTGTAAAGCGGCATAAACACAGCAGTGAAAAGCAGCTAAACCCCATTATAAAAATAAATTACTTTTAAAAACCCATGAAACAAAGACAGTGAAAGAGAGAGAAATTCTTACACAATTCGTTCAGGGGCTGTGAAGGAACCTGGATTGACCATATCTAGACCCACAGCTGGATGAGACATAAGGGTGGACACTCTTGGGGCTGAGAGGTTTGGTGAGGTTGGGTGAGCAAACGCAGACCCTTTAAAGTAATACTGCGTGGTACCCATTGCAGGGGTCCCAAATCTCGAGGTTCAAGGGCATCTTCCTACATCGAAAACATGCATGAGAAACCAAGAAGTTGGTACACCGTGTGATGGGGAAAGGTTCCTAAAACGCACCTAATTTCTCATCTCCTTGTGCTCGGGTTCACCATTCCAGCCACTTTACTAGCAATCTCCCTACTTGGAGTATCAGCACCTTTAACCTCCTGTTCCGTACAGGTTGCAATTTGTCCTGAGGATGAATGGGAAGATGGGGAACCAATGAGAGACTAGCTCTAGGTGTTGGGACAGGCACAGGTCACTCTATTTTCCCATCAGGAAGAAGAATTAACCACAGGCTCAGCTGCCCCCCGGAACCAGAACAGGGTCTGAAGCCATCCTGCGCTTTTACGGCCAGCTCCCAAAAAGCGAGTTGTAAAATGGAGCTTCAGGGCACTGCAAATCACAAACCTGCAGAGTTATAAATGATAACTCTCGTCCACAAATATATTGAGGGAAGGCAAAGAAGAGGATTTGAAATCAAGGCAGAATTGCAGGAAACAGATTTCAGGAGGTAGATTCGAATCGCCTTTAAAGCACAAGAAAAGCGGCAAAACATTGATAATGATGCCCTTGGCCAAAAAGGGCGTATGCGTTTTTTCCTGAATATATTCAGGAAAAAACGCATACGCCCTTTTTGGCCAACCAAGCAACCTGGAAAGGCAAATCAGCGCTACAAAGAAGTCTCGCTTCCCATCGGTCAAAAGGGCCATGCTGAGAAAATGTCAAAACCAGAAATGAAGGACAGGCCATGGAGAATTGGGAGCCTTGCTACGCTGATGGGCGGGATGTAAATTGCCAACAGCCACGCTGGAGAAGGGTACGGTGTGTCCACAAACATCTAAAAAACACAGCTTAGAGCGCATAGGGCACTTCCACGCATGGGGGTATAAATTGGGAAAATTAAAAATCAGCAAGACACAAGCACACCAAAGTTTAGGGCTGCTCTGTTGCCAAGGACCTCCACTTCATTCCACCTTCAATATCCCAGGAAAGAGAAAAATGGATAAAGAAGTTGTGGTCCTTATGTACAATGGAATATCACTCAGCCATGAAATCAATGTCATAAGGCTAGTAGCAGCATGATGAGTGGATTTAGGTACGACGATTCTAAGTGAAATAAGTCACAGAGAAAAGGACACTTCTCATAAGATATCACTTATACAGGGAAAGTAAAAACCATTACACTTGAACTGAAATACAAAACAGAACAGAGTCACACATGCAGAAAACACACTATGGCTGCTTAACAGGGAAGCTGAGGTGGGGTGATACATAAAACAACGGTTTCAAATTAGCTGAGATACCGTTCCATAAACCCAATATGTAATAGACAAGACCGACTCCTTGCTCAGAGAACTGGACTCAACACCCCCTATTCACCACACAAGGATATATCTGACTAGTAATAATCTTAAAACCTATGTATTGAAATCTCTCTGTTAGTGTGTCAAGTGGGTGTAAAGCGGCATAAACACAGCAGTGAAAAGCAGCTAAACCCCATTATAAACATAAATTACTTTTAAAAACCCATGAAACAAAGACAGAGAAAGAGAGAGAAATTCTTACACAATTCGTTCAGGGGCTGTGATGCAACCCGGATTGACCATATCTAGACCCACAGCTGGATGAGACATAAGGGTGGACACTCTTGGGGCTGAGAGGTTTGGTGAGGTTGGGTGAGCAAACGCAGACCCTTTAAAGTAATACTGTGTGGTACCCATCCCATGGGTCCCAAATCTCCAGGTTCAAGGGCATCTTCCTACATCGAAAACATGCATGAGAAACCGAGAAGATGGTACACCGTGTGATGGGGAAAGCTTTCTAAAACGCACCTCATTTGTCATCTCCTTGAGCTTGGGTTCGCATTTCCAGCCACTTTACTAGCAATCTCCCTACTTGGAGTATCAGCACCTTTAACCTCCTGTTCCGTATAGGTTGCAATTTTTCCTGAGGATGAACGGGAAGACGGGGAACCAATGAGAGACTAGCTCTTGGTATTGGGACAGACACAGGTCACTCTATTTTCCCATCAGGAAGAAGAAATATCCACAGGCTCAGCCTGCCCCCCAGAACCAGAACAGGGCCTGAAGCCATCCTGCGCTTTTGCGGCCAGCTCCCAAAAAAGCGAGTTGTAAAATGGAGCTTCAGGGCACTGCAATTCACAAACCTGCAGAGTTATAAATGATAACTCTCGTCCACAAATATATTGAGGGAAGGCAAAAAGAGGATTTGAAATCAAGGCAGAATTGCAGGAAACAGATTTCAGGAGGTAGATTCGAATCGCCTTTAAAGCACATGAAAAGCGGCAAAACGTTGACAATGATGCCCTTGGCCAAAAAGGGCGTATGCGTTTTTTCCTGAATATATTCAGGAAAAAACGCATACGCCCTTTTTGGCCAACCAAGCAACCTGGATTGGCAAATCAGCGCTACAAAGAAGTCTCGCTTCCCATCGGTCAAAAGGGCCATGCTGAGAAAAGTGTCAAAACCAGAAATGCAGGACAGGCCATGGAGAAATGGGAGCCTTGCTATGCTGATGGGAGGGATGTAAATTGCCAACAGCCACTCTGGAGAAGGTATGGTGTGTCCTGAAACATCTAAAAAACACAGTTTAGAGCGCATAGGGCACTTCCACACATGGGGGTATAAATTGGGAAAATTAAAAATCAGCAAGACACAAGCACACCAAAGTTTAGGGCTGCTCTGTTGCCAAGGACCTCCACTTCATTCCAACTTCAATATCCCAGGAAGAGAAAAATGGATAAAGAATTTGTGGTCCTTATATACAATGGAATATCACTCAGCCATGAAATCAATGTCAAAAGGCTAGTAGCAGCATGATGAGTGGATTTAGGTACGATGATTCTAAGTGAAATAAGTCACACAGAAAAGGACACTTCTCATAAGATATCACTTATAGAGGGAAAGTAAAAACCACTACACTTGAACTGAAATACAAAACAGAACAGAGTCACACATGCAGAAAACACACTATGGCTGCTTAACAGGGAAGGTGAGGTGGGGTGATACATAAAACAATTGTTTCAAATTAGCTGAGATACCGTTCCATAAACCCAATATGTAATAGACAAGACCGACTCCTTGCTCAGAGAACTGGACTCAACACCCCCTATTCACCACACAAGGATATATCTGACTAGTAATAATCTTAAAACCTATGTATTGAAATCTCTCTGTTAGTGTGTCAAGTGGGTGTAAAGCGGCATAAACACAGCAGTGAAAAGCAGCTAAACCCCATTATAAAAATAAATTACTTTTAAAAACCCATGAAACAAAGACAGTGAAGGAGAGAGAAATTCTTACACAATTCGTTCAGGGGCTGTGATGCAACCCAGATTGACCATATCTAGACCCACAGCTGGATGAGACATAAGGGTGGACACTCTTGGGGCTGAGAGGTTTGGTGAGGTTGGGTGAGCAAACGCAGACCCTTTAAAGTAATACTGCGTGGTACCCATTGCAGGGGTCCCAAATCTCGAGGTTCAAGGGCATCTTCCTACATCGAAAACATGCATGAGAAACCAAGAAGTTGGTACACCGTGTGATGGGGAAAGGTTCCTAAAACGCACCTCATTTCTCATCTCCTTGTGCTCGGGTTCGCCATTCCAGCCACTTTACTAGCAATCTCCCTACTTGGAGTATCAGCACCTTTAACCTCCTGTTCCGTACAGGTTGCAATTTGTCCTGAGGATGAATGGGAAGATGGGGAACCAATGAGAGACTAGCTCTAGGTGTTGGGACAGGCACAGGTCACTCCATTTTCCCATCAGGAAGAAGAATTAACCACAGGCTCAGCTGCCCCCCGGAACCAGAACAGGGTCTGAAGCCATCCTGCGCTTTTACGGCCAGCTCCCAAAAAGCGAGTTGTAAAATGGAGCTTCAGGGCACTGCAAATCACAAACCTGCAGAGTTATAAATGATAACTCTCGTCCACAAATATATTGAGGGAAGGCAAAGAAGAGGATTTGAAATCAAGGCAGAATTGCAGGAAACAGATTTCAGGAGGTAGATTCGAATCGCCTTTAAAGCACAAGAAAAGCGGCAAAACATTGATAATGATGCCCTTGGCCAAAAAGGGCGTATGCGTTTTTTCCTGAATATATTCAGGAAAAAACGCATACGCCCTTTTTGGCCAACCAAGCAACCTGGAAAGGCAAATCAGCGCTACAAAGAAGTCTCGCTGCCCATCGGTCAAAAGGGCCATGCTGAGAAAAGTGTCAAAACCAGAAATGCCGGACAGGCCATGGAGAAATGGGAGCCTTGCTACGCTGATGGGCGGAATGTAAATTGCCAACAGCCACGCTGGAGAAGGGTACGGTGTGTCCACAAACATCTAAAAAACACAGCTTAGAGCGCATAGGGCACTTCCACGCATGGGGGTATAAATTGGGAAAATTAAAAATCAGCAAGACACAAGCACACCAAAGTTTAGGTCTGCTCTGTTGCCAAGGACCTCCACTTCATTCCACCTTCAATATCCCAGGAAAGAGAAAAATGGATAAAGAAGTTGTGGTCCTTATGTACAATGGAATATCACTCAGCCATGAAATCAATGTCATAAGGCTAGTAGCAGCATGATGAGTGGATTTAGGTACGACGATTCTAAGTGAAATAAGTTACACAGAAAAGGACACTTCTCATAAGATATCACTTATACAGGGAAAGTAAAAACAATTAGACTTGAACTGAATTACAAAACAGAACAGAGTCACACATGCAGAAAACACACTATGGCTGCTTAACAGGGAAGGTGAGGTGGGGTGATACATAAAACAACGGTTTCAAATTAGCTGAGATACCGTTCCATAAACCCAATATGTAATAGACAAGACCGACTCCTTGCTCAGAGAACTGGACTCAACACCCCCTATTCACCACACAAGGATATATCTGACTAGTAATAATCTTAAAACCTATGTATTGAAATCTCTCTGTTAGTGTGTCAAGTGGGTGTAAAGCGGCATAAACACAGCAGTGAAAAGCAGCTAAACCCCATTATAAAAATAAATTACTTTTAAAAACCCATGAAACAAAGACAGTGAAAGAGAGAGAAATTCTTACACAATTCGTTCAGGGGCTGTGATGGAACCTGGATTGACCATATCTAGACCCACAGCTGGATGAGACATAAGGGTGGACACTCTTGGGGCTGAGAGGTTTGGTGAGGTTGGGTGAGCAAACGCAGACCCTTTAAAGTAATACTGCGTGGTACCCATTGCAGGGGTCCCAAATCTCGAGGTTCAAGGGCATCTTCCTACATCGAAAACATGCATGAGAAACCCAGAAGATGGTACACCGTGTGATGGGGAAAGCTTTCTAAAACGCACCTCATTTGTCATCTCCTTGAGCTCGGGTTCGCAATTCCAGCCACTTTACTAGCAATCTCCCTACTTGGAGTATCAGCACCTTTAACCTCCTGTTCCGTACAGGTTGCAATTTGTCCTGAGGATGAACGGGAAGACGGGAAAGCAATGAGAGACTAGCTCTTGGTATTTGGACAGACACAGGTCACTCTATTTTCCCATCAGGAAGGAGAATTATCCACAGGCTCAGCCTGCCCCCCAGAACCAGAACAGGGCCTGAAGCCATCCTGCGCTTTTGCGGCCAGCTCCCAAAAAAGCGAGTTGTAAAATGGAGCTTCAGGGCACTGCAATTCACAAACCTGCAGTGCTTTAAATGATAACTCTCGTCCACAAATATATTGAGGGAAGGCAAAGAAGAGGATTTGAAATCAAGGCAGAATTGCAGGAAACAGATTTCAGGAGGTAGATTCGAATCGCCTTTAAAGCACATGAAAAGCGGCAAAACGTTGACAATGAGGCCCTTGGCCAAAAAGGGCGTATGCGTTTTTTCCTGAATATATTCAGGAAAAAACGCATACGCCCTTTTTGGCCAACCAAGCAACCTGGAAAGGCAAATCAGCGCTACAAAGAAGTCTCGCTTCCCATCGGTCAAAAGGGCCATGCTGAGAAAAGTGTCAAACCCAGAAATGAAGGACAGGCCATGGAGAATTGGGAGCCTTGCTACGCTGATGGGCGGGATGTAAATTGTCAACAGCCATGCTGGAGAAGGGTACGGTGTGTCCTCAAACGTCTAAAAAACACAGCTTAGAGCGCATAGGGCACTTCCACGCATGGGGGTATAAATTGGGAAAATTAAAAATCAGCAAGACACAAGCACACCAAAGTTTAGGGCTGCTCTGTTGCCAAGGACCTCCACTTCATTCCACCTTCAATATCCCAGGAAAGAGAAAAATGGATAAAGAAGTTGTGGTCCTTATGTACAATGGAATATCACTCAGCCATGAAATCAATGTCATAAGGCTAGTAGCAGCATGATGAGTGGATTTAGGTACGACGATTCTAAGTGAAATAAGTCACACAGAAAAGGACACTTCTCATAAGATATCACTTATACAGGGAAAGTAAAAACCGTTACACTTGAACTGAATTATAAAACAGAACAGAGTGACACATGCAGAAAACACACTATGGCTGCTTAACAGGAAAGGTGAGGTGGGGTGATACATAAAACAAGGGTTTCAAATTAGCTGAGATACCGTTCCATAATCCCAATATGTAATAGACAAGACCAACTCCTTGCTCAGAGAACTGGACTCAACACCCCCTATTCACCACACAAGGATATATCTGACTAGTAATAATCTTAAAACCTATGTATTGAAATCTCTCTGTTAGTGTGTCAAGTGGGTGTAAAGCGGCATAAACACAGCAGTGAAAAGCAGCTAAACCCCATTATAAAAATAAATTACTTTTAAAAACCCATGAAACAAAGACAGTGAAAGAGAGAGAAATTCTTACACAATTCGTTCAGGGGCTGTGATGGAACCTGGATTGACCATATCTAGACCCACAGCTGGATGAGACATAAGGGTGGACACTCTTGGGGCTGAGAGGTTTGGTGAGGTTGGGTGAGCAAACGCAGACCCTTTAAAGTAATACTGCGTGGTACCCATTGCAGGGGTCCCAAATCTCGAGGTTCAAGGGCATCTTCCTACATCGAAAACATGCATGAGAAACCAAGAAGTTGGTACACCGTGTGATGGGGAAAGGTTTCTAAAACGCACCTCATTTCTCATCTCCTTGTGCTCGGGTTCGCCATTCCAGCCACTTTACTAGCAATCTCCCTACTTGGAGTATCAGCACCTTTAACCTCCTGTTCCGTACAGGTTGCAATTTGTCCTGAGGATGAATGGGAAGATGGGGAACCAATGAGAGACTAGCTCTAGGTGTTGGGACAGGCACAGGTCACTCTATTTTCCCATCAGGAAGAAGAATTAACCACAGGCTCAGCTGCCCCCCGGAACCAGAACAGGGTCTGAAGCCATCCTGCGCTTTTACGGCCAGCTCCCAAAAAGCGAGTTGTAAAATGGAGCTTCAGGGCACTGCAAATCACAAACCTGCAGAGTTATAAATGATAACTCTCGTCCACAAATATATTGAGGGAAGGCAAAGACGAGGATTTGAAATCAAGGCAGAATTGCAGGAAACAGATTTCAGGAGGTAGATTCGAATCGCCTTTAAAGCACAAGAAAAGCGGCAAAACATTGATAATGATGCCCTTGGCCAAAAAGGGCGTATGCGTTTTTTCCTGAATATATTCAGGAAAAAACGCATACGCCCTTTTTGGCCAACCAAGCAACCTGGAAAGGCAAATCAGCGCTACAAAGAAGTCTCGCTGCCCATCGGTCAAAAGGGCCATGCTGAGAAAAGTGTCAAAACCAGAAATGCCGGACAGGCCATGGAGAAATGGGAGCCTTGCTACGCTGATGGGCGGAATGTAAATTGCCAACAGCCACGCTGGAGAAGGGTACGGTGTGTCCACAAACATCTAAAAAACACAGCTTAGAGCGCATAGGGCACTTCCACGCATGGGGGTATAAATTGGGAAAATTAAAAATCAGCAAGACACAAGCACACCAAAGTTTAGGTCTGCTCTGTTGCCAAGGACCTCCACTTCATTCCACCTTCAATATCCCAGGAAAGAGAAAAATGGATAAAGAAGTTGTGGTCCTTATGTACAATGGAATATCACTCAGCCATGAAATCAATGTCATAAGGCTAGTAGCAGCATGATGAGTGGATTTAGGTACGACGATTCTAAGTGAAATAAGTCACACAGAAAAGGACACTTCTCATAAGATATCACTTATACAGGGAAAGTAAAAACAATTAGACTTGAACTGAATTACAAAACAGAACAGAGTCACACATGCAGAAAACACACTATGGCTGCTTAACAGGAAAGGTGAGGTGGGGTGATACATAAAACAACGGTTTCAAATTAGCTGAGATACCGTTCCATAAACCCAATATGTAATAGACAAGACCGACTCCTTGCTCAGAGAACTGGACTCAACACCCCCTATTCACCACACAAGGATATATCTGACTAGTAATAATCTTAAAACCTATGTATTGAAATCTCTCTGTTAGTGTGTCAAGTGGGTGTAAAGCGGCATAAACACAGCAGTGAAAAGCAGCTAAACCCCATTATAAAAATAAATTACTTTTAAAAACCCATGAAACAAAGACAGTGAAAGAGAGAGAAATTCTTACACAATTCGTTCAGGGGCTGTGATGGAACCTGGATTGACCATATCTAGACCCACAGCTGGATGAGACATAAGGGTGGACACTCTTGGGGCTGAGAGGTTTGGTGAGGTTGGGTGAGCAAACGCAGACCCTTTAAAGTAATACTGCGTGGTACCCATTGCAGGGGTCCCAAATCTCGAGGTTCAAGGGCATCTTCCTACATCGAAAACATGCATGAGAAACCCAGAAGATGGTACACCGTGTGATGGGGAAAGCTTTCTAAAACGCACCTCATTTGTCATCTCCTTGAGCTCGGGTTCGCAATTCCAGCCACTTTACTAGCAATCTCCCTACTTGGAGTATCAGCACCTTTAACCTCCTGTTCCGTACAGCTTGCAATTTGTCCTGAGGATGAACGGGAAGACGGGAAAGCAATGAGAGACTAGCTCTTGGTATTGGGACAGACACAGGTCACTCTATTTTCCCATCAGGAAGGAGAATTATCCACAGGCTCAGCCTGCCCCCCAGAACCAGAACAGGGCCTGAAGCCATCCTGCGCTTTTGCGGCCAGCTCCCAAAAAAGCGAGTTGTAAAATGGAGCTTCAGGGCACTGCAATTCACAAACCTGCAGTGCTTTAAATGATAACTCTCGTCCACAAATATATTGAGGGAAGGCAAAGAAGAGGATTTGAAATCAAGGCAGAATTGCAGGAAACAGATTTCAGGAGGTAGATTCGAATCGCCTTTAAAGCACATGAAAAGCGGCAAAACGTTGACAATGAGGCCCTTGGCCAAAAAGGGCGTATGCGTTTTTTCCTGAATATATTCAGGAAAAAACGCATACGCCCTTTTTGGCCAACCAAGCAACCTGGAAAGGCAAATCAGCGCTACAAAGAAGTCTCGCTTCCCATCGGTCAAAAGGGCCATGCTGAGAAAAGTGTCAAAACCAGAAATGAAGGACAGGCCATGGAGAATTGGGAGCCTTGCTACGCTGATGGGCGGGATGTAAATTGTCAACAGCCATGCTGGAGAAGGGTACGGTGTGTCCTCAAACGTCTAAAAAACACAGCTTAGAGCGCATAGGGCACTTCCACGCATGGGGGTATAAATTGGGAAAATTAAAAATCAGCAAGACACAAGCACACCAAAGTTTAGGGCTGCTCTGTTGCCAAGGACCTCCACTTCATTCCACCTTCAATATCCCAGGAAAGAGAAAAATGGATAAAGAAGTTGTGGTCCTTATGTACAATGGAATATCACTCAGCCATGAAATCAATGTCATAAGGCTAGTAGCAGCATGATGAGTGGATTTAGGTACGACGATTCTAAGTGAAATAAGTCACACAGAAAAGGACACTTCTCATAAGATATCACTTATACAGGGAAAGTAAAAACAATTAGACTTGAACTGAATTACAAAACAGAACAGAGTCACACATGCAGAAAACACACTATGGCTGCTTAACAGGAAAGGTGAGGTGGGGTGATACATAAAACAACGGTTTCAAATTAGCTGAGATACCGTTCCATAAACCCAATATGTAATAGACAAGACCGACTCCTTGCTCAGAGAACTGGACTCAACACCCCCTATTCACCACACAAGGATATATCTGACTAGTAATAATCTTAAAACCTATGTATTGAAATCTCTCTGTTAGTGTGTCAAGTGGGTGTAAAGCGGCATAAACACAGCAGTGAAAAGCAGCTAAACCCCATTATAAAAATAAATTACTTTTAAAAACCCATGAAACAAAGACAGTGAAAGAGAGAGAAATTCTTACACAATTCGTTCAGGGGCTGTGATGGAACCTGGATTGACCATATCTAGACCCACAGCTGGATGAGACATAAGGGTGGACACTCTTGGGGCTGAGAGGTTTGGTGAGGTTGGGTGAGCAAACGCAGACCCTTTAAAGTAATACTGCGTGGTACCCATTGCAGGGGTCCCAAATCTCGAGGTTCAAGGGCATCTTCCTACATCGAAAACATGCATGAGAAACCAAGAAGTTGGTACACCGTGTGATGGGGAAAGGTTCCTAAAACGCACCTCATTTCTCATCTCCTTGTGCTCGGGTTCGCCATTCCAGCCACTTTACTAGCAATCTCCCTACTTGGAGTATCAGCACCTTTAACCTCCTGTTCCGTACAGGTTGCAATTTGTCCTGAGGATGAATGGGAAGATGGGGAACCAATGAGAGACTAGCTCTAGGTGTTGGGACAGGCACAGGTCACTCTATTTTCCCATCAGGAAGAAGAATTAACCACAGGCTCAGCTGCCCCCCGGAACCAGAACAGGGTCTGAAGCCATCCTGCGCTTTTACGGCCAGCTCCCAAAAAGCGAGTTGTAAAATGGAGCTTCAGGGCACTGCAAATCACAAACCTGCAGAGTTATAAATGATAACTCTCGTCCACAAATATATTGAGGGAAGGCAAAGAAGAGGATTTGAAATCAAGGCAGAATTGCAGGAAACAGATTTCAGGAGGTAGATTCGAATCGCCTTTAAAGCACAAGAAAAGCGGCAAAACATTGATAATGATGCCCTTGGCCAAAAAGGGCGTATGCGTTTTTTCCTGAATATATTCAGGAAAAAACGCATACGCCCTTTTTGGCCAACCAAGCAACCTGGAAAGGCAAATCAGCGCTACAAAGAAGTCTCGCTTCCCATCGGTCAAAAGGGCCATGCTGAGAAAAGTGTCAAAACCAGAAATGCAGGACAGGCCATGGAGAAATGGGAGCCTTGCTACGCTGATGGGCGGAATGTAAATTGCCAACAGCCACGCTGGAGAAGGGTACGGTGTGTCCACAAACATCTAAAAAACACAGCTTAGAGCGCATAGGGCACTTCCACGCATGGGGGTATAAATTGGGAAAATTAAAAATCAGCAAGACACAAGCACACCAAAGTTTAGGTCTGCTCTGTTGCCAAGGACCTCCACTTCATTCCACCTTCAATATCCCAGGAAAGAGAAAAATGGATAAAGAAGTTGTGGTCCTTATGTACAATGGAATATCACTCAGCCATGAAATCAATGTCATAAGGCTAGTAGCAGCATGATGAGTGGATTTAGGTACGACGATTCTAAGTGAAATAAGTCACACAGAAAAGGACACTTCTCATAAGATATCACTTATACAGGGAAAGTAAAAACAATTAGACTTGAACTGAATTACAAAACAGAACAGAGTCACACATGCAGAAAACACACTATGGCTGCTTAACAGGGAAGCTGAGGTGGGGTGATGCATAAAACAACGGTTTCAAATTAGCTGAGATACCGTTCCATAAACCCAATATGTAATAGACAAGACCGACTCCTTGCTCAGAGAACTGGACTCAACACCCCCTATTCACCACACAAGGATATATCTGACTAGTAATAATCTTAAAACCTATGTATTGAAATCTCTCTGTTAGTGTGTCAAGTGGGTGTAAAGCGGCATAAACACAGCAGTGAAAAGCAGCTAAACCCCATTATAAACATAAATTACTTTTAAAAACCCATGAAACAAAGACAGAGAAAGAGAGAGAAATTCTTACACAATTCGTTCAGGGGCTGTGATGCAACCCGGATTGACCATATCTAGACCCACAGCTGGATGAGACATAAGGGTGGACACTCTTGGGGCTGAGAGGTTTGGTGAGGTTGGGTGAGCAAACGCAGACCCTTTAAAGTAATACTGTGTGGTACCCATCCCATGGGTCCCAAATCTCCAGGTTCAAGGGCATCTTCCTACATCGAAAACATGCATGAGAAACCGAGAAGATGGTACACCGTGTGATGGGGAAAGCTTTCTAAAACGCACCTCATTTGTCATCTCCTTGAGCTTGGGTTCGCATTTCCAGCCACTTTACTAGCAATCTCCCTACTTGGAGTATCAGCACCTTTAACCTCCTGTTCCGTATAGGTTGCAATTTTTCCTGAGGATGAACGGGAAGACGGGGAACCAATGAGAGACTAGCTCTTGGTATTGGGACAGACACAGGTCACTCTATTTTCCCATCAGGAAGAAGAAATATCCACAGGCTCAGCCTGCCCCCCAGAACCAGAACAGGGCCTGAAGCCATCCTGCGCTTTTGCGGCCAGCTCCCAAAAAAGCGAGTTGTAAAATGGAGCTTCAGGGCACTGCAATTCACAAACCTGCAGAGTTATAAATGATAACTCTCGTCCACAAATATATTGAGGGAAGGCAAAAAGAGGATTTGAAATCAAGGCAGAATTGCAGGAAACAGATTTCAGGAGGTAGATTCGAATCGCCTTTAAAGCACATGAAAAGCGGCAAAACGTTGACAATGATGCCCTTGGCCAAAAAGGGCGTATGCGTTTTTTCCTGAATATATTCAGGAAAAAACGCATACGCCCTTTTTGGCCAACCAAGCAACCTGGAAAGGCAAATCAGCGCTACAAAGAAGTCTCGCTTCCCATCGGTCAAAAGGGCCATGCTGAGAAAAGTGTCAAAACCAGAAATGCAGGACAGGCCATGGAGAAATGGGAGCCTTGCTATGCTGATGGGAGGGATGTAAATTGCCAACAGCCACTCTGGAGAAGGTATGGTGTGTCCTGAAACATCTAAAAAACACAGTTTAGAGCGCATAGGGCACTTCCACACATGGGGGTATAAATTGGGAAAATTAAAAATCAGCAAGACACAAGCACACCAAAGTTTAGGGCTGCTCTGTTGCCAAGGACCTCCACTTCATTCCAACTTCAATATCCCAGGAAGAGAAAAATGGATAAAGAATTTGTGGTCCTTATATACAATGGAATATCACTCAGCCATGAAATCAATGTCAAAAGGCTAGTAGCAGCATGATGAGTGGATTTAGGTACGATGATTCTAAGTGAAATAAGTCACACAGAAAAGGACACTTCTCATAAGATATCACTTATAGAGGGAAAGTAAAAACCACTACACTTGAACTGAAATACAAAACAGAACAGAGTCACACATGCAGAAAACACACTATGGCTGCTTAACAGGGAAGGTGAGGTGGGGTGATACATAAAACAATTGTTTCAAATTAGCTGAGATACCGTTCCATAAACCCAATATGTAATAGACAAGACCGACTCCTTGCTCAGAGAACTGGACTCAACACCCCCTATTCACCACACAAGGATATATCTGACTAGTAATAATCTTAAAACCTATGTATTGAAATCTCTCTGTTAGTGTGTCAAGTGGGTGTAAAGCGGCATAAACACAGCAGTGAAAAGCAGCTAAACCCCATTATAAAAATAAATTACTTTTAAAAACCCATGAAACAAAGACAGTGAAAGAGAGAGAAATTCTTACACAATTCGTTCAGGGGCTGTGATGGAACCTGGATTGACCATATCTAGACCCACAGCTGGATGAGACATAAGGGTGGACACTCTTGGGGCTGAGAGGTTTGGTGAGGTTGGGTGAGCAAACGCAGACCCTTTAAAGTAATACTGCGTGGTACCCATTGCAGGGGTCCCAAATCTCGAGGTTCAAGGGCATCTTCCTACATCGAAAACATGCATGAGAAACCAAGAAGTTGGTACACCGTGTGATGGGGAAAGGTTCCTAAAACGCACCTCATTTCTCATCTCCTTGTGCTCGGGTTCGCCATTCCAGCCACTTTACTAGCAATCTCCCTACTTGGAGTATCAGCACCTTTAACCTCCTGTTCCGTACAGGTTGCAATTTGTCCTGAGGATGAATGGGAAGATGGGGAACCAATGAGAGACTAGCTCTAGGTGTTGGGACAGGCACAGGTCACTCTATTTTCCCATCAGGAAGAAGAATTAACCACAGGCTCAGCTGCCCCCCGGAACCAGAACAGGGCCTGAAGCCATCCTGCGCTTTTACGGCCAGCTCCCAAAAAGCGAGTTGTAAAATGGAGCTTCAGGGCACTGCAAATCACAAACCTGCAGAGTTATAAATGATAACTCTCGTCCACAAATATATTGAGGGAAGGCAAAGAAGAGGATATGAAATCAACGCAGAATTGCAGGAAACAGATTTCAGGAGGTAGATTCGAATCGCCTTTAAAGCACATGAAAAGCAGCAAAACGTTGACAATGAGGCCCTTGGCCAAAAAGGGCGTATGCGTTTTTTCCTGAATATATTCAGGAAAAAACGCATACGCCCTTTTTGGCCAACCAAGCAACCTGGAAAGGCAAATCAGCGCTACAAAGAAGTCTCGCTTCCCATCGGTCAAAAGGGCCATGCTGAGAAAATGTCAAAACCAGAAATGAAGGACAGGCCATGGAGAATTGGGAGCCTTGCTACGCTGATGGGCGGGATGTAAATTGCCAACAGCCACGCTGGAGAAGGGTACGGTGTGTCCACAAACATCTAAAAAACACAGCTTAGAGCGCATAGGGCACTTCCACGCATGGGGGTATAAATTGGGAAAATTAAAAATCAGCAAGACACAAGCACACCAAAGTTTAGGGCTGCTCTGTTGCCAAGGACCTCCACTTCATTCCACCTTCAATATCCCAGGAAAGAGAAAAATGGATAAAGAAGTTGTGGTCCTTATGTACAATGGAATATCACTCAGCCATGAAATCAATGTCATAAGGCTAGTAGCAGCATGATGAGTGGATTTAGGTACGACGATTCTAAGTGAAATAAGTCACACAGAAAAGGACACTTCTCATAAGATATCACTTATACAGGGAAAGTAAAAACCATTACACTTGAACTGAAATACAAAACAGAACAGAGTCACACATGCAGAAAACACACTATGGCTGCTTAACAGGGAAGCTGAGGTGGGGTGATACATAAAACAACGGTTTCAAATTAGCTGAGATACCGTTCCATAAACCCAATATGTAATAGACAAGACCGACTCCTTGCTCAGAGAACTGGACTCAACACCCCCTATTAACCACACAAGGATATATCTGACTAGTAATAATCTTAAAACCTATGTATTGAAATCTCTCTGTTAGTGTGTCAAGTGGCTGTAAAACGGCATAAACACAGCAGTGAAAAGCAGCTAAACCCCATTATAAACATAAATTACTTTTAAAAACCCATGAAACAAAGACAGAGAAAGAGAGAGAAATTCTTACACAATTCGTTCAGGGGCTGTGATGCAACCCGGATTGACCATATCTAGACCCACAGCTGGATGAGACATAAGGGTGGACACTCTTGGGGCTGAGAGGTTTGGTGAGGTTGGGTGAGCAAACGCAGACCCTTTAAAGTAATACTGTGTGGTACCCATCCCATGGGTCCCAAATCTCCAGGTTCAAGGGCATCTTCCTACATCGAAAACATGCATGAGAAACCGAGAAGATGGTACACCGTGTGATGGGGAAAGCTTTCTAAAACGCACCTCATTTGTCATCTCCTTGAGCTTGGGTTCGCATTTCCAGCCACTTTACTAGCAATCTCCCTACTTGGAGTATCAGCACCTTTAACCTCCTGTTCCGTATAGGTTGCAATTTTTCCTGAGGATGAACGGGAAGACGGGGAACCAATGAGAGACTAGCTCTTGGTATTGGGACAGACACAGGTCACTCTATTTTCCCATCAGGAAGAAGAAATATCCACAGGCTCAGCCTGCCCCCCAGAACCAGAACAGGGCCTGAAGCCATCCTGCGCTTTTGCGGCCAGCTCCCAAAAAAGCGACTTGTAAAATGGAGCTTCAGGGCACTGCAATTCACAAACGTGCAGAGTTATAAATGATAACTCTCGTCCACAAATATATTGAGGGAAGGCAAAAAGAGGATTTGAAATCAAGGCAGAATTGCAGGAAACAGATTTCAGGAGGTAGATTCGAATCGCCTTTAAAGCACATGAAAAGCGGCAAAACGTTGACAATGATGCCCTTGGCCAAAAAGGGCGTATGCGTTTTTTCCTGAATATATTCAGGAAAAAACGCATACGCCCTTTTTGGCCAACCAAGCAACCTGGATTGGCAAATCAGCGCTACAAAGAAGTCTCGCTTCCCATCGGTCAAAAGGGCCATGCTGAGAAAAGTGTCAAAACCAGAAATGCAGGACAGGCCATGGAGAAATGGGAGCCTTGCTATGCTGATGGGCGGGATGTAAATTGCCAACAGCCACTCTGGAGAAGGTATGGTGTGTCCTGAAACATCTAAAAAACACAGTTTAGAGCGCATAGGGCACTTCCACACATGGGGGTATAAATTGGGAAAATTAAAAATCAGCAAGACACAAGCACACCAAAGTTTAGGGCTGCTCTGTTGCCAAGGACCTCCACTTCATTCGAACTTCAATATCCCAGGAAGAGAAAAATGGATAAAGAATTTGTGGTCCTTATATACAATGGAATATCACTCAGCCATGAAATCAATGTCATACAGCTAGTAGCAGCATGATGAGTGGATTTAGGTACGATGATTCTAAGTGAAATAAGTCACACAGAAAAGGACACTTCTCATAAGATATCACTTATAGAGGGAAAGTAAAAACCACTACACTTGAACTGAAATACAAAACAGAACAGAGTCACACATGCAGAAAACACACTATGGCTGCTTAACAGGGAAGGTGAGGTGGGGTGATACATAAAACAATTGTTTCAAATTAGCTGAGATACCGTTCCATAAACCCAATATGTAATAGACAAGACCGACTCCTTGCTCAGAGAACTGGACTCAACACCCCCTATTCACCACACAAGGATATATCTGAGTAGTAATAATCTTAAAACCTATGTATTGAAATCTCTCTGTTAGTGTGTCAAGTGGGTGTAAAGCGGCATAAACACAGCAGTGAAAAGCAGCTAAACCCCATTATAAACATAAATTACTTTTAAAAACCCATGAAACAAAGACAGAGAAAGAGAGAGAAATTCTTACACAATTCGTTCAGGGGCTGTGATGCAACCCAGATTGACCATATCTAGACCCACAGCTGGATGAGACATAAGGGTGGACACTCTTGGGGCTGAGAGGTTTTGTGAGGTTGGGTGAGCAAACGCAGACCCTTTAAAGTAATACTGTGTGGTACCCATCCCATGGGTCCCAAATCTCAAGGTTCAAGGGCATCTTCCTACATCGAAAACATGCATGAGAAACCCAGAAGATGGTACACCGTGTGATGGGGAAAGCTTTCTAAAACGCACCTCATTTGTCATCTCCTTGAGCTTGGGTTCGCAATTCCAGCCACTTTACTAGCAATCTCCCTACTTGGAGTATCAGCACCTTTAACCTCCTCTTCCGTACAGGTTGCAATTTGTCCTGAGGATGAATGGGAAGATGGGGAACCAATGAGAGACTAGCTCTAGGTGTTGGGACAGGCACAGGTCACTCTATTTTCCCATCAGGAAGAAGAATTAACCACAGGCTCAGCTGCCCCCCGGAATCAGAACAGGGCCTGAAGCCATCCTGCGCTTTTACGGCCAGCTCCCAAAAAGCGAGTTGTAAAATGGAGCTTCAGGGCACTGCAAATCACAAACCTGCAGAGTTATAAATGATAACTCTCGTCCACAAATATATTGAGGGAAGGCAAAGAAGAGGATTTGAAATCAAGGCAGAATTGCAGGAAACAGATTTCAGGAGGTAGATTCGAATCGCCTTTAAAGCACATGAAAAGCGGCAAAATATTGATAATGATGCCCTTGGCCAAAAAGGGCGTATGCGTTTTTTCCTGAATATATTCAGGAAAAAACGCATACGCCCTTTTTGGCCAACCAAGCAACCTGGAAAGGCAAATCAGCGCTACAAAGAAGTCTCGCTGCCCATCGGTCAAAAGGGCCATGCTGAGAAAATTGTCAAAACCAGAAATGAAGGACAGGCCATGGAGAATTGGGAGCCTTGCTACGCTGATGGGCGGGATGTAAATTGTCAACAGCCACGCTGGAGAAGGGTACGGTGTGTCCTCAAACATCTAAAAAACACAGCTTAGAGCGCATAGGGCACTTCCACGCATGGGGGTATAAATTGGGAAAATTAAAAATCAGCAAGACACAAGCACACCAAAGTTTAGGGCTGCTCTGTTGCCAAGGACCTCCACTTCATTCCACCTTCAATATCCCAGGAAAGAGAAAAATGCATAAAGAAGTTGTGGTCCTTATGTACAATGGAATATCACTCAGCCATGAAATCAATGTCATAAGGCTAGTAGCAGCATGATGAGTGGATTTAGGTACGACGATTCTAAGTGAAATAAGTCACACAGAAAAGGACACTTCTCATAAGATATCACTTATACAGGGAAAGTAAAAACCATTACACTTGAAATGAAATACAAAACAGAACAGAGTCACACATGCAGAAAACACACTATGGCTGCTTAACAGGGAAGCTGAGGTGGGGTGATACATAAAACAAGGGTTTCAAATTAGCTGAGATACCGTTCCATAAACCCAATATGTAATAGACAAGACCGACTCCTTGCTCAGAGAACTGGACTCAACACCACCTATTCACCACACAAGGATATATCTGACTAGTAATAATCTTAAAACCTATGTATTGAAATCTCTCTGTTAGTGTGTCAAGTGGGTGTAAAGCGGCATAAACACAGCAGTGAAAAGCAGCTAAACCCCATTATAAACATAAATTACTTTTAAAAACCCATGAAACAAAGACAGAGAAAGAGAGAGAAATTCTTACACAATTCGTTCAGGGGCTGTGATGCAACCCGGATTGACCATATCTAGACCCACAGCTGGATGAGACATAAGGGTGGACACTCTTGGGGCTGAGAGGTTTGGTGAGGTTGGGTGAGCAAACGCAGACCCTTTAAAGTAATACTGTGTGGTACCCATCCCATGGGTCCCAAATCTCCAGGTTCAAGGGCATCTTCCTACATCGAAAACATGCATGAGAAACCGAGAAGATGGTACACCGTGTGATGGGGAAAGCTTTCTAAAACGCACCTCATTTGTCATCTCCTTGAGCTTGGGTTCGCATTTCCAGCCACTTTACTAGCAATCTCCCTACTTGGAGTATCAGCACCTTTAACCTCCTGTTCCGTATAGGTTGCAATTTTTCCTGAGGATGAACGGGAAGACGGGGAACCAATGAGAGACTAGCTCTTGGTATTGGGACAGACACAGGTCACTCTATTTTCCCATCAGGAAGAAGAAATATCCACAGGCTCAGCCTGCCCCCCAGAACCAGAACAGGGCCTGAAGCCATCCTGCGCTTTTGCGGCCAGCTCCCAAAAAAGCGAGTTTTAAAATGGAGCTTCAGGGCACTGCAATTCACAAATCTGCAGAGTTATAAATGATAACTCTCGTCCACAAATATATTGAGGGAAGGCAAAAAGAGGATTTGAAATCAAGGCAGAATTGCAGGAAACAGATTTCAGGAGGTAGATTCGAATCGCCTTTAAAGCACATGAAAAGCGGCAAAACGTTGACAATGATGCCCTTGGCCAAAAAGGGCGTATGCGTTTTTTCCTGAATATATTCAGGAAAAAACGCATACGCCCTTTTTGGCCAACCAAGCAACCTGGATTGGCAAATCAGCGCTACAAAGAAGTCTCGCTTCCCATCGGTCAAAAGGGCCATGCTGAGAAAAGTGTCAAAACCAGAAATGCAGGACAGGCCATGGAGAAATGGGAGCCTTGCTATGCTGATGGGCGGGATGTAAATTGCCAACAGCCACTCTGGAGAAGGTATGGTGTGTCCTGAAACATCTAAAAAACACAGTTTAGAGCGCATAGGGCACTTCCACACATGGGGGTATAAATTGGGAAAATTAAAAATCAGCAAGACACAAGCACACCAAAGTTTAGGGCTGCTCTGTTGCCAAGGACCTCCACTTCATTCCAACTTCAATATCCCAGGAAGAGAAAAATGGATAAAGAATTTGTGGTCCTTATATACAATGGAATATCACTCAGCCATGAAATCAATGTCATAAGGCTAGTAGCAGCATGATGAGTGGATTTAGGTACGATGATTCTAAGTGAAATAAGTCACACAGAAAAGGACACTTCTCATAAGATATCACTTATAGAGGGAAAGTAAAAACCACTACACTTGAACTGAAATACAAAACAGAACAGAGTCACACATGCAGAAAACACACTATGGCTGCTTAACAGGGAAGGTGAGGTGGGGTGATACATAAAACAATTGTTTCAAATTAGCTGAGATACCGTTCCATAAACCCAATATGTAATAGACAAGACCGACTCCTTGCTCAGAGAACTGGACTCAACACCCCCTATTCACCACACAAGGATATATCTGACTAGTAATAATCTTAAAACCTATGTATTGAAATCTCTCTGTTAGTGTGTCAAGTGGGTGTAAAGCGGCATAAACACAGCAGTGAAAAGCAGCTAAACCCCATTATAAAAATAAATTACTTTTAAAACCCCATGAAACAAAGACAGTGAAAGAGAGAGAAATTCTTACACAATTCGTTCAGGGGCTGTGATGCAACCCGGATTGACCATATCTAGACCCACAGCTGGATGAGACATAAGGGTGGACACTCTTGGGGCTGAGAGGTTTGGTGAGGTTGGGTGAGCAAACGCAGACCCTTTAAAGTAATACTGTGTGGTACCCATCCCATGGGTCCCAAATCTCAAGGTTCAAGGGCATCTTCCTACATCGAAAACATGCATGAGAAACCCAGAAGATGGTACACCGTGTGATGGGGAAAGCTTTCTAAAACGCACCTCATTTGTCATCTCCTTGAGCTCGGGTTCGCAATTCCAGCCACTTTACTAGCAATCTCCCTACTTGGAGTATCAGCACCTTTAACCTCCTGTTCCGTACAGGTTGCAATTTGTCCTGAGGATGAACGGGAAGACGGGAAAGCAATGAGAGACTAGCTCTTGGTATTGGGACAGACACAGGTCACTCTATTTTCCCATCAGGAAGAAGAATTATCCACAGGCTCAGCCTGCCCCCCAGAACCAGAACAGGGCCTGAAGCCATCCTGCGCTTTTGCGGCCAGCTCCCAAAAAAGCGAGTTGTAAAATGGAGCTTCAGGGCACTGCAATTCACAAACCTGCAGTGCTTTAAATGATAACTCTCGTCCACAAATATATTGAGGGAAGGCAAAGAAGAGGATTTGAAATCAAGGCAGAATTGCAGGAAACAGATTTCAGGAGGTAGATTCGAATCGCCTTTAAAGCACATGAAAAGCGGCAAAACGTTGACAATGATGCCCTTGGCCAAAAAGGGAGTATGCGTTTTTTCCTGAATATATTCAGGAAAAAACGCATACGCCCTTTTTGGCCAACCAAGCAACCTGGAAAGGCAAATCAGCGCTACAAAGAAGTCTCGCTGCCCATCGGTCAAAAGGGCCATGCTGAGAAAAGTGTCAAAACCAGAAATGCAGGACAGGCCATGGAGAAATGGGAGCCTTGCTACGCTGATGGGCGGAATGTAAATTGCCAACAGCCACGCTGGAGAAGGGTACGGTGTGTCCACAAACATCTAAAAAACACAGCTTAGAGCGCATAGGGCACTTCCACGCATGGGGGTATAAATTGGGAAAATTAAAAATCAGCAAGACACAAGCACACCAAAGTTTAGGGCTGCTCTGTTGCCAAGGACCTCCACTTCATTCCACCTTCAAAATCCCAGGAAAGAGAAAAATGGATAAAGAAGTTGTGGTCCTTATGTACAATGGAATATCACTCAGCCATGAAATCAATGTCATAAGGCTAGTAGCAGCATGATGAGTGGATTTAGGTACGACGATTCTAAGTGAAATAAGTCACACAGAAAAGGACACTTCTCATAAGATATCACTTATACAGGGAAAGTAAAAACAATTACACTTGAACTGAATTACAAAACAGAACAGAGTCACACATGCAGAAAACACACTATGGGTGCTTAACAGGAAAGGTGAGGTGGGGTGATACATAAAACAACGGTTTCAAATTAGCTGAGATACCGTTCCATAAACCCAATATGTAATAGACAAGACCGACTCCTTGCTCAGAGAACTGGACTCAACACCCCCTATTCACCACACAAGGATATATCTGACTAGTAATAATCTTAAAACCTATGTATTGAAATCTCTCTGTTAGTGTGTCAAGTGGGTGTAAAGCGGCATAAACACAGCAGTGAAAAGCAGCTAAACCCCATTATAAAAATAAATTACTTTTAAAAACCCATGAAACAAAGACAGTGAAAGAGAGAGAAATTCTTACACAATTCGTTCAGGGGCTGTGATGGAACCTGGATTGACCATATCTAGACCCACAGCTGGATGAGACATAAGGGTGGACACTCTTGGGGCTGAGAGGTTTGGTGAGGTTGGGTGAGCAAACGCAGACCCTTTAAAGTAATACTGCGTGGTACCCATTGCAGGGGTCCCAAATCTCGAGGTTCAAGGGCATCTTCCTACATCGAAAACATGCATGAGAAACCAAGAAGTTGGTACACCGTGTGATGGGGAAAGGTTCCTAAAACGCACCTCATTTCTCATCTCCTTGTGCTCGGGTTCGCCATTCCAGCCACTTTACTAGCAATCTCCCTACTTGGAGTATCAGCACCTTTAACCTCCTGTTCCGTACAGGTTGCAATTTGTCCTGAGGATGAATGGGAAGATGGGGAACCAATGAGAGACTAGCTCTAGGTGTTGGGACAGGCACAGGTCACTCTATTTTCCCATCAGGAAGAAGAATTAACCACAGGCTCAGCCTGCCCCCCAGAACCAAAACAGGGCCTGAAGCCATCCTGCGCTTTTACGGCCAGCTCCCAAAAAGCGAGTTGTAAAATGGAGCTTCAGGGCACTGCAAATCACAAACCTGCAGAGTTATAAATGATAACTCTCGTCCACAAATATATTGAGGGAAGGCAAAGAAGAGGATTTGAAATCAAGGCAGAATTGCAGGAAACAGATTTCAGGAGGTAGATTCGAATCGCCTTTAAAGCACATGAAAAGCAGCAAACCGTTGACAATGAGGCCCTTGGCCAAAAAGGGAGTATGCGTTTTTTCCTGAATATATTTAGGAAAAAACGCATACGCCCTTTTTGGCCAACCAAGTAACCTGGAAAGGCAAATCAGCGCTACAAAGAAGTCTCGCTTCCCATCGGTCAAAAGGGCCATGCTGAGAAAAGTGTCAAAACCAGAAATGAAGGACAGGCCATGGAGAATTGGGAGCCTTGCTACGCTGATGGGCGGGATGTAAATTGTCAACAGCCATGCTGGAGAAGGGTACGGTGTGTCCTCAAACGTCTAAAAAACACAGCTTAGAGCGCATAGGGCACTTCCACGCATGGGGGTATAAATTGGGAAAATTAAAAATCAGCAAGACACAAGCACACCAAAGTTTAGGGCTGCTCTGTTGCCAAGGACCTCCACTTCATTCCACCTTCAATATCCCAGGAAAGAGAAAAATGGATAAAGAAGTTGTGGTCCTTATGTACAATGGAATATCACTCAGCCATGAAATCAATGTCATAAGGCTAGTAGCAGCATGATGAGTGGATTTAGGTACGACGATTCTAAGTGAAATAAGTCACACAGAAAAGGACACTTCTCATAAGATATCACTTATACAGGGAAAGTAAAAACCGTTACACTTGAACTGAATTATAAAACAGAACAGAGTCACACATGCAGAAAACACACTATGGCTGCTTAACAGGAAAGGTGAGGTGGGGTGATACATAAAACAACGGTTTCAAATTAGCTGAGATACCGTTCCATAAACCCAATATGTAATAGACAAGACCGACTCCTTGCTCAGAGAACTGGACTCAACACCCCCTATTCACCACACAAGGATATATCTGACTAGTAATAATCTTAAAACCTATGTATTGAAATCTCTCTGTTAGTGTGTCAAGTGGGTGTAAAGCGGCATAAACACAGCAGTGAAAAGCAGCTAAACCCCATTATAAAAATAAATTACTTTTAAAAACCCATGAAACAAAGACAGTGAAAGAGAGAGAAATTCTTACACAATTCGTTCAGGGGCTGTGATGCAACCCGGATTGACCATATCTAGACCCACAGCTGGATGAGACATAAGGGTGGACACTCTTGGGGCTGAGAGGTTTGGTGAGGCTGGGTGAGCAAACGCAGACCCTTTAAAGTAATACTGCGTGGTACCCATCGCATGGGTCCCAAATCTCGAGGTTCAAGGGCATCTTCCTACATCGAAAACATGCATGAGAAACCCAGAAGATGGTACACCGTGTGATGGGGAAAGGTTCCTAAAACGCACCTCATTTCTCATCTCCTTGTGCTCGGGTTCGCCATTCCAGCCACTTTACTAGCAATCTCCCTACTTGGAGCATCAGCACCTTTAACCTCCTGTTCCGTACAGGTTGCAATTTGTCCTGAGGATGAATGGGAAGATGGGGAACCAATGAGAGGCTAGCTCTAGGTGTTGGGACAGGCACAGGTCACTCTATTTTCCCATCAGGAAGAAGAATTAACCACAGGCTCAGCTGCCCCCCGGAACCAGCACAGGGCCTGAAACCATCCTGTGCTTTTACGGCCAGCTCCCAAAAAGCGAGTTGTAAAATGGAGCTTCAGGGCACTGCAATTCACAAACCTGCAGAGTTATAAATGATAACTCTCGTCCACAAATATATTGAGGGAAGGCAAAGAAGAGGATTTGAAATCAAGGCAGAATTGCAGGAAACAGATTTCAGGAGGTAGATTCGAATCGCCTTTAAAGCACATGAAAAGCAGCAAAACGTTGAAAATGAGGCCCTTGGCCAAAAAGGGCGTATGCGTTTTTTCCTGAATATATTCAGGAAAAAACGCATACGCCCTTTTTGGCCAACCAAGCAACCTGGAAAGGGAAATCAGCGCTACAAAGAAGTCTCGCTTCCCATCGGTCAAAAGGGCCATGCTGAGAAAAGTGTCAAAACCAGAAATGCAGGACAGGCCATGGAGAAATGGGAGCCTTGCTACGCTGATGGGCGGGATGTAAATTGCCAACAGCCACGCTGGAGAAGGGTACGGTGTGTCCACAAACATCTAAAAAACACAGCTTAGAGCGCATAGGGCACTTCCACGCATGGGGGTATAAATTGGGAAAATTAAAAATCAGCAACACACAGGCACACCAAAGTTTAGGGCTGCTCTGTTGCCAAGGACCTCCACTTCATTCCACCTTCAATATCCCAGGAAAGAGAAAAATGGATAAAGAAGTTGTGGTCCTTATGTACAATGGAATATCACTCAGCCATGAAATCAATGTCATAAGGCTAGTAGCAGCATGATGAGTGGATTTAGGTACGATGATTCTAAGTGAAATAAGTCACACAGAAAAGGACACTTCTCATAAGATATCACTTATACAGGGAAAGTAAAAACCATTACACTTGAACTGAATTACAAAACAGAACAGAGTCACACATGCATTAAACACACTATGGCTGCTTAACAGGAAAGGTGAGGTGGGGTTATACATAAAACAAGGGTTTCAAATTAGCTGAGATACCGTTCCATAAACCCAATATGTAATAGACAAGACCGACTCCTTGCTCAGAGAACTGGACTCAACACCCCCTATTCACCACACAAGGATATATCTGAGTAGTAATAATCTTAAAACCTATGTATTGAAATCTCTCTCTGTTAGTGTCAAGTGGGTGTAAAGCGGCATAAACACAGCAGTGAAAAGCAGCTAAACCCCATTATAAAAATAAATTACATTTAAAAACCCATGAAACAAAGACAGTGAAAGAGAGAGAAATTCTTACACAATTCGTTCAGGGGCTGTGATGCAACCCGGATTGACCATATCTAGACCCACAGCTGGATGAGACATAAGGGTGGACACTCTTGGGGCTGAGAGGTTTGGTGAGGTTGGGTGAGCAAACGCAGACCCTTTAAAGTAATACTGTGTGGTACCCATCCCATGGGTCCCAAATCTCCAGGTTCAAGGGCATCTTCCTACATCGAAAACATGCATGAGAAACCCAGAAGATGGTACACCGTGTGATGGGGAAAGCTTTCTAAAACGCACCTCATTTGTCATCTCCTTGAGCTCGGGTTCGCAATTCCAGCCACTTTACTAGCAATCTCCCTACTTGGAGTATCAGCACCTTTAACCTCCTGTTCCGTACAGGTTGCAATTTGTCCTGAGGATGAACGGGAAGACGGGAAAGCAATGAGAGACTAGCTCTTGGTATTGGGACAGACACAGGTCACTCTATTTTCCCATCAGGAAGAAGAATTATCCACAGGCTCAGCCTGCCCCCCAGAACCAGAACAGGGCCTGAAGCCATCCTGCGCTTTTGCGGCCAGCTCCCAAAAAAGCGAGTTGTAAAATGGAGCTTCAGGGCACTGCAATTCACAAACCTGCAGTGCTTTAAATGATAACTCTCGTCCACAAATATATTGAGGGAAGGCAAAGAAGAAGATTTGAAATCAAGGCAGAATTGCAGGAAACAGATTTCAGGAGGTAGATTCGAATCGCCTTTAAAGCACATGAAAAGCGGCAAAACGTTGACAATGATGCCCTTGGCCAAAAAGGGCGTATGCGTTTTTTCCTGAATATATTCAGGAAAAAACGCATACGCCCTTTTTGGCCAACCAAGCAACCTGGAAAGGCAAATCAGCGCTACAAAGAAGTCTCGCTGCCCATCGGTCAAAAGGGCCATGCTGAGAAAAGTGTCAAAACCAGAAATGCAGGACAGGCCATGGAGAAATGGGAGCCTTGCTACGCTGATGGGCGGAATGTAAATTGCCAACAGCCACGCTGGAGAAGGGTACGGTGTGCCCACAAACATCTAAAAAAACAGCTTAGAGCGCATAGGGCACTTCCACGCATGGGGGTATAAATTGGGAAAATTAAAAATCAGCAAGACACAAGCACACCAAAGTTTAGGGCTGCTCTGTTGCCAAGGACCTCCACTTCATTCCACCTTCAATATCCCAGGAAAGAGAAAAATGGATAAAGAAGTTGTGGTCCTTATGTACAATGGAATATCACTCAGCCATGAAATCAATGTCATAAGGCTAGTAGCAGCATGATGAGTGGATTTAGGTACGACGATTCTAAGTGAAATAAGTCACACAGAAAAGGACACTTCTCATAAGATATCACTTATACAGGGAAAGTAAAAACCGTTACACTTGAACTGAATTATAAAACACAACAGAGTCACACATGCAGAAAACACACTATGGCTGCTTAACAGGAAAGGTGAGGTAGGGTGATACATAAAACAGCGGTTTCAAATTAGCTGAGATACCGTTCCATAAACCCAATATGTAATAGACAAGACCGACTCCTTGCTCAGAGAACTGGACTCAACACCCCCTATTCACCACACAAGGATATATCTGACTAGTAATAATCTTAAAACCTATGTATTGAAATCTCTCTGTTAGTGTGTCAAGTGGGTGTAAAGCGGCATAAACACAGCAGTGAAAAGCAGCTAAACCCCATTATAAAAATAAATTACTTTTAAAAACCCATGAAACAAAGACAGTGAAAGAGAGAGAAATTCTTACACAATTCGTTCAGGGGCTGTGATGCAACCCGGATTGACCATATCTAGACCCACAGCTGGATGAGACATAAGGGTGGACACTCTTGGGGCTGAGAGGTTTGGTGAGGCTGGGTGAGCAAACGCAGACCCTTTAAAGTAATACTGCGTGGTACCCATCGCATGGGTCCCAAATCTCGAGGTTCAAGGGCATCTTCCTACATCGAAAACATGCATGAGAAACCCAGAAGATGGTACACCGTGTGATGGGGAAAGGTTCCTAAAACGCACCTCATTTCTCATCTCCTTGTGCTCGGGTTCGCCATTCCAGCCACTTTACTAGCAATCTCCCTACTTGGAGCATCAGCACCTTTAACCTCCTGTTCCGTACAGGTTGCAATTTTTCCTGAGGATGAATGGGAAGATGGGGAACCAATGAGAGGCTAGCTCTAGGTGTTGGGACAGGCACAGGTCACTCTATTTTCCCATCAGGAAGAAGAATTAACCACAGGCTCAGCTGCCCCCCGGAACCAGCACAGGGCCTGAAACCATCCTGTGCTTTTACGGCCAGCTCCCAAAAAGCGAGTTGTAAAATGGAGCTTCAGGGCACTGCAATTCACAAACCTGCAGAGTTATAAATGATAACTCTCGTCCACAAATATATTGAGGGAAGGCAAAGAAGAGGATTTGAAATCAAGGCAGAATTGCAGGAAACAGATTTCAGGAGGTAGATTCGAATCGCCTTTAAAGCACATGAAAAGCAGCAAAACGTTGAAAATGAGGCCCTTGGCCAAAAAGGGCGTATGCGTTTTTTCCTGAATATATTCAGGAAAAAACGCATACGCCCTTTTTGGCCAACCAAGCAACCTGGAAAGGCAAATCAGCGCTACAAAGAAGTCTCCCTTCCCATCGGTCAAAAGGGCCATGCTGAGAAAAGTGTCAAAACCAGAAATGCAGGACAGGCCATGGAGAAATGGGAGCCTTGCTACGCTGATGGGCGGGATGTAAATTGCCAACAGCCACGCTGGAGAAGGGTACGGTGTGTCCACAAATATCTAAAAAACACAGCTTAGAGCGCATAGGGCACTTCCACGCATGGGGGTATAAATTGGGAAAATTAAAAATCAGCAAGACACAAGCACACCAAAGTTTAGGGCTGCTCTGTTGCCAAGGACCTCCACTTCATTCCACCTTCAATATCCCAGGAAAGAGAAAAATGGATAAAGAAGTTGTGGTCCTTATGTACAATGGAATATCACTCAGCCATGAAATCAATGTCATAAGGCTAGTAGCAGCATGATGAGTGGATTTAGGTACGACGATTCTAAGTGAAATAAGTCACACAGAAAAGGACACTTCTCATAAGATATCACTTATACAGGGAAAGTAAAAACCGTTACACTTGAACTGAATTATAAAACAGAACAGAGTCACACATGCAGAAAACACACTATGGCTGCTTAACAGGAAAGGTGAGGTGGGGTGATACATAAAACAACGGTTTCAAATTAGCTGAGATACCGTTCCATAAACCCAATATGTAATAGACAAGACCGACTCCTTGCTCAGAGAACTGGACTCAACACCCCCTATTCACCACACAAGGATATATCTGACTAGTAATAATCTTAAAACCTATGTATTGAAATCTCTCTGTTAGTGTGTCAAGTGGGTGTAAAGCGGCATAAACACAGCAGTGAAAAGCAGCTAAACCCCATTATAAACATAAATTACTTTTAAAAACCCATGAAACAAAGACAGTGAAAGAGAGAGAAATTCTTACACAATTCGTTCAGGGGCTGTGATGCAACCCGGATTGACCATATCTAGACCCACAGCTGGATGAGACATAAGGGTGGACACTCTTGGGGCTGAGAGGTTTGGTGAGGCTGGGTGAGCAAACGCAGACCCTTTAAAGTAATACTGCGTGGTACCCATTGCATGGGTCCCAAATCTCGAGGTTCAAGGGCATCTTCCTACATCGAAAACATTCATGAGAAACCCAGAAGATGGTACACCGTGTGATGGGGAAAGCTTTCTAAAACGCACCTCATTTGTCATCTCCTTGAGCTCGGGTTCGCAATTCCAGCCACTTTACTAGCAATCTCCCTACTTGGAGTATCAGCACCTTTAACCTCCTGTTCCGTACAGGTTGCAATTTGTCCTGAGGATGAACGGGAAGACGGGGAAGCAATGAGAGACTAGCTCTTGTTATTGGGACAGGCACAGGTCACTCTATTTTCCCATCAGGAAGAAGAATTATCCACAGGCTCAGCCTGCCCCCTAGAACCAGAACAGGGCCTGAAGCCATCCTGCGCTTTTGCGGCCATCTCCCAAAAAAGCGAGTTGTAAAATGGAGCTTCAGGGCACTGCAATTCACAAACCTGCAGTGTTATAAATGATAACTCTCGTCAACAAATATATTGAGGGAAGGCAAAGAAGAGGATTTGAAATCAAGGCAGAATTGCAGGAAACAGATTTCAGGAGGTAGATTCGAATCGCCTATGAAGCACATGAAAAGCGGCAAAACGTTGACAATGATGCCCTCGGCCAAAAAGGGCGTATGCGTTTTTTCCTGAATATATTCAGGAAAAAACATATACGCCCTTTTTGGCCAACCAAGCAACCTGGATTGGCAAATCAGCGCTACAAAGAAGTCTCGCTTCCCATCGGTCAAAAGGGCCATGCTGAGAAAAGTGTCAAAACCAGAAATGCAGAACAGGCTATGGAGAAATGGGAGCCTTGCTACGCTGATGGGCGGAATGTAAATTGCCAACAGCCACCCTGGAGAAGGGTACGGTGTGTCCTCAAACATCTAAAAAACACAGCTTAGAGCGCATAGGGCACTTCCACGCATGGGGGTATAAATTGGGAAAATTAAAAATCAGCAAGACACAAGCACACCAAAGTTTAGGGCTGCTCTGTTGCCAAGGACCTCCACTTCATTCCACCTTAAATATCCCAGGAAAGAGAAAAATGGATAAAGAAGTTGTGGTCCTTATGTACAATGGAATATCACTCAGCCATGAAATCAATGTCATAAGGCTAGTAGCAGCATGATGAGTGGATTTAGGTACGACGATTCTAAGTGAAATAAGTCACACAGAAAAGGACACTTCTCATAAGATATCACTTATACAGGGAAAGTAAAAACCGTTACACTTGAACTGAATTATAAAACAGAACAGAGTCACACATGCAGAAAACACACTATGGCTGCTTAACAGGAAAAGTGAGGTGGGGTGATACATAAAACAAGGGTTTCAAATTAGCTGAGATACCGTTCCATAAACCCAATATGTAATAGACAAGACCGACTCCTTGCTCAGAGAACTGGACTCAACACCCCCTATTCACCACACAAGGATATATCTGACTAGTAAAAATCTTAAAACCTATGTATTGAAATCTCTCTGTTAGTGTGTCAAGTGGGTGTAAAGCGGCATAAACACAGCAGTGAAAAGCAGCTAAACCCCATTATAAAAATAAATTACTTTTAAAAACCCATGAAACAAAGACAGAGAAAGAGAGAGAAATTCTTACACAATTCGTTCAGGGGCTGTGATGGAACCTGGATTGACCATATCTAGACCCACAGCTGGATGAGACATAAGGGTGGACACTCTTGGGGCTGAGAGATTTGGTGAGGCTGGGTGAGCAAACGCAGACCCTTTAAAGTATTACTGCGTGGTACCCATCGCATGGGTCCCAAATCTCGAGGTTCAAGGGCATCTTCCTACATCGAAAACATGCATGAGAAACCCAGAAGATGGTACACAGTGTGATGGGGAAAGGTTCCTAAAACGCACCTCATTTCTCATCTCCTTGTGCTCGGGTTCGCCATTCCAGCCACTTTACTAGCAATCTCCCTACTTGGAGCATCAGCACCTTTAACCTCCTGTTCCGTACAGGTTGCAATTTGTCCTGAGGATGAATGGGAAGATGGGGAACCAATGAGAGGCTAGCTCTAGGTGTTGGGACAGGCACAGGTCACTCTATTTTCCCATCAGGAAGAAGAATTAACCACAGGCTCAGCCTGCCCCCCGGAACCAACACAGGGCCTGAAACCATCCTGCGCTTTTACGGCCAGCTCCCAAAAAGCGAGTTGTAAAATGGAGCTTCAGGGCACTGCAATTCACAAACCTGCAGAGTTATAAATGATAACTCTCGTCCACAAATATATTGAGGGAAGGCAAAGAAGAGGATTTGAAATCAAGGCAGAATTGCAGGAAACAGATTTCAGGAGGTAGATTCGAATCGCCTTTAAAGCACATGAAAAGCAGCAAAACGTTGACAATGAGGCTCTTGGCCAAAATGGGCGTATGCGTTTTTTCCTGAATATATTCAGGAAAAAACGCATACGCCCTTTTTGGCCAACAAAGCAACCTGGAAAGGCAAATCAGCGCTACAAAGAAGTCTCGCTTCCCATCGGTCAAAAGGGCCATGCTGAGAAAAGTGTCAAAACCAGAAATGCAGGACAGGCCATGGAGAATTGGGAGCCTTGCTACGCTGATGGGCGGGATGTAAATTGCCAACAGCCACGCTGGAGAAGGGTACGGTGTGTCCTCAAACAGCTAAAAAACACAGCTTAGAGCGCATAGGGCACTTCCATGCATGGGGGTATAAATTGGGAAAGTTAAAAATCAGCAAGACAAAAGCACACCAAAGTTTAGGGCTGCTCTGTTGCCAAGGACCTCCACGTCATTCCACCTTCAATATCCCAGGAAAGAGAAAAATGGATAAAGAAGTTGTGGTCCTTATGTACAATGGAATATCACTCAGCCATGAAATCAATGTCATAAGGCTAGTAGCAGCATGATGAGTGGATTTAGGTACGACGATTCTAAGTGAAATAAGTCACACAGAAAAGGACACTTCTCATAAGATATCACTTATACAGGGAAAGTAAAAACCATTACACTTGAACTGAATTACAAAACAGAACAGAGTCACACATGCATTAAACACACTATGGCTACTTAACAGGAAAGGTGAGGTGGGGTTATACATAAAACAAGGGTTTCAAATTAGCTGAGATACCGTTCCATAAACCCAATATGTAATAGACAAGACCGACTCCTTGCTCAGAGAACTGGACTCAACACCCCCTATTCACCACACAAGGATATATCTGAGTAGTAATAATCTTAAAACCTATGTATTGAAATCTCTCTCTGTTAGTGTCAAGTGGGTGTAAAGCGGCATAAACACAGCAGTGAAAAGCAGCTAAACCCCATTATAAAAATAAATTACTTTTAAAAACCCATGAAACAAAGACAGTGAAAGAGAGAGAAATTCTTACACAATTCGTTCAGGGGCTGTGATGCAACCCGGATTGACCATATCTAGACCCACAGCTGGATGAGACATAAGGGTGGACACTCTTGGGGCTGAGAGGTTTGGTGAGGTTGGGTGAGCAAACGCAGACCCTTTAAAGTAATACTGTGTGGTACCCATCCCATGGGTCCCAAATCTCCAGGTTCAAGGGCATCTTCCTACATCGAAAACATGCATGAGAAACCCAGAAGATGGTACACCGTGTGATGGGGAAAGCTTTCTAAAACGCACCTCATTTGTCATCTCCTTGAGCTTGGGTTGGCAATTCCAGGCACTTTACTAGCAATCTCCCTACTTGGAGTATCAGCACCTTTAACCTCCTGTTCCGTACAGGTTGCAATTTGTCCTGAGGATGAACGGGAAGATGGGGAACCAATGAGAGACTAGCTCTTGGTATTGGGACAGACACAGGTCACTCTATTTTCCCATCAGGAAGAAGAATTATCCACAGGCTCAGCCTGCCCCCCAGAACCAGAACAGGGCCTGAAGCCATCCTGCGCTTTTGCGGCCAGCTCCCAAAAAAGCGAGTTGTAAAATGGAGCTTCAGGGCACTGCAATTCACAAACCTGCAGTGCTTTAAATGATAACTCTCGTCCACAAATATATTGAGGGAAGGCAAAGAAGAGGATTTGAAATCAAGGCAGAATTGCAGGAAACAGATTTCAGGAGGTAGATTCGAATCGCTTTAAAGCATATGAAAAGCGGCAAAACATTGACAATGATGCCCTTGGCCAAAAAGGGCGTATGCGTTTTTTCCTGAATATATTCAGGAAAAAACGCATACGCCCTTTTTGGCCAACCAAGCAACCTGGAAAGGCAAATCAGCGCTACAAAGAAGTCTCGCTGCCCATCGGTCAAAAGGGCCATGCTGAGAAAAGTGACAAAACCAGAAATGCAGGACAGGCCATGGAGAAATGGGAGCCTTGCTTCGCTGATGGGCGGAATGTAAATTGCCAACAGCCACGCTGGAGAAGGGTACGGTGTGTCCACAAACATCTAAAAAACACAGCTAGAGCGCATAGGGCACTTCCACGCATGGGGGTATAAACTGGGAAAATTAAAAATCAGCAAGACACAAGCACACCAAAGTTTAGGGCTGCTCTGTTGCCAAGGACCTCCACTTCATTCCACCTTCAATATCCCAGGAAAGAGAAAAATGGATAAAGAAGTTGTGGTCCTTATGTACAATGGAATATCACTCAGCCATGAAATCAATGTCATAAGGCTAGAAGCATCATGATGAGTGGATTTAGGTACGACAATTCTAAGTGAAATAAGTCACACAGAAAAGGACACTTCTCATAAGATATCACTTATACAGGGAAAGTAAAAACCATTACACTTGAACTGAATTACAAAACAGAACAGAGTCACACATGCAGAAAACACACTATGGCTGCTTAACAGGAAAGGTGAGGTGGGGTGATACATAAAACAAGGGTTTCAAATTAGCTGAGATACCGTTCCATAAACCCAATATGTAATAGACAAGACCGACTACTTGCTCAGAGAACTGGACTCAACACCCCATATTCACCACACAAGGATATATCTGACTAGTAATAATCTTAAAACCTATGTATTGAAATCTCTCTGTTAGTGTGTCAAGTGGGTGTAAAGCGGCATAAACACAGCAGTGAAAAGCAGCTAAACCCCATTATAAAAATAAATTACTTTTAAAAACCCATGAAACAAAGACAGTGAAAGAGAGAGAAATTCTTACACAATTCGTTCAGGGGCTGTGATGGAACCTGGATTGACCATATCTAGACCCACAGCTGGATGAGACATAAGGGTGGACACTCTTGGGGCTGAGAGATTTGGTGAGGCTGGGTGAGCAAACGCAGATCCTTTAAAGTAATACTGCGTGGTACCCATCGCATGGGTCCCAAATCTCGAGGTTCAAGGGCATCTTCCTACATCGAAAACATGCATGAGAAACCCAGAAGATGGTACACAGTGTGATGGGGAAAGGTTCCTAAAACGCACCTCATTTCTCATCTCCTTGTGCTCGGGTTCGCCATTCCAGCCACTTTACTAGCAATCTCCCTACTTGGAGCATCAGCACCTTTAACCTCCTGTTCCGTACAGGTTGCAATTTGTCCTGAGGATGAATGGGAAGATGGGGAACCAATGAGAGGCTAGCTCTAGGTGTTGGGACAGGCACAGGTCACTCTATTTTCCCATCAGGAAGAAGAATTAACCACAGGCTCAGCCTGCCTCCCGGAACCAGCACAGGGCCTGAAACCATCCTGCGCTTTTACGGCCAGCTCCCAAAAAGCGAGTTGTAAAATGGAGCTTCAGGGCACTGCAATTCACAAACCTGCAGAGTTATAAATGATAACTCTCGTCCACAAATATATTGAGGGAAGGCAAAGAAGAGGATTTGAAATCAAGGCAGAATTGCAGGAAACAGATTTCAGGAGGTAGATTCGAATCGCCTTTAAAGCACATGAAAAGCAGCAAAACGTTGACAATGAGGCCCTTGGCCAAAATGGGCGTATGCGTTTTTTCCTGAATATATTCAGGAAAAAACGCATACGCCATTTTTGGCCAAACAAGCAACCTGGAAAGGCAAATCAGCGCTACAAAGAAGTCTCGCTTCCCATCGGTCAAAAGGGCCATGCTGAGAAAAGTGTCAAAACCAGAAATGCAGGACAGGCCATGGAGAATTGGGAGCCTTGCTACGCTGATGGGCGGGATGTAAATTGCCAACAGCCACGCTGGAGAAGGTTACGGTGTGTCCTCAAACAGCTAAAAAACACAGCTTAGAGCGCATAGGGCACTTCCACGCATGGGGGTATAAATTGGGAAAATTAAAAATCAGCAAGACACAAGCACACCAAAGTTTAGGGCTGCTCTGTTGCCAAGGACCTCCACTTCATTCCACCTTAAATATCCCAGGAAAGAGAAAAATGGATAAAGAAGTTGTGGTCCTTATGTACAAAGGAATATCACTCAGCCATGAAATCAATGTCATAAGGCTAGTAGCAGCATGATGAGTGGATTTAGGTACGACGATTCTAAGTGAAATAAGTCACACAGAAAAGGACACTTCTCATAAGATATCACTTATACAGGGAAAGTAAAAACCGTTACACTTGAACTGAATTATAAAACAGAACAGAGTCACACATGCAGAAAACACACTATGGCTGCTTATCAGGAAAGGTGAGGTGGGGTGATACATAAAACAAGGTTTTCAAATGAGCTGAGATACCGTTCCATAATCCCAATATGTAATAGACAAGACCAACTCCTTGCTCAGAGAACTGGACTCAACACCCCCTATTCACCACACAAGGATATATCTGACTAGTAAAAATCTTAAAACCTATGTATTGAAATCTCTCTGTTAGTGTGTCAAGTGGGTGTAAAGCGGCATAAACACAGCAGTGAAAAGCAGCTAAACCCCATTATAAAAATAAATTACTTTTAAAAACCCATGAAACAAAGACAGTGAAAGAGAGAGAAATTCTTACACAATTCGTTCAGGGGCTGTGATGCAACCCGGATTGACCATATCTAGACCCACAGCTGGATGAGACATAAGGGTGGACACTCTTGGGGCTGAGAGGTTTGGTGAGGTTGGGTGAGCAAACGCAGACCCTTTAAAGTAATACTGTGTGGTACCCATCCCATGGGTCCCAAATCTCCAGGTTCAAGGGCATCTTCCTACATCGAAAACATGCATGAGAAACCCAGAAGATGGTACACCGTGTGATGGGGAAAGCTTTCTAAAACGCACCTCATTTGTCATCTCCTTGAGCTCGGGTTCGCAATTCCAGCCACTTTACTAGAAATCTCCCTACTTGGAGTATCAGCACCTTTAACCTCCTGTTCCGTACAGGTTGCAATTTGTCCTGAGGATGAACGGGAAGATGGGGAACCAATGAGAGACTAGCTCTTGGTACTGGGAGAGACACAGGTCACTCTATTTTCCCATCAGGAAGAAGAATTATCCACAGGCTCAGCCTGCCCCCCAGAACCAGAACAGGGCCTGAAGCCATCCTGCGCTTTTGCGGCCAGCTCCCAAAAAAGCGAGTTGTAAAATGGAGCTTCAGGGCACTGCAATTCACAAACCTGCAGTGCTTTAAATGATAACTCTCGTCCACAAATATATTGAGGGAAGGCAAAGAAGAGGATTTGAAATCAAGGCAGAATTGCAGGAAACAGATTTCAGGAGGTAGATTCGAATCGCTTTAAAGCACATGAAAAGCGGCAAAACATTGACAATGATGCCCTTGGCCAAAAAGGGCGTATGCGTTTTTTCCTGAATATATTCAGGAAAAAACGCATACGCCCTTTTTGGCCAACCAAGCAACCTGGAAAGGCAAATCAGCGCTACAAAGAAGTCTCGCTGCCCATCGGTCAAAAAGGCCATGCTGAGAAAAGTGTCAAAACCAGAAATGCAGGACAGGCCATGGAGAAATGGGAGCCTTGCTACGCTGATGGGCGGAATGTAAATTGCCAACAGCCACGCTGGAGAAGGGTACGGTGTGTCCACAAACATCTAAAAAACACAGCTTAGAGCGCATAGGGCACTTCCACGCATGGGGGTATAAATTGGGAAAATTAAAAATCAGCAAGACACAAGCACACCAAAGTTTAGGGCTGCTCTGTTGCCAAGGACCTCCACTTCATTCCACCTTCAATATCCCAGGAAAGAGAAAAATGGATAAAGAAGTTGTGGTCCTTATGTACAATGGAATATCACTCAGCCATGAAATCAATGTCATAAGGCTAGAAGCAGCATGATGAGTGGATTTAGGTACGACAATTCTAAGTGAAATAAGTCACACAGAAAAGGACACTTCTCATAAGATATCACTTATACAGGGAAAGTAAAAACCATTACACTTGAACTGAATTACAAAACAGAACAGAGTCACACATGCAGAAAACACACTATGGCTGCTTAACAGGAAAGGTGAGGTGGGGTGATACATAAAACAAGGGTTTCAAATTAGCTGAGATACCGTTCCATAAACCCAATATGTAATAGACAAGACCGACTCCTTGCTCAGAGAACTGGACTCAACACCCCCTATTCACCACACAAGGATATATCTGACTAGTAATAATCTTAAAACCTATGTATTGAAATCTCTCTGTTAGTGTGTCAAGTGGGTGTAAAGCGGCATAAACACAGCAGTGAAAAGCAGCTAAACCCCATTATAAAAATAAATTACTTTTAAAAACCCATGAAACAAAGACAGTGAAAGAGAGAGAAATTCTTACACAATTCGTTCAGGGGCTGTGATGGAACCTGGATTGACCATATCTAGACCCACAGCTGGATGAGACATAAGGGTGGACACTCTTGGGGCTGAGAGATTTGGTGAGGCTGGGTGAGCAAACACAGACCCTTTAAAGTAATACTGCGTGGTACCCATCGCATGGGTCCCAAATCTCGAGGTTCAAGGGCATCTTCCTACATCGAAAACATGCATGAGAAACCCAGAAGATGGTACACAGTGTGATGGGGAAAGGTTCCTAAAACGCACCTCATTTCTCATCTCCTTGTGCTCGGGTTCGCCATTCCAGCCACTTTACTAGCAATCTCCCTACTTGGAGCATCAGCACCTTTAACCTCCTGTTCCGTACAGGTTGCAATTTGTCCTGAGGATGAATGGGAAGATGGGGAACCAATGAGAGGCTAGCTCTAGGTGTTGGGACAGGCACAGGTCACTCTATTTTCCCATCAGGAAGAAGAATTAACCACAGGCTCAGCCTGCCTCCCGGAACCAGCACAGGGCCTGAAACCATCCTGCGCTTTTACGGCCAGCTCCCAAAAAGCGAGTTGTAAAATGGAGCTTCAGGGCACTGCAATTCACAAACCTGCAGAGTTATAAATGATAACTCTCGTCCACAAATATATTGAGGGAAGGCAAAGAAGAGGATTTGAAATCAAGGCAGAATTGCAGGAAACAGATTTCAGGAGGTAGATTCGAATCGCCTTTAAAGCACATGAAAAGCAGCAAAACGTTGACAATGAGGCCCTTGAACAAAATGGGCGTATGCGTTTTTTCCTGAATATATTCAGGAAAAAACGCATACGCCCTTTTTGGCCAACCAAGCAACCTGGAAAGGCAAATCAGCGCTACAAAGAAGTCTCGCTTCCCATCGGTCAAAAGGGCCATGCTGAGAAAAGTGTCAAAACCAGAAATGCAGGACAGGCCATGGAGAATTGGGAGCCTTGCTACGCTGATGGGCGGGATGTAAATTGCCAACAGCCACGCTGGAGAAGGGTACGGTGTGTCCTCAAACAGCTAAAAAACACAGCTTAGAGCGCATAGGGCACTTCCACGCATGGGGGTATAAATTGGGAAAATTAAAAATCAGCAAGACACAAGCACACCAAAGTTTAGGGCTGCTCTGTTGCCAAGGACCTCCACTTCATTCCACCTTAAATATCCCAGGAAAGAGAAAAATGGATAAAGAAGTTGTGGTCCTTATGTACAATGGAATATCACTCAGCCATGAAATCAATGTCATAAGGCTAGTAGCAGCATGATGAGTGGATTTAGGTACGACGATTCTAAGTGAAATAAGTCACACAGAAAAGGACACTTCTCATAAGATATCACTTATACAGGGAAAGTAAAAACCGTTACACTTGAACTGAATTATAAAACAGAACAGAGTCACACATGCAGAAAACACACTATGGCTGCTTAACAGGAAAGGTGAGGTGGGGTGATACATAAAACAAGGGTTTCAAATGAGCTGAGATACCGTTCCATAATCCCAATATGTAATAGACAAGACCAACTCCTTGCTCAGAGAACTGGACTCAACACCCCCTATTCACCACACAAGGATATATCTGACTAGTAAAAATCTTAAAACCTATGTATTGAAATCTCTCTGTTAGTGTGTCAAGTGGGTGTAAAGCGGCATAAACACAGCAGTGAAAAGCAGCTAAACCCCATTATAAAAATAAATTACTTTTAAAACCTCATGAAACAAAGACAGTGAAAGAGAGAGAAATTCTTACACAATTCGTTCAGGGGCTGTGATGCAACCCGGATTGACCCTATCTAGACCCACAGCTGGATGAGACATAAGGGTGGACACTCTTGGGGCTGAGAGGTTTGGTGAGGTTGGGTGAGCAAACGCAGACCCTTTAAAGTAATACTGTGTGGTACCCATCCCATGGGTCCCAAATCTCCAGGTTCAAGGGCATCTTCCTACATCGAAAACATGCATGAGAAACCCAGAAGATGGTACACCGTGTGATGGGGAAAGCTTTCTAAAACGCACTTCATTTGTCATCTCCTTGAGCTCGGGTTCGCAATTCCAGCCACTTTACTAGCAATCTCCCTACTTGGAGTATCAGCACCTTTAACCTCCTGTTCCGTACAGGTTGCAATTTGTCCTGAGGATGAACGGGAAGATGGGGAACCAATGAGAGACTAGCTCTTGGTATTGGGACAGACACAGGTCACTCTATTTTCCCATCAGGAAGAAGAATTATCCACAGGCTCAGCCTGCCCCCCAGAACCAGAACAGGGCCTGAAGCCATCCTGCGCTTTTGCGGCCAGCTCCCAAAAAAGCGAGTTGTAAAATGGAGCTTCAGGGCACTGCAATTCACAAACCTGCAGTGCTTTAAATGATAACTCTCGTCCACAAATATATTGAGGGAAGGCAAAGAAGAGGATCTGAAATCAAGGCAGAATTGCAGGAAACTGATTTCGGGAGGTAGATTCGAATCGCCTTTAAAGCACATGAAAAGCGGCAAAACGTTGACAATGATGCCCTTGGCCAAAAAGGGCGTATGCGTTTTTTCCTGAATATATTCAGGAAAAAACGCATACGCCCTTTTTGGCCAACCAAGCAACCTGGAAAGGCAAATCAGCGCTACAAAGAAGTCTCGCTGTCCATCGGTCAAAAGGGCCATCCTGAGAAAAGTGTCAAAACCAGAAATGCAGGACAGGCCATGGAGAAATGGGAGCCTTGCTACGCTGATGGGCGGAATGTAAATTGCCAACAGCCACGCTGGAGAAGGGTACGGTGTGTCCACAAACAGCTAAAAAACACAGCTTAGAGCGCATAGGGCACTTCCACGCATGGGGGTATAAATTGGGAAAATTAAAAATCAGCAAGACACAAGCACACCAAAGTTTAGGGCTGCTCTGTTGCCAAGGACCTCCACTTCATTCCACCTTCAATATCCCAGGAAAGAGAAAAATGGATAAAGAAGTTGTGGTCCTTATGTACAATGGAATATCACTCAGCCATGAAATCAATGTCATAAGGCTAGTAGCAGCATGATGAGTGGATTTAGGTACGACGATTCTAAGTGAAATAAGTCACACAGAAAAGGACACTTCTCATAAGATATCACTTATACAGGGAAAGTAAAAACCATTACACTTGAACTGAAATACAAAACAGAACAGAGTCACACATGCAGAAAACACACTATGGCTGCTTAACAGGGAAGGTGAGGTGGGGTGATACATAAAACAAGGGTTTCAAATTAGCTGAGATACCGTTCCATAAACCCAATATGTAATAGACAAGACCGACTCCTTGCTCAGAGAACTGGACTCAACACCCCCTATTCACCACACAAGGATATATCTGACTAGTAATAATCTTAAAACCTATGTATTGAAATCTCTCTGTTAGTGTGTCAAGTGGGTGTAAAGCGGCATAAACACAGCAGTGAAAAGCAGCTAAACCCCATTATAAACATAAATTACTTTTAAAAACCCATGAAACAAAGACAGAGAAAGAGAGAGAAATTCTTACACAATTCGTTCAGGGGCTGTGATGCAACCCGGATTGACCATATCTAGACCCACAGCTGGATGAGACATAAGGGTGGACACTCTTGGGGATGAGAGGTTTGGTGAGGTTGGGTGAGCAAACGCAGACCCTTTAAAGTAATACTGTGTGGTACCCATCCCATGGGTCCCAAATCTCCAGGTTCAAGGGCATCTTCCTACATCGAAAACATGCATGAGAAACCCAGAAGATGGTACACCGTGTGATGGGGAAAGCTTTCTAAAACGCACCTCATTTGTCATCTCCTTGAGCTTGGGTTCGCAATTCCAGCCACTTTACTAGCAATCTCCCTACTTGGAGTATCAGCACCTTTAACCTCCTGTTCCGTATAGGTTGCAATTTTTCCTGAGGATGAACGGGAAGACGGGGAACCAATGAGAGACTAGCTCTTGGTATTGGGACAGACACAGGTCACTTTATTTTCCCATCAGGAAGAAGAAATATCCACAGGCTCAGCCTGCCCCCCAGAACCAGAACAGGGCCTGAAGCCATCCTGCGCTTTTGCGGCCAGCTCCCAAAAAAGCGAGTTGTAAAATGGAGCTTCAGGGCACTGCAATTCACAAACCTGCAGAGTTATAAATGATAACTCTCGTCCACAAATATATTGAGGGAAGGCAAAAAGAGGATTTGAAATCAAGGCAGAATTGCAGGAAACAGATTTCAGGAGGTAGATTCGAATCGCCTTTAAAGCACATGAAAAGTGGCAAAACGTTGACAATGATGCCCTTGGCCAAAAAGGGCGTATGCGTTTTTTCCTGAATATATTCAGGAAAAAACGCATACGCCCTTTTTGGCCAACCAAGCAACCTGGAAAGGCAAATCAGCGCTACAAAGAAGTCTCGCTTCCCATCGGTCAAAAGGGCCATGCTGAGAAAAGTGTCAAAACCAGAAATGCAGGACAGGCCATGGAGAAATGGGAGCCTTGCTACGCTGATGGGCGGGATGTAAATTGCCAACAGCCACGCTGGAGAAGGGTACGGTGTGTCCACAAACATCTAAAAAACACAGCTTAGAGCGCATAGGGCACTTCCACGCATGGGGGTATAAATTGGGAAAATTAAAAATCAGCAAGACACAAGCACACCAAAGTTTAGGGCTGCTCTGTTGCCAAGGACCTCCACTTCATTCCACCTTCAATATCCCAGGAAAGAGAAAAATGGATAAAGAAGTTGTGGTCCTTATGTACAATGGAATATCACTCAGCCATGAAATCAATGTCATAAGGCTAGTAGCAGCATGATGAGTGGATTTAGGTACGACGATTCTAAGTGAAATAAGTCACACAGAAAAGGACACTTCTCATAAGATATCACTTATACAGGGAAAGTAAAAACCATTACACTTGAACTGAAATACAAAACAGAACAGAGTCACACATGCAGAAAACACACTATGGCTGCTTAACAGGGAAGGTGAGGTGGGGTGATACATAAAACAAGGGTTTCAAATTAGCTGAGATACCGTTCCATAAACCCAATATGTAATAGACAAGACCGACTCCTTGCTCAGAGAACTGGACTCAACACCCCCTATTCACCACACAAGGATATATCTGACTAGTAATAATCTTAAAACCTATGTATTGAAATCTCTCTGTTAGTGTGTCAAGTGGGTGTAAAGCGGCATAAACACAGCAGTGAAAAGCAGCTAAACCCCATTATAAAAATAAATTACTTTTAAAAACCCATGAAACAAAGACAGTGAAAGAGAGAGAAATTCTTACACAATTCGTTCAGGGGCTGTGATGGAACCTGGATTGACCATATCTAGACCCACAGCTGGATGAGACATAAGGGTGGACACTCTTGGGGCTGAGAGGTTTGGTGAGGTTGGGTGAGCAAACGCAGACCCTTTAAAGTAATACTGCGTGGTACCCATTGCAGGGGTCCCAAATCTCGAGGTTCAAGGGCATCTTCCTACATCGAAAACATGCATGAGAAACCAAGAAGTTGGTACACCGTGTGATGGGGAAAGGTTTCTAAAACGCACCTCATTTCTCATCTCCTTGTGCTCGGGTTCGCCATTCCAGCCACTTTACTAGCAATCTCCCTACTTGGAGTATCAGCACCTTTAACCTCCTGTTCCGTACAGGTTGCAATTTGTCCTGAGGATGAATGGGAAGATGGGGAACCAATGAGAGACTAGCTCTAGGTGTTGGGACAGGCACAGGTCACTCTATTTTCCCATCAGGAAGAAGAATTAACCACAGGCTCAGCTGCCCCCCGGAACCAGCACAGGGCCTGAAACCATCCTGCGCTTTTACGGCCAGCTCCCAAAAAGCGAGTTGTAAAATGGAGCTTCAGGGCACTGCAATTCACAAACCTGCAGAGTTATAAATGATAACTCTCGTCCACAAATATATTGAGGGAAGGCAAAGAAGAGGATTTGAAATCAAGGCAGAATTGCAGGAAACAGATTTCAGGAGGTAGATTCGAATCGCCTTTAAAGCACATGAAAAGCAGCAAAACGTTGACAATGAGGCCCTTGGCCAAAATGGGCGTATGCGTTTTTTCCTGAATATATTCAGGAAAAAACGCATACGCCCTTTTTGGCCAACCAAGCAACCTGGAAAGGCAAATCAGCGCTACAAAGAAGTCTCGCTTCCCATCGGTCAAAAGGGCCATGCTGAGAAAAGTGTCAAAACCAGAAATGCAGGACAGGCCATGGAGAATTGGGAGCCTTGCTACGCTGATGGGCGGGATGTAAATTGCCAACAGCCACGCTGGAGAAGGGTACGGTGTGTCCTCAAACAGCTAAAAAACACAGCTTAGAGCGCATAGGGCACTTCCACGCATGGGGGTATAAATTGGGAAAATTAAAAATCAGCAAGACACAAGCACACCAAAGTTTAGGGCTGCTCTGTTGCCAAGGACCTCCACTTCATTCCACCTTCAATATCCCAGGAAAGAGAAAAATGGATAAAGAAGTTGTGGTCCTTATGTACAAAGGAATATCACTCAGCCATGAAATCAATGTCATAAGGCTAGTAGCAGCATGATGAGTGGATTTAGGTACGACGATTCTAAGTGAAATAAGTCACACAGAAAAGGACACTTCTCATAAGATATCACTTATACAGGGAAAGTAAAAACCGTTACACTTGAACTGAATTATAAAACAGAACAGAGTCACACATGCAGAAAACACACTATGGCTGCTTAACAGGAAAGGTGAGGTGGGGTGATACATAAAACAAGGGTTTCAAATGAGCTGAGATACCATTCCATAATCCCAATATGTAATAGACAAGACCAACTCCTTGCTCAGAGAACTGGACTCAACACCCCCTATTCACCACACAAGGATATATCTGACTAGTAATAATCTTAAAACCTATGTATTGAAATCTCTCTGTTAGTGTGTCAAGTGGTTGTAAAGCGGCATAAACACAGCAGTGAAAAGCAGCTAAACCCCATTATAAAAATAAATTACTTTTAAAAACCCATGAAACAAAGACAGTGAAAGAGAGAGAAATTCTTACACAATTCGTTCAGGGGCTGTGATGCAACCCGGATTGACCATATCTAGACCCACAGCTGGATGAGACATAAGGGTGGACACTCTTGGGGCTGAGAGGTTTGGTGAGGCTGGGTGAGCAAACGCAGACCCTTTAAAGTAATACTGCGTGGTACCCATCGCATGGGTCCCAAATCTCGAGGTTCAAGGGCATCTTCCTACATCGAAAACATGCATGAGAAACCCAGAAGATGGTACACCGTGTGATGGGGAAAGGTTCCTAAAACGCACCTCATTTCTCATCTCCTTGTGCTCGGGTTCGCCATTCCAGCCACTTTACTAGCAATCTCCCTACTTGGAGTATCAGCACCTTTAACCTCCTGTTCCGTACAGGTTGCAATTTGTCCTGAGGATGAATGGGAAGATGGGGAACCAATGAGAGACTAGCTCTAGGTGTTGGGACAGGCACAGGTCACTCTATTTTCCCATCAGGAAGAAGAATTAACCAAAGGCTCAGCTGCCCCCCGGAACCAGCACAGGGCCTGAAACCATCCTGCGCTTTTACGGCCAGCTCCCAAAAAGCGAGTTGTAAAATGGAGCTTCAGGGCACTGCAATTCACAAACCTGCAGAGTTATAAATGATAACTCTCGTCCACAAATATATTGAGGGAAGGCAAAGAAGAGGATTTGAAATCAAGGCAGAATTGCAGGAAACAGATTTCAGGAGGTAGATTCGAATCGCCTTTAAAGCACATGAAAAGCAGCAAAACGTTGACAATGAGGCCCTTGGCCAAAATGGGCGTATGCGTTTTTTCCTGAATATATTCAGGAAAAAACGCATACGCCCTTTTTGGCCAACCAAGCAACCTGGAAAGGCAAATCAGCGCTACAAAGAAGTCTCGCTTCCCATCGGTCAAAAGGGCCATGCTGAGAAAAGTGTCAAAACCAGAAATGCAGGACAGGCCATGGAGAAATGGGAGCCTTGCTACGCTGATGGGCGGGATGTAAATTGCCAACAGCCACGCTGGAGAAGGGTACGGTGTGTCCACAAACATCTAAAAAACACAGCTTAGAGCGCATAGGGCACTTCCACGCATGGGGGTATAAATTGGGAAAATTAAAAATCAGCAAGACACAAGCACACCAAAGTTTAGGGCTGCTCTGTTGCCAAGGACCTCCACTTCATTCCACCTTCAATATCCCAGGAAAGAGAAAAATGGATAAAGAAGTTGTGGTCCTTATGTACAATGGAATATCACTCAGCCATGAAATCAATGTCATAAGGCTAGAAGCAGCATGATGAGTGGATTTAGGTACGACGATTCTAAGTGAAATAAGTCACACAGAAAAGGACACTTCTCATAAGATATCACTTATACAGGGAAAGTAAAAACCATTACACTTGAACTGAATTACAAAACAGAACAGAGTCACACATGCAGAAAACACACTATGGCTGCTTAACAGGAAAGGTGAGGTGGGGTGATACATAAAACAAGGGTTTCAAATTAGCTGAGATACCGTTCCATAAACCCAATATGTAATAGACAAGACCGACTCCTTGCTCAGAGAACTGGACTCAACACCCCCTATTCACCACACAAGGATATATCTGACTAGTAATAATCTTAAAACCTATGTATTGAAATCTCTCTGTTAGTGTGTCAAGTGGTTGTAAAGCGGCATAAACACAGCAGTGAAAAGCAGCTAAACCCCATTATAAAAATAAATTACTTTTAAAAACCCATGAAACAAAGACAGTGAAAGAGAGAGAAATTCTTACACAATTCGTTCAGGGGCTGTGATGGAACCTGGATTGACCATATCTAGACCCACAGCTGGATGAGACATAAGGGTGGACACTCTTGGGGCTGAGAGATTTGGTGAGGCTGGGTGAGCAAACGCAGACCCTTTAAAGTAATACTGCGTGGTACCCATCGCATGGGTCCCAAATCTCGAGGTTCAAGGGCATCTTCCTACATCGAAAACATGCATGAGAAACCCAGAAGATGGTACACAGTGTGATGGGGAAAGGTTCCTAAAACGCACCTCATTTCTCATCTCCTTGTGCTCGGGTTCGCCATTCCAGCCACTTTACTAGCAATCTCCCTACTTGGAGCATCAGCACCTTTAACCTCCTGTTCCGTACAGGTTGCAATTTGTCCTGAGGATGAATGGGAAGATGGGGAACCAATGAGAGGCTAGCTCTAGGTGTTGGGACAGGCACAGGTCACTCTATTTTCCCATCAGGAAGAAGAATTAACCACAGGCTCAGCCTGCCCCCCGGAACCAGCACAGGGCCTGAAACCATCCTGCGCTTTTACGGCCAGCTCCCAAAAAGCGAGTTGTAAAATGGAGCTTCAGGGCACTGCAATTCACAAACCTGCAGAGTTATAAATGATAACTCTCGTCCACAAATATATTGAGGGAAGGCAAAGAAGAGGATTTGAAATCAAGGCAGAATTGCAGGAAACAGATTTTAGGAGGTAGATTCGAATCGCCTTTAAAGCACATGAAAAGCAGCAAAACGTTGACAATGAGGCCCTTGGCCAAAATGGGCGTATGCGTTTTTTCCTGAATATATTCAGGAAAAAACGCATACGCCCTTTTTGGCCAACCAAGCAACCTGGAAAGGCAAATCAGCGCTACAAAGAAGTCTCGCTTCCCATCGGTCAAAAGGGCCATGCTGAGAAAAGTGTCAAAACCAGAAATGCAGGACAGGCCATGGAGAAATGGGAGCCATGCTACGCTGATGGGCGGAATGTAAATTGCCAACAGCCAACCTGGAGAAGGCTACGGTGTGTCCTGAAACATCTAAAAAACACAGCTTTGAGCACATAGGGCACTTCCACGCATGGGGGTATAAATTGGGAAAATTAAAAATCAGCAAGACACAAGCACAGCAAAGTTTAGGGCTGCTCTGTTGCCAAGGACCTCCACTTCATTCCACCTTCAATATCCCAGGAAAGAGAAAAATGGATAAAGAAGTTGTGGTCCTTATGTACAATGGAATATCACTCAGCCATGAAATCAATGTCATAAGGCTAGTAGCAGCATGATGAGTGGATTTAGGTACGTCGATTCTAAGTGAAATAAGTCACACAGAAAAGGACACTTCTCATAAGATATCACTTATACAGGGAAAGTAAAAACCATTACACTTGAACTGAATTACAAAACAGAACAGAGTCACACATGCAGAAAACACACTATGGCTGCTTAACAGGAAAGGTGAGGTGGGGTGATACATAAAACAAGGGTTTCAAATTAGCTGAGATACCGTTCCATAATCCCAATATGTAATAGACAAGACCGACTCCTTGCTCAGAGAACTGGACTCAACACCCCCTATTCACCACACAAGGATATATCTGACTAGTAATAATCTTAAAACCTATGTATTGAAATCTCTCTGTTAGTGTGTGAAGTGGGTGTAAAGCGGCATAAACACAGCCGTGAAAAGCAGCTAAACCCCATTCTAAAAATAAATTACTTTTAAAACCCCATGAAACAAAGACAGTGAAAGAGAGAGAAATTCTTACACAATTCGTTCAGGGGCTGTGATGCAACCCGGATTGACCATATCTAGACCCACAGCTGGATGAGACATAAGGGTGGACACTCTTGGGGCTGAGAGGTTTGGTGAGGTTGGGTGAGTAAACGCAGACCCTTTAAAGTAATACTGCGTGGTACCCATCCCATGGGTCCCAAATCTCCAGGTTCAAGGGCATCTTCCTACATCGAAAACATGCATAGAAACCCAGAATATGGTACACCGTGTGATGGGGAAAGGTTTCTAAAACGCACCTCATTTCTCATCTCCTTGTGCTCGGGTTCGCCATTGCAGCCACTTTACTAGCAATCTCCCTACTTGGAGCATCAGCACCTTTAACCTCCTGTTCCGTACAGGTTGCAATTTGTCCTGAGGATGAACGGGAAGATGGGGAACCAATGACAGACTAGCTCTTGGTGTTGGGACAGGCACAGGGCACTCTATTTTCCCATCAGGAAGAAGAATTAACCACAGGCTCAGCCTGCCCCCCGGAACGAGAACAGGGCCTGAAGCCATCCTGCGCTTTTACGGCCAGCTCCCAAAAAGCGAGTTGTAAAATGGAGCTTCAGGGCACTGCAATTCACAAACCTGCAGAGTTATAAATGATAACTCTCGTCCACAAATATATTGAGAGAAGGCAAAAAAGAGGATTTGAAATCAAGGCAGAATTGCAGGAAACAGATTTCAGGAGGTAGATTCGAATCGCCTTTAAAGCACATGAAAAGCGGCAAAACATTGATAATGATGCCCTTGGCCTAAAAGGGCGTATGCGTTTTTTCCTGAATATATTCAGGAAAAAAAGCATACGCCCTTTTTGGCCAACCAAGCAACCTGGATTGGCAAATCAGCGCTACAAAGAAGTCTCACTTCCCATCGGTCAAAAGGGCCATGCTGAGAAAAGTGTCAAAACCAGAAATGCAGGACAGGCCATGGAGAAATGGGAGCCTTGCTACGCTGATGGGCGGAATGTAAATTGCCAACAGCCAACCTGGAGAAGGCTACGGTGTGTCCTGAAACATCTAAAAAACACAGCTTAGAGCACATAGGGCACTTCCACGCATGGGGGTATAAATTGGGAAAATTAAAAATCAGCAAGACACAAGCACACCAAAGTTTAGGGCTGCTCTGTTGCCAAGGACCTCCACTTCATTCCACCTTCAATATCCCAGGAAAGAGAAAAATGGATAAATAAGTGGTGGTCCTTATGTACAATGGAATATCACTCAGCCATGAAATCAATGTCCTAAGGCTAGTAGCAGCATGATGAGTGGATTTAGGTACGAGACGATTCTAAGTGAAATAAGTCACACAGAAAAGGACACTTCTCATCAGATATCACTTATACAGGGAAAGTAAAAACCGTTACACTTGAACTGAATTACAAAACAGAACAGAGTCACACATGCAGAAAACACACTATGGCTGCTTAACAGGAAAGGTGAGGTGGGGTGATACATAAAACAAGGGTTTCAAATGAGCTGAGATACCGTTCCATAAACCCAATATGTAATAGACAAGACCTACTCCTTGCTCAGAGAACTGGACTCAACACCCCCTATTCACCACACAAGGATATATCTGACTAGTAATAATCTTAAAACCTATGTATTGAAATCTCTCTGTTAGTGTGTGAAGTGGGTGTAAAGCGGCATAAACACAGCCGTGAAAAGCAGCTAAACCCCATTCTAAAAATAAATTACTTTTAAAACCCCATGAAACAAAGACAGTGAAAGAGAGAGAAATTCTTACACAATTCGTTCAGGGGCTGTGATGGAACCTGGATTGACCATATCTAGACCCACAGCTGGATGAGACATAAGGGTGGACACTCTTGGGGCTGAGAGGTTTGGTGAGGTTGGGTGAGTAAACGCAGACCCTTTAAAGTAATACTGCGTGGTACCCATCCCATGGGTCCCAAATCTCCAGGTTCAAGGGCATCTTCCTACATCGAAAACATGCATAGAAACCCAGAATATGGTACACCGTGTGATGGGGAAAGGTTTCTAAAACGCACCTCATTTCTCATCTCCTTGTGCTCGGGTTCGCCATTGCAGCCACTTTACTAGCAATCTCCCTACTTGGAGCATCAGCACCTTTAACCTCCTGTTCCGTACAGGTTGCAATTTGTCCTGAGGATGAACGGGAAGATGGGGAACCAATGAGAGACTAGCTCTTGGTGTTGGGACAGGCACAGGGCACTCTATTTTCCCATCAGGAAGAAGAATTAACCACAGGCTCAGCCTGCCCCCCGGAACGAGAACAGGGCCTGAAGCCATCCTGCGCTTTTACGGTCAGCTCCCAAAAAGTGAGTTGTAAAATGGAGCTTCAGGGCACTGCAATTCACAAACCTGCAGAGTTATAAATGATAAGTCTCGTCCACAAATATATTGAGGGAAGGCAAAAAAGAGGATTTGAAATCAAGGCAGAATTGCAGGAAACAGATTTCAGGAGGTAGATTCGAATCGCCTTTAAAGCACATGAAAAGCGGCAAAACATTGATAATGATGCCCTTGGCCAAAAAGGGCGTATGCGTTTTTTCCTGAATATATTCAGGAAAAAACGCATACGCCCTTTTTGGCCAACCAAGCAACCTGGAAAGGCAAATCAGCGCTACAAAGAAGTCTCGCTTCCCATCGGTCAAAAGGGCCATGCTGAGAAAAGTGTCAAAACCAGAAATGCAGGACAGGCCATGGAGAAATGGGAGCCTTGCTATGCTGATGGGCGGCATGTAAATTGCCAACAGCCACTCTGGAGAAGGTATGGTGTGTCCTGAAACATCTAAAAAACACAGTTTAGAGCACATAGGGCACTTCCACACATGGGGGTATAAAGTGGGAAAATTAAAAATCAGCAAGACACAAGCACACCAAAGTTTAGGGCTGCTGTGTTGCCAAGGACCTCCACTTCATTCCAACTTAAATATCCCAGGAAAGAGAAAAATGGATAAAGAAGTTGTGGTCCTTATGTACAATGGAATATCACTCAGCCATGAAATCAATGTCATAAGGCTAGTAGCAGCATGATGAGTGGATTTAGGTACGATGATTCTAAGTGAAATAAGTCACACAGAAAAGGACACATCTCATAAGATATCACTTATAGAGGGAAAGTAAAAACCATTACACTTGAACTGAAATACAAAACAGAACAGAGTCACACATGCAGAAAACACACTATGGCTGCTTAACAGGGAAGGTGAGGTGGGGTGATACATAAAACAAGGGTTTCAAATTAGCTGAGATACCGTTCCATAAACCCAATATGTAATAGACAAGACCGACTCCTTGCTCAGAGAACTGGACTCAACACCCCCTATTCACCACACAAGGATATATCTGACTAGTAATAATCTTAAAACCTATGTATTGAAATCTCTCTGTTAGTGTGTGAAGTGGGTGTAAAGCGGCATAAACACAGCCGTGAAAAGCAGCTAAACCCCATTCTAAAAATAAATTACTTTTAAAACCCCATGAAACAAAGACAGTGAAAGAGAGAGAAATTCTTACACAATTCGTTCAGGGGCTGTGATGGAACCTGGATTGACCATATCTAGACCCACAGCTGGATGAGACATAAGGGTGGACACTCTTGGGGCTGAGAGGTTTGGTGAGGTTGGGTGAGTAAACGCAGACCCTTTAAAGTAATACTGCGTGGTACCCATCCCATGGGTCCCAAATCTCCAGGTTCAAGGGCATCTTCCTACATCGAAAACATGCATAGAAACCCAGAATATGGTACACCGTGTGATGGGGAAAGGTTTCTAAAACGCACCTCATTTCTCATCTCCTTGTGCTCGGGTTCGCCATTGCAGCCACTTTACTAGCAATCTCCCTACTTGGAGCATCAGCACCTTTAACCTCCTGTTCCGTACAGGTTGCAATTTGTCCTGAGGATGAACGGGAAGATGGGGAACCAATGACAGACTAGCTCTTGGTGTTGGGACAGGCACAGGGCACTCTATTTTCCCATCAGGAAGAAGAATTAACCACAGGCTCAGCCTGCCCCCCGGAACGAGAACAGGGCCTGAAGCCATCCTGCGCTTTTACGGCCAGCTCCCAAAAAGCGAGTTGTAAAATGGAGCTTCAGGGCACTGCAATTCACAAACCTGCAGAGTTATAAATGATAACTCTCGTCCACAAATATATTGAGGGAAGGCAAAAAAGAGGATTTGAAATCAAGGCAGAATTGCAGGAAACAGATTTCAGGAGGTAGATTCGAATCGCCTTTAAAGCACATGAAAAGCGGCAAAACATTGATAATGATGCCCTTGGCCAAAAAGGGCGTATGCGTTTTTTCCTGAATATATTCAGGAAAAAACGCATACGCCCTTTTTGGCCAACCAAGCAACCTGGAAAGGCAAATCAGCGCTACAAAGAAGTCTCGCTTCCCATCGGTCACAAGGGCCATGCTGAGAAAAGTGTCAAAACCAGAAATGCAGGACAGGCCATGGAGAAAGGGGAGCCTTGCTATGCTGATGGGCGGGATGTAAATTGCCAACAGCCACTCTGGAGAAGGGTACAGTGTGTCCTGAAACATCTAAAAAACACAGCTTAGAGAGCATAGGGCACTTCCATGCATGGGGGTATAAATTGGGAAAGTTAAAAATCAGCAAGACACAAGCACACCAAAGTTTAGGGCTGCTCTGTTGCCAAGGACCTCCACTTCATTCCACCTTAAATATCCCAGGAAAGATAAAAATGGATAAATAAGTGGTGGTCCTTATGTACAATGGAATATCACTCAGCCATGAAATCAATGTCCTAAGGCTAGTAGCAGCATGATGAGTGGATTTAGGTACGAGACGATTCTAAGTGAAATAAGTCACACAGAAAAGGACACTTCTCATCAGATATCACTTATACAGGGAAAGTAAAAACCGTTACACTTGAACTGAATTACAAAACAGAACAGAGTCACACATGCAGAAAACACACTATGGCTGCTTAACAGGAAAGGTGAGGTGGGGTGATACATAAAACAAGGGTTTCAAATGAGCTGAGATACCGTTCCATAAACCCAATATGTAATAGACAAGACCTACTCCTTGCTCAGAGAACTGGACTCAACACCCCCTATTCACCACACAAGGATATATCTGACTAGTAATAATCTTAAAACCTATGTATTGAAATCTCTCTGTTAGTGTGTGAAGTGGGTGTAAAGCGGCATAAACACAGCCGTGAAAAGCAGCTAAACCCCATTCTAAAAATAAATTACTTTTAAAACCCCATGAAACAAAGACAGTGAAAGAGAGAGAAATTCTTACACAATTCGTTCAGGGGCTGTGATGGAACCTGGATTGACCATATCTAGACCCACAGCTGGATGAGACATAAGGGTGGACACTCTTGGGGCTGAGAGGTTTGGTGAGGTTGGGTGAGTAAACGCAGACCCTTTAAAGTAATACTGCGTGGTACCCATCCCATGGGTCCCAAATCTCCAGGTTCAAGGGCATCTTCCTACATCGAAAACATGCATAGAAACCCAGAATATGGTACACCGTGTGATGGGGAAAGGTTTCTAAAACGCACCTCATTTCTCATCTCCTTGTGCTCGGGTTCGCCATTGCAGCCACTTTACTAGCAATCTCCCTACTTGGAGCATCAGCACCTTTAACCTCCTGTTCCGTACAGGTTGCAATTTGTCCTGAGGATGAACGGGAAGATGGGGAACCAATGACAGACTAGCTCTTGGTGTTGGGACAGGCACAGGGCACTCTATTTTCCCATCAGGAAGAAGAATTAACCACAGGCTCAGCCTGCCCCCCGGAACGAGAACAGGGCCTGAAGCCATCCTGCGCTTTTACGGCCAGCTCCCAAAAAGCGAGTTGTAAAATGGAGCTTCAGGGCACTGCAATTCACAAACCTGCAGAGTTATAAATGATAACTCTCGTCCACAAATATATTGAGGGAAGGCAAAAAAGAGGATTTGAAATCAAGGCAGAATTGCAGGAAACAGATTTCAGGAGGTAGATTCGAATCGCCTTTAAAGCACATGAAAAGCGGCAAAACATTGATAATGATGCCCTTGGCCAAAAAGGGCGTATGCGTTTTTTCCTGAATATATTCAGGAAAAAACGCATACGCCCTTTTTGGCCAACCAAGCAACCTGGAAAGGCAAATCAGCGCTACAAAGAAGTCTCGCTTCCCATCGGTCACAAGGGCCATGCTGAGAAAAGTGTCAAAACCAGAAATGCAGGACAGGCCATGGAGAAAGGGGAGCCTTGCTATGCTGATGGGCGGGATGTAAATTGCCAACAGCCACTCTGGAGAAGGGTACAGTGTGTCCTGAAACATCTAAAAAACACAGCTTAGAGAGCATAGGGCACTTCCATGCATGGGGGTATAAATTGGGAAAGTTAAAAATCAGCAAGACACAAGCACACCAAAGTTTAGGGCTGCTCTGTTGCCAAGGACCTCCACTTCATTCCACCTTAAATATCCCAGGAAAGATAAAAATGGATAAATAAGTGGTGGTCCTTATGTACAATGGAATATCACTCAGCCATGAAATCAATGTCCTAAGGCTAGTAGCAGCATGATGAGTGGATTTAGGTACGAGACGATTCTAAGTGAAATAAGTCACACAGAAAAGGACACTTCTCATCAGATATCACTTATACAGGGAAAGTAAAAACCGTTACACTTGAACTGAATTACAAAACAGAACAGAGTCACACATGCAGAAAACACACTATGGCTGCTTAACAGGAAAGGTGAGGTGGGGTGATACATAAAACAAGGGTTTCAAATGAGCTGAGATACCGTTCCATAAACCCAATATGTAATAGACAAGACCTACTCCTTGCTCAGAGAACTGGACTCAACACCCCCTATTCACCACACAAGGATATATCTGACTAGTAATAATCTTAAAACCTATGTATTGAAATCTCTCTGTTAGTGTGTGAAGTGGGTGTAAAGCGGCATAAACACAGCCGTGAAAAGCAGCTAAACCCCATTCTAAAAATAAATTACTTTTAAAACCCCATGAAACAAAGACAGTGAAAGAGAGAGAAATTCTTACACAATTCGTTCAGGGGCTGTGATGGAACCTGGATTGACCATATCTAGACCCACAGCTGGATGAGACATAAGGGTGGACACTCTTGGGGCTGAGAGGTTTGGTGAGGTTGGGTGAGTAAACGCAGACCCTTTAAAGTAATACTGCGTGGTACCCATCCCATGGGTCCCAAATCTCCAGGTTCAAGGGCATCTTCCTACATCGAAAACATGCATACAAACCCAGAATATGGTACACCGTGTGATGGGGAAAGGTTTCTAAAACGCACCTCATTTCTCATCTCCTTGTGCTCGGGTTCGCCATTGCAGCCACTTTACTAGCAATCTCCCTACTTGGAGCATGAGCACCTTTAACCTCCTGTTCCGTACAGGTTGCAATTTGTCCTGAGGATGAACGGGAAGATGGGGAACCAATGAGAGACTAGCTCTTGGTGTTGGGACAGGCACAGGGCACTCTATTTTCCCATCAGGAAGAAGAATTAACCACAGGCTCAGCCTGCCCCCCGGAACGAGAACAGGGCCTGAAGCCATCCTGCGCTTTTACGGCCAGCTCCCAAAAAGCGAGTTGTAAAATGGAGCTTCAGGGCACTGCAATTCACAAACCTGCAGAGTTATAAATGATAACTCTCGTCCACAAATATATTGAGGGAAGGCAAAAAAGAGGATTTGAAATCAAGGCAGAATTGCAGGAAACAGATTTCAGGAGGTAGATTCGAATCGCCTTTAAAGCACATGAAAAGCGGCAAAACATTGATAATGATGCCCTTGGCCAAAAAGGGCGTATGCGTTTTTTCCTGAATATATTCAGGAAAAAACGCATACGCCCTTTTTGGCCAACCAAGCAACCTGGAAAGGCAAATCAGCGCTACAAAGAAGTCTCGCTTCCCATCGGACACATGGGCCATGCTGAAATAAGTGTCAAAACCAGAAATGCAGGACAGGCCATGGAGAAAGGGGAGCCTTGCTACGCTGATGGGCGGGATGTAAATTGCCAACAGCCACTCTGGAGAAGGGTACAGTGTGTCCTGAAACATCTAAAAAACACAGCTTAGAGAGCATAGGGCACTTCCATGCATGGGGGTATAAATTGGGAAAGTTAAAAATCAGCAAGACACAAGCACACCAAAGTATAGGGCTGCTCTGTTGCCAAGGACCTCCACTTCATTCCACCTTCAATATCCCAGGAAAGAGAAAAATGGATAAAGAAGTTGTGGTCCTTATGTACAATGGAATATCACTCAGCCATGAAATCAATGTCATAAGGCTAGTAGCAGCATGATGAGTGGATTTAGGTACGACGATTCTAAGTGAAATAAGTCACACAGAAAAGGACACTTCTCATAAGATATCACTTATACAGGGAAAGTAAAAACCATTACACTTGAACTGAATTACAAAACAGAACAGAGTCACACATGCAGAAAACACACTATGGCTGCTTAACAGGAAAGGTGAGGTGGGGTAATACATAAAACAAGGGTTTCAAATGAGCTGAGATACCGTTCCATAAACCCAATATGTAATAGACAAGACCGACTCCTTGCTCAGAGAACTGGACTCAACACCCCCTATTCACCACACCAGGATATATCTGAGTAGTAATAATCTTAAAACCTATGTATTGAAATCTCTCTGTTAGTGTCAAGTGGGTGTAAAGCGGCCTAAACACAGCAGTGAAAAGCAGCTAAACCCCATTATAAAAATAAATTACTTTTAAAAACCCATGAAACAAAGACAGTGAAAGAGAGAGAAATTCTTACACAATTCGTTCAGGGGCTGTGATGGAACCTGGATTGACCATATCTAGACCCACAGCTGGATGAGACATAAGGGTGGACACTCTTGGGGCTGAGCGGTTTGGTGAGGTTGGGTGAGCAAACGCAGACCCTTTAAAGTAATACTGCATGGTACCCATCCCATGGGTCCCAAATCTCGAGGTTCAAGGGCATCTTCCTACATCGAAAACATGCATGAGAAACCCAGAAGATGGTACACCGTGTGATGGGGAAAGGTTTCTAAAACGCACCTCATTTCTCATCTCCTTGTGCTCGGGTTCGCCATTCCAGCCACTTTACTAGCAATCTCCCTACTTGGAGCAACAGCATCTTTAACCTCCTGTTCCGTACAGGTTGCAATTTGTCCTGAGGATGAACGGGAAGATGGGGAACCAATGAGAGACTAGCTCTTGGTGTTGGGACAGGCACAGGTCACTCTATTTTCCAATCAGGGAGAAGAATTAACCACAGGCTCAGCCTGCCCCCCGGAACCAGAACAGGGCCTGAAGCCATCCTGCGCTTTTACGGCCAGCTCCCAAAAAAGCGAATTGTAAAATGGAGCTTCAGGGCACTGCAATTCACAAACCTGCAGTGTTATAAATGATAACTGTCGTCCACAAATATATTGAGGGAAGGCAAAAAGAGGATTTGAAATCAAGGCAGAATTGCAGGAAACAGATTTCAGGAGGTAGATTCGAATCGCCTTTAAAGCACATGAAAAGCGGCAAAACATTGATAATGATGCCCTTGGCCAAAAAGGGCGTATGCGTTTTTTCCTGAATATATTCAGGAAAAAACGCATACGCCCTTTTTGGCCAACCAAGCAACCTGGAAAGGCAAATCAGCGCTACAAAGAATCCTCGCTTCCCATCGGTCAAATGGGCCATGCTGAAATAAGTGTCAAAACCAGAAATGCAGGACAGGCCATGGAGAAAGGGGAGCCTTGCGACGCTGATGGGCGGGATGTAAATTGCCAACAGCCACTCTGGAGAAGGGTACAGTGTGTCCTGAAACATCTAAAAAACACAGCTTAGAGAGCATAGGGCACTTCCATGCATGGGGGTATAAATTGGGAAAGTTAAAAATCAGCAAGACACAAGCACACCAAAGTTTAGGGCTGCTCTGTTGCCAAGGACCTCCACTTCATTCCACCTTAAATATCCCAGGAAAGATAAAAATGGATAAATAAGTGGTGGTCCTTATGTACAATGGAATATCACTCAGCCATGAAATCAATGTCCTAAGGCTAGTAGCAGCATGATGAGTGGATTTAGGTACGAGACGATTCTAAGTGAAATAAGTCACACAGAAAAGGACACTTCTCATCAGATATCACTTATACAGGGAAAGTAAAAACCGTTACACTTGAACTGAATTACAAAACAGAACAGAGTCACACATGCAGAAAACACACTATGGCTGCTTAACAGGAAAGGTGAGGTGGGGTGATACATAAAACAAGGGTTTCAAATGAGCTGAGATACCGTTCCATAAACCCAATATGTAATAGACAAGACCTACTCCTTGCTCAGAGAACTGGACTCAACACCCCCTATTCACCACACAAGGATATATCTGACTAGTAATAATCTTAAAACCTATGTATTGAAATCACTCTGTTAGTGTGTCAAGTGGGTGTAAAGCGGCATAAACACAGCAGTGAAAAGCAGCTAAACCCCATTATAAAAATAAATTACTTTTAAAAACCCCATGAAACAAAGACAGTGAAAGAGAGAGAAATTCTTACACAATTCGTTCAGGGGCTGTGATGGAACCTGGATTGACCATATCTAGACCCACAGCTGGATGAGACATAAGGGTGGACACTCTTGGGGCTGAGAGGTTTGGTGAGGTTGGGTGAGCAAACGCAGACCCTTTAAAGTAATACTGCGTGGTACACATTGCAGGGGTCCCAAATCTCGAGGTTCAAGGGCATCTTCCTACATCGAAAACATGCATGAGAAACCAAGAAGTTGGTACACGGTGTGATGGGGAAAGATTCCTAAAACGCACCTCATTTCTCATCTCCTTGTGCTCGGTTTCGCCATTCCAGCCACTTTACTAGCAATCTCCCAACTTGGAGCATCAGCACCTTTAACCTCCTGTTCCGTACAGGTTGCAATTTGTCCTGAGGATGAATGGGAAGATGGGGAACCAATGAGAGACTAGCTCTAGGTGTTGGGACAGGCACAGGTCACTCTATTTTCCCATCAGGAAGAAGAATTAACCACAGGCTCAGCTGCCCCCCGGAACCAGAACAGGGCCTGAAGCCATCCTGCGCTTTTACGGCCAACTCCCAAAAAGCAAGTTGTAAAATGGAGCTTCAGGGAACTGCAATTCACAAACCTGCAGAGTTATAAATGATAACTCTCGTCCACAAATATATTGAGGGAAGGCAAAGAAGAGGATTTGAAATCAAGGCAGAATTGCAGGAAACAGATTTCAGGAGGTAGATTCGAATCGCCTTTAAAGCACATGAAAAGCAGCAAAACGTTGACAATGAGGCCCTTGGCCAAAAAGGGCGTATGCGTTTTTTCCTGAATATATTCAGGAAAAAACGCATACGCCCTTTTTGGCCAACCAAGCAACCTGGAAAGGCAAATCAGCGCTACAAAGAAGTCTCGCTTCCCATCGGTCAAAAGGGCTATGCTGAGAAAAGTGTGAAAACCAGAAATGCAGGACAGCCCATGGAGAAATGGGAGCCTTGCTACGCTGTTGGGCGAGATGTAAATTGCCAACAGCCACGCTGGAGAAGGGTACGGTGTGTCCTCAAACATCTAAAAAACACAGCTTAGAGCGCATAGGGCACTTCCACGCATGGGGGTATAAATTGGGAAAATTAAAAATCAGCAAGACACAAGCACACCAAAGTTTAGGGCTGCTCTGTTGCCAAGGTCCTCCACTTCATTCCACCTTAAATATCCCAGGAAAGATAAAAATGGATAAATAAGTGGTGGTCCTTATGTATAATGGAATATCACTCAGCCATGAAATCAATGTCCTAAGGCTAGTAGCAGCATGATGAGTGGATTTAGGTACGAGACGATTCTAAGTGAAATAAGTCACACAGAAAAGGACACTTCTCATAAGATATCACTTATACAGGGAAAGTAAAAACCATTACACTTGAACTGAATTACAAAACAGAACAGAGTCACACATGCAGAAAACACACTATGGCTGCTTAACAGGAAATGTGAGGTGGGGTAATACATAAAACAAGGGTTTCAAATGAGCTGAGATACCGTTCCATAAACCCAATATGTAATAGACAAGACCGACTCCTTGCTCAGAGAACTGGACTCAACACCCCCTATTCACCACACCAGGATATATCTGAGTAGTAATAATCTTAAAACCTATGTATTGAAATCTCTCTGTTAGTGTCAAGTGGGTGTAAAGCGGCCTAAACACAGCAGTGAAAAGCAGCTAAACCCCATTATAAAAATAAATTACTTTTAAAAACCCATGAAACAAAGACAGTGAAAGAGAGAGAAATTCTTACACAATTCGTTCAGGGGCTGTGATGGAACCTGGATTGACCATATGTAGACCCACAGCTGGATGAGACATAAGGGTGGACACTCTTGGGGCTGAGCGGTTTGGTGAGGTTGGGTGAGCAAACGCAGACCCTTTAAAGTAATACTGCATGGTACCCATCCCATGGGTCCCAAATCTCGAGGTTCAAGGGCATCTTCCTACATCGAAAACATGCATGAGAAACCCAGAAGATGGTACACCGTGTGATGGGGAAAGGTTTCTAAAACGCACCTCATTTCTCATCTTCTTGTGCTCGGGTTCGCCATTCCAGCCACTTTACTAGCAATCTCCCTACTTGGAGCAAAGCATCTTTAACCTCCTGTTCCGTACAGGTTGCAATTTGTCCTGAGGATGAACGGGAAGATGGGGAACCAATGAGAGACTAGCTCTTGGTGTTGGGACAGGCACAGGTCACTCTATTTTCCAATCAGGGAGAAGAATTAACCACAGGCTCAGCCTGCCCCCCGGAACCAGAACAGGGCCTGAAGCCATCCTGCGCTTTTACGGCCAGCTCCCAAAAAAGCGAGTTGTAAAATGGAGCTTCAGGGCACTGCAATTCACAAACCTGCAGTGTTATAAATGATAACTCTCGTCCACAAATATATTGAGGGAAGGCAAAAAAGAGGATTTGAAATCAAGGCAGAATTGCAGGAAACAGATTTCAGGAGGTAGATTCGAATCGCCTTTAAAGCACATGAAAAGCGGCAAAACATTGATAATGATGCCCTTGGCCAAAAAGGGCGTATGCGTTTTTTCCTGAATATATTCAGGAAAAAACGCATACGCCCTTTTTGGCCAACCAAGCAACCTGGAAAGGCAAATCAGCGCTACAAAGAATTCTCGCTTCCCATCGGTCAAATGGGCCATGCTGAAATAAGTGTCAAAACCAGAAATGCAGGACAGGCCATGGAGAAAGGGGAGCCTTGCGACGCTGATGGGCGGGATGTAAATTGCCAACAGCCACTCTGGAGAAGGGTACAGTGTGTCCTGAAACATCTAAAAAACACAGCTTAGAGAGCATAGGGCACTTCCATGCATGGGGGTATAAATTGGGAAAGTTAAAAATCAGCAAGACACAAGCACACCAAAGTTTAGGGCTGCTCTGTTGCCAAGGACCTCCACTTCATTCCACCTTAAATATCCCAGGAAAGATAAAAATGGATAAATAAGTGGTGGTCCTTATGTACAATGGAATATCACTCAGCCATGAAATCAATGTCCTAAGGCTAGTAGCAGCATGATGAGTGGATTTAGGTACGAGACGATTCTAAGTGAAATAAGTCACACAGAAAAGGACACTTCTCATCAGATATCACTTATACAGGGAAAGTAAAAACCGTTACACTTGAACTGAATTACAAAACAGAACAGAGTCACACATGCAGAAAACACACTATGGCTGCTTAACAGGAAAGGTGAGGTGGGGTGATACATAAAACAAGGGTTTCAAATTAGCTGAGATACCGTTCCATAAACCCAATATGTAATAGACAAGACCTACTCCTTGCTCAGAGAACTGGACTCAACACCCCCTATTCACCACACAAGGATATATCTGACTAGTAATAATCTTAAAACCTATGTATTGAAATCTCTCTGTTAGTGTGTGAAGTGGGTGTAAAGCGGCATAAACACAGCCGTGAAAAGCAGCTAAACCCCATTCTAAAAATAAATTACTTTTAAAACCCCATGAAACAAAGACAGTGAAAGAGAGAGAAATTCTTACACAATTCGTTCAGGGGCTGTGATGCAACCCGGATTGACCATATCTAGACCCACAGCTGGATGAGACATAAGGGTGGACACTCTTGGGGCTGAGAGGTTTGGTGAGGTTGGGTGAGCAAACGCAGACCCTTTAAAGTAATACTGTGTGGTACCCATCCCATGGGTCCCAAATCTCCAGGTTCAAGGGCATCTTCCTACATCGAAAACATGCATGAGAAACCCAGAAGATGGTACACCGTGTGATGGGGAAAGCTTTCTAAAACGCACCTCATTTGTCACCTCCTTGAGCTCGGGTTCGCAATTCCAGCCACTTTACTAGCAATCTCCCTACTTGGAGTATCAGCACCTTTAACCTCCTGTTCCGTACAGGTTGCAATTTGTCCTGAGGATGAACGGGAAGACGGGAAAGCAATGAGAGACTAGCTCTTGGTATTGGGACAGACACAGTTCACTCTATTTTCCCATCAGGAAGAAGAATTATCCACAGGCTCAGCCTGCCCCCCAGAACCAAAACAGGGCCTGAAGCCATCCTGCGCTTTTGCGGCCAGCTCCCAAAAAAGCGAGTTGTAAAATGGAGCTTCAGGGCACTGCAATTCACAAACCTGCAGTGTTATAAATGATAACTCTCGTCCACAAATATATTGAGGGAAGGCAAAGAAGAGGATTTGAAATCAAGGCAGAATTGCAGGAAACAGATTTCAGGAGGTAGATTCGAATCGCCTTTAAAGCACATGAAAAGCGGCAAAACGTTGACAATGATGCCCTTGGCCAAAAAGGGCGTATGCGTTTTTTCCTGAATATATTCAGGAAAAAACGCATATGCCCTTTTTGGCCAACCAAGCAACCTGGAAAGGCAAATCAGCGCTACAAAGAAGTCTCGCTGCCCATCGGTCAAAACGGCCATGCTGAGAAAAGTGTCAAAACCAGAAATGCAGAACAGGCCATGGAGAAATGGGAGCCTTGCTACGCTGATGGGCGGAATGTAAATTGCCAACAGACAGGCTGGAGAAGGGTACGGTGTGTCCTGAAACATCTAAAAAACACAGCTTAGAGCGCATAGGGCACTTCCACGCATGGGGGTATAAATTGGGAAAATTAAAAATCAGCAAGACACAAGCACACCAAAGTTTAGGGCTGCTCTGTTGCCAAGGACCTCCACTTCATTCCACCTTAAATATCCCAGGAAAGAGAAAAATGGATAAAGAAGTTGTGGTCCTTATGTACAATGGAATATCACTCAGCCATGAAATCAATGTCATAAGGCTAGTAGCAGCATGATGAGTGGATTTAGGTACGACGATTCTAAGTGAAATAAGTCACACAGAAAAGGACACTTCTCATAAGATATCACTTATACAGGGAAAGTAAAAACCATTACACTTGAACTGAATTACAAAACAGAACAGAGTCACACATGCAGAAAACACACTATGGCTGCTTAACAGGAAAGGTGAGGTGGAGTGATACATAAAACAAGGGTTTCAAATTACCTGAGATACAGTTCCATAAACCCAACATGTAATAGACAAGACCTACTCCTTGCTCAGAGAACTGGACTCAACACCCCCTATTCACCACACAAGGATATATCTGACTAGTAATAATCTTAAAACCTATGTATTGAAATCACTCTGTTAGTGTGTGAAGTGGGTGTAAAGCGGCATAAACACAGCAGTGAAAAGCAGCTAAACCCCATTATAAAAATAAATTACTTTTAAAAACCCCATGAAACAAAGACAGTGAAAGAGAGAGAAATTCTTACACAATTCGTTCAGGGGCTGTGATGGAACCTGGATTGACCATATCTAGACCCACAGCTGGATGAGACATAAGGGTGGACACTCTTGGGGCTGAGAGGTTTGGTGAGGTTGGGTGAGCAAACGCAGACCCTTTAAAGTAATACTGCGTGGTACCCATTGCAGGGGTCCCAAATCTCGAGGTTCAAGGGCATCTTCCTACATCGAAAACATGCATGAGAAACCAAGAAGTTGGTACACGGTGTGATGGGGAAAGATTCCTAAAACGCACCTCATTTCTCATCTCCTTGTGCTCGGTTTCGCCATTCCAGCCACTTTACTAGCAATCTCCCAACTTGGAGCATCAGCACCTTTAACCTCCTGTTCCGTACAGGTTGCAATTTGTCCTGAGGATGAATGGGAAGATGGGGAACCAATGAGAGACTAGCTCTAGGTGTTGGGACAGGCACAGGTCACTCTATTTTCCCATCAGGAAGAAGAATTAACCACAGGCTCAGCTGCCCCCCGGAACCAGAACAGGGCCTGAAGCCATCCTGCGCTTTTACGGCCAACTCCCAAAAAGCGAGTTGTAAAATGGAGCTTCAGGGAACTGCAATTCACAAACCTGCAGAGTTATAAATGATAACTCTCGTCCACAAATATATTGAGGGAAGGCAAAGAAGAGGATTTGAAATCAAGGCAGAATTGCAGGAAACAGATTTCCGGAGGTAGATTCGAATCGCCTTTAAAGCACATGAAAAGCAGCAAAACGTTGACAATGAGGCCCTTGGCCAAAAAGGGCGTATGCGTTTTTTCCTGAATATATTCAGGAAAAAACGCATACGCCCTTTTTGGCCAACCAAGCAACCTGGAAAGGCAAATCAGCGCTACAAAGAAGTCTCGCTTCCCATCGGTCAAAAGGGCTATGCTGAGAAAAGTGTCAAAACCAGAAATGCAGGACAGCCCATGGAGAAATGGGAGCCTTGCTAAGCTGTTGGGCGAGATGTAAATTGCCAACAGCCACGCTGGAGAAGGGTACGGTGTGTCCTCAAACATCTAAAAAACACAGCTTAGAGCGCATAGGGCACTTCCACGCATGGGGGTATAAATTGGGAAAATTAAAAATCAGCAAGACACAAGCACACCAAAGTTTAGGGCTGCTCTGTTGCCAAGGTCCTCCACTTCATTCCACCTTAAATATCCCAGGAAAGATAAAAATGGATAAATAAGTGGTGGTCCTTATGTACAATGGAATATCACTCAGCCATGAAATCAATGTCCTAAGGCTAGTAGCAGCATGATGAGTGGATTTAGGTACGAGACGATTCTAAGTGAAATAAGTCACACAGAAAAGGACACTTCTCATAAGATATCACTTATACAGGGAAAGTAAAAACCGTTACACTTGAACTGAATTACAAAACAGAACAGAGTCACACATGCAGAAAACACACTATGGCTGCTTAACAGGAAAGGTGAGGTGGGGTGATACATAAAACAAGGGTTTCAAATGAGCTGAGATACCGTTCCATAAACCCAATATGTAATAGACAAGACCTACTCCTTACTCAGAGAACTGGACTCAACACCCCCTATTCACCACACAAGGATATATCTGACTAGTAATAATCTTAAAACCTATGTATTGAAATCTCTCTGTTAGTGTGTGAAGTGGGTGTAAAGCGGCATAAACACAGCCGTGAAAAGCAGCTAAACCCCATTCTAAAAATAAATTACTTTTAAAACCCCATGAAACAAAGACAGTGAAAGAGAGAGAAATTCTTACACAATTCGTTCAGGGGCTGTGATGGAACCTGGATTGACCATATCTAGACCCACAGCTGGATGAGACATAAGGGTGGACACTCTTGGGGCTGAGAGGTTTGGTGAGGTTGGGTGAGTAAACGCAGACCCTTTAAAGTAATACTGCGTGGTACCCATCCCATGGGTCCCAAATCTCCAGGTTCAAGGGCATCTTCCTACATCGAAAACATGCATACAAACCCAGAATATGGTACACCGTGTGATGGGGAAAGGTTTCTAAAACGCACCTCATTTCTCATCTCCTTGTGCTCGGGTTCGCCATTGCAGCCACTTTACTAGCAATCTCCCTACTTGGAGCATGAGCACCTTTAACCTCCTGTTCCGTACAGGTTGCAATTTGTCCTGAGGATGAACGGGAAGATGGGGAACCAATGAGAGACTAGCTCTTGGTGTTGGGACAGGCACAGGGCACTCTATTTTCCCATCAGGAAGAAGAATTAACCACAGGCTCAGCCTGCCCCCCGGAACGAGAACAGGGCCTGAAGCCATCCTGCGCTTTTACGGCCAGCTCCCAAAAAGCGAGTTGTAAAATGGAGCTTCAGGGCACTGCAATTCACAAACCTGCAGAGTTATAAATGATAACTCTCGTCCACAAATATATTGAGGGAAGGCAAAAAAGAGGATTTGAAATCAAGGCAGAATTGCAGGAAACAGATTTCAGGAGGTAGATTCGAATCGCCTTTAAAGCACATGAAAAGCGGCAAAACATTGATAATGATGCCCTTGGCCAAAAAGGGCGTATGCGTTTTTTCCTGAATATATTCAGGAAAAAACGCATACGCCCTTTTTGGCCAACCAAGCAACCTGGAAAGGCAAATCAGCGCTACAAAGAAGTCTCGCTTCCCATCGGACACATGGGCCATGCTGAAATAAGTGTCAAAACCAGAAATGCAGGACAGGCCATGGAGAAAGGGGAGCCTTGCGACGCTGATGGGCGGGATGTAAATTGCCAACAGCCACTCTGGAGAAGGGTACAGTGTGTCCTGAAACATCTAAAAAACACAGCTTAGAGAGCATAGGGCACTTCCATGCATGGGGGTATAAATTGGGAAAGTTAAAAATCAGCAAGACACAAGCACACCAAAGTATAGGGCTGCTCTGTTGCCAAGGACCTCCACTTCATTCCACCTTCAATATCCCAGGAAAGAGAAAAATGGATAAAGAAGTTGTGGTCCTTATGTACAATGGAATATCACTCAGCCATGAAATCAATGTCATAAGGCTAGTAGCAGCATGATGAGTGGATTTAGGTACGACGATTCTAAGTGAAATAAGTCACACAGAAAAGGACACTTCTCATAAGATATCACTTATACAGGGAAAGTAAAAACCATTACACTTGAACTGAATTACAAAACAGAACAGAGTCACACATGCAGAAAACACACTATGGCTGCTTAACAGGAAAGGTGAGGTGGGGTAATACATAAAACAAGGGTTTCAAATGAGCTGAGATACCGTTCCATAAACCCAATATGTAATAGACAAGACCGACTCCTTGCTCAGAGAACTGGACTCAACACCCCCTATTCACCACACCAGGATATATCTGAGTAGTAATAATCTTAAAACCTATGTATTGAAATCTCTCTGTTAGTGTCAAGTGGGTGTAAAGCGGCCTAAACACAGCAGTGAAAAGCAGCTAAACCCCATTATAAAAATAAATTACTTTTAAAAACCCATGAAACAAAGACAGTGAAAGAGAGAGAAATTCTTACACAATTCGTTCAGGGGCTGTGATGGAACCTGGATTGACCATATCTAGACCCACAGCTGGATGAGACATAAGGGTGGACACTCTTGGGGCTGAGCGGTTTGGTGAGGTTGGGTGAGCAAACGCAGACCCTTTAAAGTAATACTGCATGGTACCCATCCCATGGGTCCCAAATCTCGAGGTTCAAGGGCATCTTCCTACATCGAAAACATGCATGAGAAACCCAGAAGATGGTACACCGTGTGATGGGGAAAGGTTTCTAAAACGCACCTCATTTCTCATCTCCTTGTGCTCGGGTTCGCCATTCCAGCCACTTTACTAGCAATCTCCCTACTTGGAGCAACAGCATCTTTAACCTCCTGTTCCGTACAGGTTGCAATTTGTCCTGAGGATGAACGGGAAGACGGGAAAGCAATGAGAGACTAGCTCTTGGTGTTGGGACAGGCACAGGGCACTCTATTTTCCCATCAGGAAGAAGAATTAACCACAGGCTCAGCCTGCCCCCCGGAACGAGAACAGGGCCTGAAGCCATCCTGCGCTTTTACGGCCAGCTCCCAAAAAGCGAGTTGTAAAATGGAGCTTCAGGGCACTGCAATTCACAAACCTGCAGAGTTATAAATGATAACTCTCGTCCACAAATATATTGAGGGAAGGCAAAAAAGAGGATGTGAAATCAAGGCAGAATTGCAGGAAACAGATTTCAGGAGGTAGATTCGAATCGCCTTTAAAGCACATGAAAAGCGGCAAAACATTGATAATGATGCCCTTGGCCAAAAAGGGCGTATGCGTTTTTTCCTGAATATATTCAGGAAAAAACGCATACGCCCTTTTTGGCCAACCAAGCAACCTGGAAAGGCAAATCAGCGCTACAAAGAAGTCTCGCTTCCCATCGGTCACATGGGCCATGCTGAAATAAGTGTCAAAACCAGAAATGCAGGACAGGCCATGGAGAAAGGGGAGCCTTGCTACGCTGATGGGCGGGGTGTAAATTGCCAACAGCCACTCTGGAGAAGGGTACAGTGTGTCCTGAAACATCTAAAAAACACAGCTTAGAGAGCATAGGGCACTTCCATGCATGGGGGTATAAATTGGGAAAGTTAAAAATCAGCAAGACACAAGCACACCAAAGTTTAGGGCTGCTCTGTTGCCAAGGACCTCCACTTCATTCCACCTTAAATATCCCAGGAAAGATAAAAATGGATAAATAAGTGGTGGTCCTTATGTACAATGGAATATCACTCAGCCATGAAATCAATGTCCTAAGGCTAGTAGCAGCATGATGAGTGGATTTAGGTACGAGACGATTCTAAGTGAAATAAGTCACACAGAAAAGGACACTTCTCATCAGATATCACTTATACAGGGAAAGTAAAAACCGTTACACTTGAACTGAATTACAAAACAGAACAGAGTCACACATGCAGAAAACACACTATGGCTGCTTAACAGGAAAGGTGAGGTGGGGTGATACATAAAACAAGGGTTTCAAATTAGCTGAGATACCGTTCCATAAACCCAATATGTAATAGACAAGACCTACTCCTTGCTCAGAGAACTGGACTCAACACCCCCTATTCACCACACAAGGATATATCTGACTAGTAATAATCTTAAAACCTATGTATTGAAATCTCTCTGTTAGTGTGTGAAGTGGGTGTAAAGCGGCATAAACACAGCCGTGAAAAGCAGCTAAACCCCATTCTAAAAATAAATTACTTTTAAAACCCCATGAAACAAAGACAGTGAAAGAGAGAGAAATTCTTACACAATTCGTTCAGGGGCTGTGATGCAACCCGGATTGACCATATCTAGACCCACAGCTGGATGAGACATAAGGGTGGACACTCTTGGGGCTGAGAGGTTTGGTGAGGTTGGGTGAGCAAACGCAGACCCTTTAAAGTAATACTGTGTGGTACCCATCCCATGGGTCCCAAATCTCCAGGTTCAAGGGCATCTTCCTACATCGAAAACATGCATGAGAAACCCAGAAGATGGTACACCGTGTGATGGGGAAAGCTTTCTAAAACGCACCTCATTTGTCACCTCCTTGAGCTCGGGTTCGCAATTCCAGCCACTTTACTAGCAATCTCCCTACTTGGAGTATCAGCACCTTTAACCTCCTGTTCCGTACAGGTTGCAATTTGTCCTGAGGATGAACGGGAAGACGGGAAAGCAATGAGAGACTAGCTCTTGGTATTGGGACAGACACAGTTCACTCTATTTTCCCATCAGGAAGAAGAATTATCCACAGGCTCAGCCTGCCCCCCAGAACCAAAACAGGGCCTGAAGCCATCCTGCGCTTTTGCGGCCAGCTCCCAAAAAAGCGAGTTGTAAAATGGAGCTTCAGGGCACTGCAATTCACAAACCTGCAGTGTTATAAATGATAACTCTCGTCCACAAATATATTGAGGGAAGGCAAAGAAGAGGATTTGAAATCAAGGCAGAATTGCAGGAAACAGATTTCAGGAGGTAGATTCGAATCGCCTTTAAAGCACATGAAAAGCGGCAAAACGTTGACAATGATGCCCTTGGCCAAAAAGGGCGTATGCGTTTTTTCCTGAATATATTCAGGAAAAAACGCATATGCCCTTTTTGGCCAACCAAGCAACCTGGAAAGGCAAATCAGCGCTACAAAGAAGTCTCGCTGCCCATCGGTCAAAACGGCCATGCTGAGAAAAGTGTCAAAACCAGAAATGCAGGACAGCCCATGGAGAAATGGGAGCCTTGCTACGCTGTTGGGCGAGATGTAAATTGCCAACAGCCACGCTGGAGAAGGGTACGGTGTGTCCTCAAACATCTAAAAAACACAGCTTAGAGCGCATAGGGCACTTCCACGCATGGGGGTATAAATTGGGAAAATTAAAAATCAGCAAGACACAAGCACACCAAAGTTTAGGGCTGCTCTGTTGCCAAGGTCCTCCACTTCATTCCACCTTAAATATCCCAGGAAAGATAAAAATGGATAAATAAGTGGTGGTCCTTATGTATAATGGAATATCACTCAGCCATGAAATCAATGTCCTAAGGCTAGTAGCAGCATGATGAGTGGATTTAGGTACGAGACGATTCTAAGTGAAATAAGTCACACAGAAAAGGACACTTCTCATAAGATATCACTTATACAGGGAAAGTAAAAACCATTACACTTGAACTGAATTACAAAACAGAACAGAGTCACACATGCAGAAAACACACTATGGCTGCTTAACAGGAAATGTGAGGTGGGGTAATACATAAAACAAGGGTTTCAAATGAGCTGAGATACCGTTCCATAAACCCAATATGTAATAGACAAGACCGACTCCTTGCTCAGAGAACTGGACTCAACACCCCCTATTCACCACACCAGGATATATCTGAGTAGTAATAATCTTAAAACCTATGTATTGAAATCTCTCTGTTAGTGTCAAGTGGGTGTAAAGCGGCCTAAACACAGCAGTGAAAAGCAGCTAAACCCCATTATAAAAATAAATTACTTTTAAAAACCCATGAAACAAAGACAGTGAAAGAGAGAGAAATTCTTACACAATTCGTTCAGGGGCTGTGATGGAACCTGGATTGACCATATGTAGACCCACAGCTGGATGAGACATAAGGGTGGACACTCTTGGGGCTGAGCGGTTTGGTGAGGTTGGGTGAGCAAACGCAGACCCTTTAAAGTAATACTGCATGGTACCCATCCCATGGGTCCCAAATCTCGAGGTTCAAGGGCATCTTCCTACATCGAAAACATGCATGAGAAACCCAGAAGATGGTACACCGTGTGATGGGGAAAGGTTTCTAAAACGCACCTCATTTCTCATCTTCTTGTGCTCGGGTTCGCCATTCCAGCCACTTTACTAGCAATCTCCCTACTTGGAGCAAAGCATCTTTAACCTCCTGTTCCGTACAGGTTGCAATTTGTCCTGAGGATGAACGGGAAGATGGGGAACCAATGAGAGACTAGCTCTTGGTGTTGGGACAGGCACAGGTCACTCTATTTTCCAATCAGGGAGAAGAATTAACCACAGGCTCAGCCTGCCCCCCGGAACCAGAACAGGGCCTGAAGCCATCCTGCGCTTTTACGGCCAGCTCCCAAAAAAGCGAGTTGTAAAATGGAGCTTCAGGGCACTGCAATTCACAAACCTGCAGTGTTATAAATGATAACTCTCGTCCACAAATATATTGAGGGAAGGCAAAAAAGAGGATTTGAAATCAAGGCAGAATTGCAGGAAACAGATTTCAGGAGGTAGATTCGAATCGCCTTTAAAGCACATGAAAAGCGGCAAAACATTGATAATGATGCCCTTGGCCAAAAAGGGCGTATGCGTTTTTTCCTGAATATATTCAGGAAAAAACGCATACGCCCTTTTTGGCCAACCAAGCAACCTGGAAAGGCAAATCAGCGCTACAAAGAATTCTCGCTTCCCATCGGTCAAATGGGCCATGCTGAAATAAGTGTCAAAACCAGAAATGCAGGACAGGCCATGGAGAAAGGGGAGCCTTGCGACGCTGATGGGCGGGATGTAAATTGCCAACAGCCACTCTGGAGAAGGGTACAGTGTGTCCTGAAACATCTAAAAAACACAGCTTAGAGAGCATAGGGCACTTCCATGCATGGGGGTATAAATTGGGAAAGTTAAAAATCAGCAAGACACAAGCACACCAAAGTTTAGGGCTGCTCTGTTGCCAAGGACCTCCACTTCATTCCACCTTAAATATCCCAGGAAAGATAAAAATGGATAAATAAGTGGTGGTCCTTATGTACAATGGAATATCACTCAGCCATGAAATCAATGTCCTAAGGCTAGTAGCAGCATGATGAGTGGATTTAGGTACGAGACGATTCTAAGTGAAATAAGTCACACAGAAAAGGACACTTCTCATCAGATATCACTTATACAGGGAAAGTAAAAACCGTTACACTTGAACTGAATTACAAAACAGAACAGAGTCACACATGCAGAAAACACACTATGGCTGCTTAACAGGAAAGGTGAGGTGGGGTGATACATAAAACAAGGGTTTCAAATTAGCTGAGATACCGTTCCATAAACCCAATATGTAATAGACAAGACCTACTCCTTGCTCAGAGAACTGGACTCAACACCCCCTATTCACCACACAAGGATATATCTGACTAGTAATAATCTTAAAACCTATGTATTGAAATCTCTCTGTTAGTGTGTGAAGTGGGTGTAAAGCGGCATAAACACAGCCGTGAAAAGCAGCTAAACCCCATTCTAAAAATAAATTACTTTTAAAACCCCATGAAACAAAGACAGTGAAAGAGAGAGAAATTCTTACACAATTCGTTCAGGGGCTGTGATGCAACCCGGATTGACCATATCTAGACCCACAGCTGGATGAGACATAAGGGTGGACACTCTTGGGGCTGAGAGGTTTGGTGAGGTTGGGTGAGCAAACGCAGACCCTTTAAAGTAATACTGTGTGGTACCCATCCCATGGGTCCCAAATCTCCAGGTTCAAGGGCATCTTCCTACATCGAAAACATGCATGAGAAACCCAGAAGATGGTACACCGTGTGATGGGGAAAGCTTTCTAAAACGCACCTCATTTGTCACCTCCTTGAGCTCGGGTTCGCAATTCCAGCCACTTTACTAGCAATCTCCCTACTTGGAGTATCAGCACCTTTAACCTCCTGTTCCGTACAGGTTGCAATTTGTCCTGAGGATGAACGGGAAGACGGGAAAGCAATGAGAGACTAGCTCTTGGTATTGGGACAGACACAGTTCACTCTATTTTCCCATCAGGAAGAAGAATTATCCACAGGCTCAGCCTGCCCCCCAGAACCAAAACAGGGCCTGAAGCCATCCTGCGCTTTTGCGGCCAGCTCCCAAAAAAGCGAGTTGTAAAATGGAGCTTCAGGGCACTGCAATTCACAAACCTGCAGTGTTATAAATGATAACTCTCGTCCACAAATATATTGAGGGAAGGCAAAGAAGAGGATTTGAAATCAAGGCAGAATTGCAGGAAACAGATTTCAGGAGGTAGATTCGAATCGCCTTTAAAGCACATGAAAAGCGGCAAAACGTTGACAATGATGCCCTTGGCCAAAAAGGGCGTATGCGTTTTTTCCTGAATATATTCAGGAAAAAACGCATATGCCCTTTTTGGCCAACCAAGCAACCTGGAAAGGCAAATCAGCGCTACAAAGAAGTCTCGCTGCCCATCGGTCAAAACGGCCATGCTGAGAAAAGTGTCAAAACCAGAAATGCAGAACAGGCCATGGAGAAATGGGAGCCTTGCTACGCTGATGGGCGGAATGTAAATTGCCAACAGACAGGCTGGAGAAGGGTACGGTGTGTCCTGAAACATCTAAAAAACACAGCTTAGAGCGCATAGGGCACTTCCACGCATGGGGGTATAAATTGGGAAAATTAAAAATCAGCAAGACACAAGCACACCAAAGTTTAGGGCTGCTCTGTTGCCAAGGACCTCCACTTCATTCCACCTTAAATATCCCAGGAAAGAGAAAAATGGATAAAGAAGTTGTGGTCCTTATGTACAATGGAATATCACTCAGCCATGAAATCAATGTCATAAGGCTAGTAGCAGCATGATGAGTGGATTTAGGTACGACGATTCTAAGTGAAATAAGTCACACAGAAAAGGACACTTCTCATAAGATATCACTTATACAGGGAAAGTAAAAACCATTACACTTGAACTGAATTACAAAACAGAACAGAGTCACACATGCAGAAAACACACTATGGCTGCTTAACAGGAAAGGTGAGGTGGAGTGATACATAAAACAAGGGTTTCAAATTACCTGAGATACAGTTCCATAAACCCAACATGTAATAGACAAGACCTACTCCTTGCTCAGAGAACTGGACTCAACACCCCCTATTCACCACACAAGGATATATCTGACTAGTAATAATCTTAAAACCTATGTATTGAAATCACTCTGTTAGTGTGTGAAGTGGGTGTAAAGCGGCATAAACACAGCAGTGAAAAGCAGCTAAACCCCATTATAAAAATAAATTACTTTTAAAAACCCCATGAAACAAAGACAGTGAAAGAGAGAGAAATTCTTACACAATTCGTTCAGGGGCTGTGATGGAACCTGGATTGACCATATCTAGACCCACAGCTGGATGAGACATAAGGGTGGACACTCTTGGGGCTGAGAGGTTTGGTGAGGTTGGGTGAGCAAACGCAGACCCTTTAAAGTAATACTGCGTGGTACCCATTGCAGGGGTCCCAAATCTCGAGGTTCAAGGGCATCTTCCTACATCGAAAACATGCATGAGAAACCAAGAAGTTGGTACACGGTGTGATGGGGAAAGATTCCTAAAACGCACCTCATTTCTCATCTCCTTGTGCTCGGTTTCGCCATTCCAGCCACTTTACTAGCAATCTCCCAACTTGGAGCATCAGCACCTTTAACCTCCTGTTCCGTACAGGTTGCAATTTGTCCTGAGGATGAATGGGAAGATGGGGAACCAATGAGAGACTAGCTCTAGGTGTTGGGACAGGCACAGGTCACTCTATTTTCCCATCAGGAAGAAGAATTAACCACAGGCTCAGCTGCCCCCCGGAACCAGAACAGGGCCTGAAGCCATCCTGCGCTTTTACGGCCAACTCCCAAAAAGCGAGTTGTAAAATGGAGCTTCAGGGAACTGCAATTCACAAACCTGCAGAGTTATAAATGATAACTCTCGTCCACAAATATATTGAGGGAAGGCAAAGAAGAGGATTTGAAATCAAGGCAGAATTGCAGGAAACAGATTTCCGGAGGTAGATTCGAATCGCCTTTAAAGCACATGAAAAGCAGCAAAACGTTGACAATGAGGCCCTTGGCCAAAAAGGGCGTATGCGTTTTTTCCTGAATATATTCAGGAAAAAACGCATACGCCCTTTTTGGCCAACCAAGCAACCTGGAAAGGCAAATCAGCGCTACAAAGAAGTCTCGCTTCCCATCGGTCAAAAGGGCTATGCTGAGAAAAGTGTCAAAACCAGAAATGCAGGACAGCCCATGGAGAAATGGGAGCCTTGCTAAGCTGTTGGGCGAGATGTAAATTGCCAACAGCCACGCTGGAGAAGGGTACGGTGTGTCCTCAAACATCTAAAAAACACAGCTTAGAGCGCATAGGGCACTTCCACGCATGGGGGTATAAATTGGGAAAATTAAAAATCAGCAAGACACAAGCACACCAAAGTTTAGGGCTGCTCTGTTGCCAAGGTCCTCCACTTCATTCCACCTTAAATATCCCAGGAAAGATAAAAATGGATAAATAAGTGGTGGTCCTTATGTACAATGGAATATCACTCAGCCATGAAATCAATGTCCTAAGGCTAGTAGCAGCATGATGAGTGGATTTAGGTACGAGACGATTCTAAGTGAAATAAGTCACACAGAAAAGGACACTTCTCATAAGATATCACTTATACAGGGAAAGTAAAAACCGTTACACTTGAACTGAATTACAAAACAGAACAGAGTCACACATGCAGAAAACACACTATGGCTGCTTAACAGGAAAGGTGAGGTGGGGTGATACATAAAACAAGGGTTTCAAATGAGCTGAGATACCGTTCCATAAACCCAATATGTAATAGACAAGACCTACTCCTTACTCAGAGAACTGGACTCAACACCCCCTATTCACCACACAAGGATATATCTGACTAGTAATAATCTTAAAACCTATGTATTGAAATCTCTCTGTTAGTGTGTGAAGTGGGTGTAAAGCGGCATAAACACAGCCGTGAAAAGCAGCTAAACCCCATTCTAAAAATAAATTACTTTTAAAACCCCATGAAACAAAGACAGTGAAAGAGAGAGAAATTCTTACACAATTCGTTCAGGGGCTGTGATGGAACCTGGATTGACCATATCTAGACCCACAGCTGGATGAGACATAAGGGTGGACACTCTTGGGGCTGAGAGGTTTGGTGAGGTTGGGTGAGTAAACGCAGACCCTTTAAAGTAATACTGCGTGGTACCCATCCCATGGGTCCCAAATCTCCAGGTTCAAGGGCATCTTCCTACATCGAAAACATGCATAGAAACCCAGAATATGGTACACCGTGTGATGGGGAAAGGTTTCTAAAACGCACCTCATTTCTCATCTCCTTGTGCTCGGGTTCGCCATTGCAGCCACTTTACTAGCAATCTCCCTACTTGGAGCATCAGCACCTTTAACCTCCTGTTCCGTACAGGTTGCAATTTGTCCTGAGGATGAACGGGAAGATGGGGAACCAATGAGAGACTAGCTCTTGGTGTTGGGACAGGCACAGGGCACTCTATTTTCCCATCAGGAAGAAGAATTAACCACAGGCTCAGCCTGCCCCCCGGAACGAGAACAGGGCCTGAAGCCATCCTGCGCTTTTACGGCCAGCTCCCAAAAAGCGAGTTGTAAAATGGAGCTTCAGGGCACTGCAATTCACAAACCTGCAGAGTTATAAATGATAACTCTCGTCCACAAATATATTGAGGGAAGGCAAAAAAGAGGATTTGAAATCAAGGCAGAATTGCAGGAAACAGATTTCAGGAGGTAGATTCGAATCGCCTTTAAAGCACATGAAAAGCGGCAAAACATTGATAATGATGCCCTTGGCCAAAAAGGGCGTATGCGTTTTTTCCTGAATATATTCAGGAAAAAACGCATACGCCCTTTTTGGCCAACCAAGCAACGTGGAAAGGCAAATCAGCGCTACAAAGAAGTCTCGCTTCCCATCGGTCACAAGGGCCATGCTGAGAAAAGTGTCAAAACCAGAAATGCAGGACAGGCCATGGAGAAAGGGGAGCCTTGCGACGCTGATGGGCGGGATGTAAATTGCCAACAGCCACTCTGGAGAACGGTACAGTGTGTCCTGAAACATCTAAAAAACACAGCTTAGAGAGCATAGGGCACTTCCATGCATGGGGGTATAAATTGGGAAAGTTAAAAATCAGCAAGACACAAGCACACCAAAGTTTAGGGCTGCTCTGTTGCCAAGGACCTCCACTTCATTCCACCTTAAATATCCCAGGAAAGATAAAAATGGATAAATAAGTGGTGGTCCTTATGTACAATGGAATATCACTCAGCCATGAAATCAATGTCCTAAGGCTAGTAGCAGCATGATGAGTGGATTTAGGTACGAGACGATTCTAAGTGAAATAAGTCACACAGAAAAGGACACTTCTCATCAGATATCACTTATACAGGGAAAGTAAAAACCGTTACACTTGAACTGAATTACAAAACAGAACAGAGTCACACATGCAGAAAACACACTATGGCTGCTTAACAGGAAAGGTGAGGTGGGGTGATACATAAAACAAGGGTTTCAAATGAGCTGAGATACCGTTCCATAAACCCAATATGTAATAGACAAGACCTACTCCTTGCTCAGAGAACTGGACTCAACACCCCCTATTCACCACACAAGGATATATCTGACTAGTAATAATCTTAAAACCTATGTATTGAAATCTCTGTTAGTGTGTGAAGTGGGTGTAAAGCGGCATAAACACAGCCGTGAAAAGCAGCTAAACCCCATTCTAAAAATAAATTACTTTTAAAACCCCATGAAACAAAGACAGTGAAAGAGAGAGAAATTCTTACACAATTCGTTCAGGGGCTGTGATGGAACCTGGATTGACCATATCTAGACCCACAGCTGGATGAGACATAAGGGTGGACACTCTTGGGGCTGAGAGGTTTGGTGAGGTTGGGTGAGTAAACGCAGACCCTTTAAAGTAATACTGCGTGGTACCCATCCCATGGGTCCCAAATCTCCAGGTTCAAGGGCATCTTCCTACATCGAAAACATGCATACAAACCCAGAATATGGTACACCGTGTGATGGGGAAAGGTTTCTAAAACGCACCTCATTTCTCATCTCCTTGTGCTCGGGTTCGCCATTGCAGCCACTTTACTAGCAATCTCCCTACTTGGAGCATCAGCACCTTTAACCTCCTGTTCCGTACAGGTTGCAATTTGTCCTGAGGATGAACGGGAAGATGGGGAACCAATGAGAGACTAGCTCTTGGTGTTGGGACAGGCACAGGGCACTCTATTTTCCCATCAGGAAGAAGAATTAACCACAGGCTCAGCCTGCCCCCCGGAACGAGAAAAGGGCCTGAAGCCATCCTGCGCTTTTACGGCCAGCTCCCAAAAAGCGAGTTGTAAAATGGAGCTTCAGGGCACTGCAATTCACAAACCTGCAGAGTTATAAATGATAACTCTCGTCCACAAATATATTGAGGGAAGGCAAAAAAGAGGATTTGAAATCAAGGCAGAATTGCAGGAAACAGATTTCAGGAGGTAGATTCGAATCGCCTTTAAAGTACATGAAAAGCGGCAAAACATTGATAATGATGCCCTTGGCCAAAAAGGGCGTATGCGTTTTTTCCTGAATATATTCAGGAAAAAACGCATACGCCCTTTTTGGCCAACCAAGCAACCTGGAAAGGCAAATCAGCGCTACAAAGAAGTCTCGCTTCCCATCGGTCACATGGGCCATGCTGAAATAAGTGTCAAAACCAGAAATGCAGGACAGGCCATGGAGAAAGGGGAGCCTTGCTACGCTGATGGGCGGGATGTAAATTGCCAACAGCCACTCTGGAGAAGGGTACAGTGTGTCCTGAAACATCTAAAAAACACAGCTTAGAGAGCATAGGGCACTTCCATGCATGGGGGTATAAATTGGGAAAGTTAAAAATCAGCAAGACACAAGCACACCAAAGTTTAGGGCTGCTCTGTTGCCAAGGACCTCCACTTCATTCCACCTTAAATATCCCAGGAAAGAGAAAAATGGATAAAGAAGTTGTGGTCCTTATGTACAATGGAATATCACTCAGCCATGAAATCAATGTCATAAGGCTAGTAGCAGCATGATGAGTGGATTTAGGTACGACGATTCTAAGTGAAATAAGTCACACAGAAAAGGACACTTCTCATAAGATATCACTTATACAGGGAAAGTAAAAACCATTACACTTGAACTGAATTACAAAACAGAACAGAGTCACACATGCAGAAAACACACTATGGCTGCTTAACAGGAAAGGTGAGGTGGGGTAATACATAAAACAAGGGTTTCAAATGAGCTGAGATACCGTTCCATAAACCCAATATGTAATAGACAAGACCGACTCCTTGCTCAGAGAACTGGACTCAACACCCCCTATTCACCACACCAGGATATATCTGAGTAGTAATAATCTTGAAACCTATGTATTGAAATCTCTCTGTTAGTGTCAAGTGGGTGTAAAGCGGCCTAAACACAGCAGTGAAAAGCAGCTAAACCCCATTATAAAAATAAATTACTTTTAAAAACCCATGAAACAAAGACAGTGAAAGAGAGAGAAATTCTTACACAATTCGTTCAGGGGCTGTGATGGAACCTGGATTGACCATATCTAGACCCACAGCTGGATGAGACATAAGGGTGGACACTCTTGGGGCTGAGAGGTTTGGTGAGGTTGGGTGAGTAAACGCAGACCCTTTAAAGTAATACTGCGTGGTACCCATCCCATGGGTCCCAAATCTCCAGGTTCAAGGGCATCTTCCTACATCGAAAACATGCATAGAAACCCAGAATATGGTACACCGTGTGATGGGGAAAGGTTTCTAAAACGCACCTCATTTCTCATCTCCTTGTGCTCGGGTTCGCCATTGCAGCCACTTTACTAGCAATCTCCCTACTTGGAGCATCAGCACCTTTAACCTCCTGTTCCGTACAGGTTGCAATTTGTCCTGAGGATGAACGGGAAGATGGGGAACCAATGAGAGACTAGCTCTTGGTGTTGGGACAGGCACAGGGCACTCTATTTTCCCATCAGGAAGAAGAATTAACCACAGGCTCAGCCTGCCCCCCGGAACGAGAACAGGGCCTGAAGCCATCCTGCGCTTTTACGGCCAGCTCCCAAAAAGCGAGTTGTAAAATGGAGCTTCAGGGCACTGCAATTCACAAACCTGCAGAGTTATAAATGATAACTCTCGTCCACAAATATATTGAGGGAAGGCAAAAAAGAGGATTTGAAATCAAGGCAGAATTGCAGGAAACAGATTTCAGGAGGTAGATTCGAATCGCCTTTAAAGCACATGAAAAGCGGCAAAACATTGATAATGATGCCCTTGGCCAAAAAGGGCGTATGCGTTTTTTCCTGAATATATTCAGGAAAAAACGCATACGCCCTTTTTGGCCAACCAAGCAACCTGGAAAGGCAAATCAGCGCTACAAAGAAGTCTCGCTTCCCATCGGTCACATGGGCCATGCTGAAATAAGTGTCAAAACCAGAAATGCAGGACAGGCCATGGAGAAAGGGGAGCCTTGCTACGCTGATGGGCGGGATGTAAATTACCAACAGCCACTCTGGAGAAGGGTACAGTGTGTCCTGAAACATCTAAAAAACACAGCTTAGAGAGCATAGGGCACTTCCATATATGGGGGTATAAATTGGGAAAGTTAAAAATCAGCAAGACACAAGCACACCAAACTTTAGGGCTGCTCTGTTGCCAAGGACCTCCACTTCATTCCACCTTAAATATCCCAGGAAAGAGAAAAATGGATAAAGAAGTTGTGGTCCTTATGTACAATGGAATATCACTCAGCCATGAAATCAATGTCATAAGGCTAGTAGCAGCATGATGAGTGGATTTAGGTACGACGATTCTAAGTGAAATAAGTCACACAGAAAAGGACACTTCTCATAAGATATCACTTATACAGGGAAAGTAAAAACCATTACACTTGAACTGAATTACAAAGCAGAACAGAGTCACACATGCAGAAAACACACTATGGCTGCTTAACAGGAAAGGTGAGGTGGGGTAATACATAAAACAAGGGTTTCAAATGAGCTGAGATACCGTTCCATAAACCCAATATGTAATAGACAAGACCGACTCCTTGCTCAGAGAACTGGACTCAACACCCCCTATTCACCACACCAGGATATATCTGACTAGTAATAATCTTAAAACCTATGTATTGAAATCTCTCTGTTAGTGTGTGAAGTGGGTGTAAAGCGGCATAAACACAGCCGTGAAAAGCAGCTAAACCCCATTCTAAAAATAAATTACTTTTAAAACCCCATGAAACAAAGACAGTGAAAGAGAGAGAAATTCTTACACAATTCGTTCAGGGGCTGTGATGGAACCTGGATTGACCATATCTAGACCCACAGCTGGATGAGACATAAGGGTGGACACTCTTGGGGCTGAGAGGTTTGGTGAGGTTGGGTGAGTAAACGCAGACCCTTTAAAGTAATACTGCGTGGTACCCATCCCATGGGTCCCAAATCTCCAGGTTCAAGGGCATCTTCCTACATCGAAAACATGCATAGAAACCCAGAATATGGTACACCGTGTGATGGGGAAAGGTTTCTAAAACGCACCTCATTTCTCATCTCCTTGTGCTCGGGTTCGCCATTGCAGCCACTTTACTAGCAATCTCCCTACTTGGAGCATCAGCACCTTTAACCTCCTGTTCCGTACAGGTTGCAATTTGTCCTGAGGATGAACGGGAAGATGGGGAACCAATGAGAGACTAGCTCTTGGTGTTGGGACAGGCACAGGGCACTCTATTTTCCCATCAGGAAGAAGAATTAACCACAGGCTCAGCCTGCCCCCCGGAACGAGAACAGGGCCTGAAGCCATCCTGCGCTTTTACGGCCAGCTCCCAAAAAGCGAGTTGTAAAATGGAGCTTCAGGGCACTGCAATTCACAAACCTGCAGAGTTATAAATGATAACTCTCGTCCACAAATATATTGAGGGAAGGCAAAAAAGAGGATTTGAAATCAAGGCAGAATTGCAGGAAACAGATTTCAGGAGGTAGATTCGAATCGCCTTTAAAGCACATGAAAAGCGGCAAAACATTGATAATGATGCCCTTGGCCAAAAAGGGCGTATGCGTTTTTTCCTGAATATATTCAGGAAAAAACGCATACGCCCTTTTTGGCCAACCAAGCAACCTGGAAAGGCAAATCAGCGCTACAAAGAAGTCTCGCTTCCCATCGGTCACAAGGGCCATGCTGAGAAAAGTGTCAAAACCAGAAATGCAGGACAGGCCATGGAGAAAGGGGAGCCATGCTATGCTGATGGGCGGGATGTAAATTGCCAACAGCCACTCTGGAGAAGGGTACAGTGTGTCCTGAAACATCTAAAAAACACAGCTTAGAGAGCATAGGGCACTTCCATGCATGGGGGTATAAATTGGGAAAGTTAAAAATCAGCAAGACACAAGCACACCAAAGTTTAGGGCTGCTCTGTTGCCAAGGACCTCCACTTCATTCCACCTTAAATATCCCAGGAAAGATAAAAATGGATAAATAAGTGGTGGTCCTTATGTACAATGGAATATCACTCAGCCATGAAATCAATGTCCTAAGGCTAGTAGCAGCATGATGAGTGGATTTAGGTACGAGACGATTCTAAGTGAAATAAGTCACACAGAAAAGGACACTTCTCATCAGATATCACTTATACAGGGAAAGTAAAAACCGTTACACTTGAACTGAATTACAAAACAGAACAGAGTCACACATGCAGAAAACACACTATGGCTGCTTAACAGGAAAGGTGAGGTGGGGTGATACATAAAACAAGGGTTTCAAATGAGCTGAGATACCGTTCCATAAACCCAATATGTAATAGACAAGACCTACTCCTTGCTCAGAGAACTGGACTCAACACCCCCTATTCACCACACAAGGATATATCTGACTAGTAATAATCTTAAAACCTATGTATTGAAATCTCTCTGTTAGTGTGTGAAGTGGATGTAAAGCGGCATAAACACAGCCGTGAAAAGCAGCTAAACCCCATTCTAAAAATAAATTACTTTTAAAACCCCATGAAACAAAGACAGTGAAAGAGAGAGAAATTCTTACACAATTCGTTCAGGGGCTGTGATGGAACCTGGATTGACCATATCTAGACCCACAGCTGGATGAGACATAAGGGTGGACACTCTTGGGGCTGAGAGGTTTGGTGAGGTTGGGTGAGTAAACGCAGACCCTTTAAAGTAATACTGCGTGGTACCCATCCCATGGGTCCCAAATCTCCAGGTTCAAGGGCATCTTCCTACATCGAAAACATGCATAGAAACCCAGAATATGGTACACCGTGTGATGGGGAAAGGTTTCTAAAACGCACCTCATTTCTCATCTCCTTGTGCTCGGGTTCGCCATTGCAGCCACTTTACTAGCAATCTCCCTACTTGGAGCATCAGCACCTTTAACCTCCTGTTCCGTACAGGTTGCAATTTGTCCTGAGGATGAACGGGAAGATGGGGAACCAATGAGAGACTAGCTCTTGGTGTTGGGACAGGCACAGGGCACTCTATTTTCCCATCAGGAAGAAGAATTAACCACAGGCTCAGCCTGCCCCCCGGAACGAGAACAGGGCCTGAAGCCATCCTGCGCTTTTACGGCCAGCTCCCAAAAAGCGAGTTGTAAAATGGAGCTTCAGGGCACTGCAATTCACAAACCTGCAGAGTTATAAATGATAACTCTCGTCCACAAATATATTGAGGGAAGGCAAAAAAGAGGATTTGAAATCAAGGCAGAATTGCAGGAAACAGATTTCAGGAGGTAGATTCGAATCGCCTTTAAAGCACATGAAAAGCGGCAAAACATTGATAATGATGCCCTTGGCCAAAAAGGGCGTATGCGTTTTTTCCTGAATATATTCAGGAAAAAACGCATACGCCCTTTTTGGCCAACCAAGCAACCTGGAAAGGCAAATCAGCGCTACAAAGAAGTCTCGCTTCCCATCGGTCACAAGGGCCATGCTGAGAAAAGTGTCAAAACCAGAAATGCAGGACAGGCCATGGAGAAAGGGGAGCCATGCTATGCTGATGGGCGGGATGTAAATTGCCAACAGCCACTCTGGAGAACGGTACAGTGTGTCCTGAAACATCTAAAAAACACAGCTTAGAGAGCATAGGGCACTTCCATGCATGGGGGTATAAATTGGGAAAGTTAAAAATCAGCAAGACACAAGCACACCAAAGTTTAGGGCTGCTCTGTTGCCAAGGACCTCCACTTCATTCCACCTTAAATATCCCAGGAAAGATAAAAATGGATAAATAAGTGGTGGTCCTTATGTACAATGGAATATCACTCAGCCATGAAATCAATGTCCTAAGGCTAGTAGCAGCATGATGAGTGGATTTAGGTACGAGATGATTCTAAGTGAAATAAGTCACACAGAAAAGGACACTTCTCATCAGATATCACTTATACAGGGAAAGTAAAAACCGTTACACTTGAACTGAATTACAAAACAGAACAGAGTCACACATGCAGAAAACACACTATGGCTGCTTAACAGGAAAGGTGAGGTGGGGTGATACATAAAACAAGGGTTTCAAATGAGCTGAGATACCGTTCCATAAACCCAATATGTAATAGACAAGACCTACTCCTTGCTCAGAGAACTGGACTCAACACCCCCTATTCACCACACAAGGATATATCTGACTAGTAATAATCTTAAAACCTATGTATTGAAATCTCTCTGTTAGTGTGTGAAGTGGGTGTAAAGCGGCATAAACACAGCCGTGAAAAGCAGCTAAACCCCATTCTAAAAATAAATTACTTTTAAAACCCCATGAAACAAAGACAGTGAAAGAGAGAGAAATTCTTACACAATTCGTTCAGGGGCTGTGATGGAACCTGGATTGACCATATCTAGACCCACAGCTGGATGAGACATAAGGGTGGACACTCTTGGGGCTGAGAGGTTTGGTGAGGTTGGGTGAGTAAACGCAGACCCTTTAAAGTAATACTGCGTGGTACCCATCCCATGGGTCCCAAATCTCCAGGTTCAAGGGCATCTTCCTACATCGAAAACATGCATAGAAACCCAGAATATGGTACACCGTGTGATGGGGAAAGGTTTCTAAAACGCACCTCATTTCTCATCTCCTTGTGCTCGGGTTCGCCATTGCAGCCACTTTACTAGCAATCTCCCTACTTGGAGCATCAGCACCTTTAACCTCCTGTTCCGTACAGGTTGCAATTTGTCCTGAGGATGAACGGGAAGATGGGGAACCAATGAGAGACTAGCTCTTGGTGTTGGGACAGGCACAGGGCACTCTATTTTCCCATCAGGAAGAAGAATTAACCACAGGCTCAGCCTGCCCCCCGGAACGAGAACAGGGCCTGAAGCCATCCTGCGCTTTTACGGCCAGCTCCCAAAAAGCGAGTTGTAAAATGGAGCTTCAGGGCACTGCAATTCACAAACCTGCAGAGTTATAAATGATAACTCTCGTCCAAAAATATATTGAGGGAAGGCAAAAAAGAGGATTTGAAATCAAGGCAGAATTGCAGGAAACAGATTTCAGGAGGTAGATTCGAATCGCCTTTAAAGCACATGAAAAGCGGCAAAACATTGATAATGATGCCCTTGGCCAAAAAGGGCGTATGCGTTTTTTCCTGAATATATTCAGGAAAAAACGCATACGCCCTTTTTGGCCAACCAAGCAACCTGGAAAGGCAAATCAGTGCTACAAAGAAGTCTCGCTTCCCATCGGTCAAATGGGCCATGCTGAAATAAGTGTCAAAACCAGAAATGCAGGACAGGCCATGGAGAAAGGGGAGCCTTGCTACGCTGATGGGCGGGATGTAAATTACCAACAGCCACTCTGGAGAAGGGTACAGTGTGTCCTGAAACATCTAAAAAACACAGCTTAGAGAGCATAGGGCACTTCCATGCATGGGGGTATAAATTGGGAAAGTTAAAAATCAGCAAGACACAAGCACACCAAAGTTTAGGGCTGCTCTGTTGCCAAGGACCTCCACTTCATTCCACCTTAAATATCCCAGGAAAGAGAAAAATGGATAAAGAAGTTGTGGTCCTTATGTACAATGGAATATCACTCAGCCATGAAATCAATGTCATAAGGCTAGTAGCAGCATGATGAGTGGATTTAGGTACGACGATTCTAAGTGAAATAAGTCACACAGAAAAGGACACTTCTCATAAGATATCACTTATACAGGGAAAGTAAAAACCATTACACTTGAACTGAATTACAAAACAGAACAGAGTCACACATGCAGAAAACACACTATGGCTGCTTAACAGGAAAGGTGAGGTGGGGTAATACATAAAACAAGGGTTTCAAATGAGCTGAGATACCGTTCCATAAACCCAATATGTAATAGACAAGACCGACTCCTTGCTCAGAGAACTGGACTCAACACCCCCTATTCACCACACCAGGATATATCTGAGTAGTAATAATCTTAAAACCTATGTATTGAAATCTCTCTGTTAGTGTCAAGTGGGTGTAAAGCGGCCTAAACACAGCAGTGAAAAGCAGCTAAACCCCATTATAAAAATAAATTACTTTTAAAAACCCATGAAACAAAGACAGTGAAAGAGAGAGAAATTCTTACACAATTCGTTCAGGGGCTGTGATGGAACCTGGATTGACCATATCTAGACCCACAGCTGGATGAGACATAAGGGTGGACACTCTTGGGGCTGAGCGGTTTGGTGAGGTTGGGTGAGCAAACGCAGACCCTTTAAAGTAATACTGCATGGTACCCATCCCATGGGTCCCAAATCTCGAGGTTCAAGGGCATCTTCCTACATCGAAAACATGCATGAGAAACCCAGAAGATGGTACACCGTGTGATGGGGAAAGGTTTCTAAAACACACCTCATTTCTCATCTCCTTGTGCTCGGGTTCGCCATTCCAGCCACTTTACTAGCAATCTCCCTACTTGGAGCAACAGCATCTTTAACCTCCTGTTCCGTACAGGTTGCAATTTGTCCTGAGGATGAACGGGAAGATGGGGAACCAATGAGAGACTAGCTCTTGGTGTTGGGACAGGCACAGGTCACTCTATTTTCCAATCAGGGAGAAGAATTAACCACAGGCTCAGCCTGCCCCCCGGAACCAGAACAGGGCCTGAAGCCATCCTGCGCTTTTACGGCCAGCTCCCAAAAAAGCGAGTTGTAAAATGGAGCTTCAGGGCACTGCAATTCACAAACCTGCAGTGTTATAAATGTTAACTCTCGTCCACAAATATATTGAGGGAAGGCAAAAAAGAGGATTTGAAATCAAGGCAGAATTGCAGGAAACAGATTTCAGGAGGTAGATTCGAATCGCCTTTAAAGCACATGAAAAGCGGCAAAACATTGATAATGATGCCCTTGGCCAAAAAGGGCGTATGCGTTTTTTCCTGAATATATTCAGGAAAAAACGCATACGCCCTTTTTGGCCAACCAAGCAACCTGGAAAGGCAAATCAGCGCTACAAAGAATTCTCGCTTCCCATCGGTCAAATGGGCCATGCTGAAATAAGTGTCAAAACCAGAAATGCAGGACAGGCCATGGAGAAAGGGGAGCCTTGCTACGCTGATGGGCGTGATGTAAATTGCCAACAGCCACTCTGGAGAAGGGTACAGTGTGTCCTGAAACATCTAAAAAACACAGCTTAGAGAGCATAGGGCACTTCCATGCATGGGGGTATAAATTGGGAAAGTTAAAAATCAGCAAGACACAAGCACACCAAAGTTTAGGGCTGCTCTGTTGCCAAGGACCTCCACTTCATTCCACCTTAAATATCCCAGGAAAGATAAAAATGGATAAATAAGTGGTGGTCCTTATGTACAATGGAATATCACTCAGCCATGAAATCAATGTCCTAAGGCTAGTAGCAGCATGATGAGTGGATTTAGGTACGAGACGATTCTAAGTGAAATAAGTCACACAGAAAAGGACACTTCTCATCAGATATCACTTATACAGGGAAAGTAAAAACCGTTACACTTGAACTGAATTACAAAACAGAACAGAGTCACACATGCAGAAAACACACTATGGCTGCTTAACAGGAAAGGTGAGGTGGGGTGATACATAAAACAAGGGTTTCAAATGAGCTGAGATACCGTTCCATAAACCCAATATGTAATAGACAAGACCTACTCCTTGCTCAGAGAACTGGACTCAACACCCCCTATTCACCACACAAGGATATATCTGACTAGTAATAATCTTAAAACCTATGTATTGAAATCTCTCTGTTAGTGTGTGAAGTGGGTGTAAAGCGGCATAAACACAGCAGTGAAAAGCAGCTAAACCCCATTCTAAAAATAAATTACTTTTAAAACCCCATGAAACAAAGACAGTGAAAGAGAGAGAAATTCTTACACAATTCGTTCAGGGGCTGTGATGGAACCTGGATTGACCATATCTAGACCCACAGCTGGATGAGACATAAGGGTGGACACTCTTGGGGCTGAGAGGTTTGGTGAGGTTGGGTGAGTAAACGCAGACCCTTTAAAGTAATACTGCGTGGTACCCATCCCATGGGTCCCAAATCTCCAGGTTCAAGGGCATCTTCCTACATCGAAAACATGCATAGAAACCCAGAATATGGTACACCGTGTGATGGGGAAAGGTTTCTAAAACGCACCTCATTTCTCATCTCCTTGTGCTCGGGTTCGCCATTGCAGCCACTTTACTAGCAATCTCCCTACTTGGAGCATCAGCACCTTTAACCTCCTGTTCCGTACAGGTTGCAATTTGTCCTGAGGATGAACGGGAAGATGGGGAACCAATGAGAGACTAGCTCTTGGTGTTGGGACAGGCACAGGGCACTCTATTTTCCCATCAGGAAGAAGAATTAACCACAGGCTCAGCCTGCCCCCCGGAACGAGAACAGGGCCTGAAGCCATCCTGCGCTTTTACGGCCAGCTCCCAAAAAGCGAGTTGTAAAATGGAGCTTCAGGGCACTGCAATTCACAAACCTGCAGAGTTATAAATGATAACTCTCGTCCACAAATATATTGAGGGAAGGCAAAAAAGAGGATTTGAAATCAAGGCAGAATTGCAGGAAACAGATTTCAGGAGGTAGATTCGAATCGCCTTTAAAGCACATGAAAAGCGGCAAAACATTGATAATGATGCCCTTGGCCAAAAAGGGCGTATGCGTTTTTTCCTGAATATATTCAGGAAAAAACGCATACGCCCTTTTTGGCCAACCAAGCAACCTGGAAAGGCAAATCAGCGCTACAAAGAAGTCTCGCTTCCCATCGGTCACAAGGGCCATGCTGAGAAAAGTGTCAAAACCAGAAATGCAGGACAGGCCATGGAGAAAGGGGAGCCATGCTATGCTGATGGGCGGGATGTAAATTGCCAACAGCCACTCTGGAGAACGGTACAGTGTGTCCTGAAACATCTAAAAAACACAGCTTAGAGAGCATAGGGCACTTCCATGCATGGGGGTATAAATTGGGAAAGTTAAAAATCAGCAAGACACAAGCACACCAAAGTTTAGGGCTGCTCTGTTGCCAAGGACCTCCACTTCATTCCACCTTAAATATCCCAGGAAAGATAAAAATGGATAAATAAGTGGTGGTCCTTATGTACAATGGAATATCACTCAGCCATGAAATCAATGTCCTAAGGCTAGTAGCAGCATGATGAGTGGATTTAGGTACGAGATGATTCTAAGTGAAATAAGTCACACAGAAAAGGACACTTCTCATCAGATATCACTTATACAGGGAAAGTAAAAACCGTTACACTTGAACTGAATTACAAAACAGAACAGAGTCACACATGCAGAAAACACACTATGGCTGCTTAACAGGAAAGGTGAGGTGGGGTGATACATAAAACAAGGGTTTCAAATGAGCTGAGATACCGTTCCATAAACCCAATATGTAATAGACAAGACCTACTCCTTGCTCAGAGAACTGGACTCAACACCCCCTATTCACCACACAAGGATATATCTGACTAGTAATAATCTTAAAACCTATGTATTGAAATCTCTCTGTTAGTGTGTGAAGTGGGTGTAAAGCGGCATAAACACAGCCGTGAAAAGCAGCTAAACCCCATTCTAAAAATAAATTACTTTTAAAACCCCATGAAACAAAGACAGTGAAAGAGAGAGAAATTCTTACACAATTCGTTCAGGGGCTGTGATGGAACCTGGATTGACCATATCTAGACCCACAGCTGGATGAGACATAAGGGTGGACACTCTTGGGGCTGAGAGGTTTGGTGAGGTTGGGTGAGTAAACGCAGACCCTTTAAAGTAATACTGCGTGGTACCCATCCCATGGGTCCCAAATCTCCAGGTTCAAGGGCATCTTCCTACATCGAAAACATGCATAGAAACCCAGAATATGGTACACCGTGTGATGGGGAAAGGTTTCTAAAACGCACCTCATTTCTCATCTCCTTGTGCTCGGGTTCGCCATTGCAGCCACTTTACTAGCAATCTCCCTACTTGGAGCATCAGCACCTTTAACCTCCTGTTCCGTACAGGTTGCAATTTGTCCTGAGGATGAACGGGAAGATGGGGAACCAATGAGAGACTAGCTCTTGGTGTTGGGACAGGCACAGGGCACTCTATTTTCCCATCAGGAAGAAGAATTAACCACAGGCTCAGCCTGCCCCCCGGAACGAGAACAGGGCCTGAAGCCATCCTGCGCTTTTACGGCCAGCTCCCAAAAAGCGAGTTGTAAAATGGAGCTTCAGGGCACTGCAATTCACAAACCTGCAGAGTTATAAATGATAACTCTCGTCCACAAATATATTGAGGGAAGGCAAAGAAGAGGATTTGAAATCAAGGCAGAATTGCAGGAAACAGATTTCAGGAGGTAGATTCGAATCGCCTTTAAAGCACATGAAAAGCAGCAAAACGTTGACAATGAGGCCCTTGAACAAAATGGGCGTATGCGTTTTTTCCTGAATATATTCAGGAAAAAACGCATACGCCCTTTTTGGCCAACCAAGCAACCTGGAAAGGCAAATCAGCGCTACAAAGAAGTCTCGCTTCCCATCGGTCAAAAGGGCCATGCTGAGAAAAGTGTCAAAACCAGAAATGCAGGACAGGCCATGGAGAATTGGGAGCCTTGCTACGCTGATGGGCGGGATGTAAATTGCCAACAGCCACGCTGGAGAAGGGTACGGTGTGTCCTCAAACAGCTAAAAAACACAGCTTAGAGCGCATAGGGCACTTCCACGCATGGGGGTATAAATTGGGAAAATTAAAAATCAGCAAGACACAAGCACACCAAAGTTTAGGGCTGCTCTGTTGCCAAGGACCTCCACTTCATTCCACCTTAAATATCCCAGGAAAGAGAAAAATGGATAAAGAAGTTGTGGTCCTTATGTACAATGGAATATCACTCAGCCATGAAATCAATGTCATAAGGCTAGTAGCAGCATGATGAGTGGATTTAGGTACGACGATTCTAAGTGAAATAAGTCACACAGAAAAGGACACTTCTCATAAGATATCACTTATACAGGGAAAGTAAAAACCGTTACACTTGAACTGAATTATAAAACAGAACAGAGTCACACATGCAGAAAACACACTATGGCTGCTTAACAGGAAAGGTGAGGTGGGGTGATACATAAAACAAGGGTTTCAAATGAGCTGAGATACCGTTCCATAATCCCAATATGTAATAGACAAGACCAACTCCTTGCTCAGAGAACTGGACTCAACACCCCCTATTCACCACACAAGGATATATCTGACTAGTAAAAATCTTAAAACCTATGTATTGAAATCTCTCTGTTAGTGTGTCAAGTGGGTGTAAAGCGGCATAAACACAGCAGTGAAAAGCAGCTAAACCCCATTATAAAAATAAATTACTTTTAAAACCTCATGAAACAAAGACAGTGAAAGAGAGAGAAATTCTTACACAATTCGTTCAGGGGCTGTGATGCAACCCGGATTGACCCTATCTAGACCCACAGCTGGATGAGACATAAGGGTGGACACTCTTGGGGCTGAGAGGTTTGGTGAGGTTGGGTGAGCAAACGCAGACCCTTTAAAGTAATACTGTGTGGTACCCATCCCATGGGTCCCAAATCTCCAGGTTCAAGGGCATCTTCCTACATCGAAAACATGCATGAGAAACCCAGAAGATGGTACACCGTGTGATGGGGAAAGCTTTCTAAAACGCACTTCATTTGTCATCTCCTTGAGCTCGGGTTCGCAATTCCAGCCACTTTACTAGCAATCTCCCTACTTGGAGTATCAGCACCTTTAACCTCCTGTTCCGTACAGGTTGCAATTTGTCCTGAGGATGAACGGGAAGATGGGGAACCAATGAGAGACTAGCTCTTGGTATTGGGACAGACACAGGTCACTCTATTTTCCCATCAGGAAGAAGAATTATCCACAGGCTCAGCCTGCCCCCCAGAACCAGAACAGGGCCTGAAGCCATCCTGCGCTTTTGCGGCCAGCTCCCAAAAAAGCGAGTTGTAAAATGGAGCTTCAGGGCACTGCAATTCACAAACCTGCAGTGCTTTAAATGATAACTCTCGTCCACAAATATATTGAGGGAAGGCAAAGAAGAGGATCTGAAATCAAGGCAGAATTGCAGGAAACTGATTTCGGGAGGTAGATTCGAATCGCCTTTAAAGCACATGAAAAGCGGCAAAACGTTGACAATGATGCCCTTGGCCAAAAAGGGCGTATGCGTTTTTTCCTGAATATATTCAGGAAAAAACGCATACGCCCTTTTTGGCCAACCAAGCAACCTGGAAAGGCAAATCAGCGCTACAAAGAAGTCTCGCTGTCCATCGGTCAAAAGGGCCATCCTGAGAAAAGTGTCAAAACCAGAAATGCAGGACAGGCCATGGAGAAATGGGAGCCTTGCTACGCTGATGGGCGGAATGTAAATTGCCAACAGCCACGCTGGAGAAGGGTACGGTGTGTCCACAAACAGCTAAAAAACACAGCTTAGAGCGCATAGGGCACTTCCACGCATGGGGGTATAAATTGGGAAAATTAAAAATCAGCAAGACACAAGCACACCAAAGTTTAGGGCTGCTCTGTTGCCAAGGACCTCCACTTCATTCCACCTTCAATATCCCAGGAAAGAGAAAAATGGATAAAGAAGTTGTGGTCCTTATGTACAATGGAATATCACTCAGCCATGAAATCAATGTCATAAGGCTAGTAGCAGCATGATGAGTGGATTTAGGTACGACGATTCTAAGTGAAATAAGTCACACAGAAAAGGACACTTCTCATAAGATATCACTTATACAGGGAAAGTAAAAACCATTACACTTGAACTGAAATACAAAACAGAACAGAGTCACACATGCAGAAAACACACTATGGCTGCTTAACAGGGAAGGTGAGGTGGGGTGATACATAAAACAAGGGTTTCAAATTAGCTGAGATACCGTTCCATAAACCCAATATGTAATAGACAAGACCGACTCCTTGCTCAGAGAACTGGACTCAACACCCCCTATTCACCACACAAGGATATATCTGACTAGTAATAATCTTAAAACCTATGTATTGAAATCTCTCTGTTAGTGTGTCAAGTGGGTGTAAAGCGGCATAAACACAGCAGTGAAAAGCAGCTAAACCCCATTATAAACATAAATTACTTTTAAAAACCCATGAAACAAAGACAGAGAAAGAGAGAGAAATTCTTACACAATTCGTTCAGGGGCTGTGATGCAACCCGGATTGACCATATCTAGACCCACAGCTGGATGAGACATAAGGGTGGACACTCTTGGGGATGAGAGGTTTGGTGAGGTTGGGTGAGCAAACGCAGACCCTTTAAAGTAATACTGTGTGGTACCCATCCCATGGGTCCCAAATCTCCAGGTTCAAGGGCATCTTCCTACATCGAAAACATGCATGAGAAACCCAGAAGATGGTACACCGTGTGATGGGGAAAGCTTTCTAAAACGCACCTCATTTGTCATCTCCTTGAGCTTGGGTTCGCAATTCCAGCCACTTTACTAGCAATCTCCCTACTTGGAGTATCAGCACCTTTAACCTCCTGTTCCGTATAGGTTGCAATTTTTCCTGAGGATGAACGGGAAGACGGGGAACCAATGAGAGACTAGCTCTTGGTATTGGGACAGACACAGGTCACTTTATTTTCCCATCAGGAAGAAGAAATATCCACAGGCTCAGCCTGCCCCCCAGAACCAGAACAGGGCCTGAAGCCATCCTGCGCTTTTGCGGCCAGCTCCCAAAAAAGCGAGTTGTAAAATGGAGCTTCAGGGCACTGCAATTCACAAACCTGCAGAGTTATAAATGATAACTCTCGTCCACAAATATATTGAGGGAAGGCAAAAAGAGGATTTGAAATCAAGGCAGAATTGCAGGAAACAGATTTCAGGAGGTAGATTCGAATCGCCTTTAAAGCACATGAAAAGTGGCAAAACGTTGACAATGATGCCCTTGGCCAAAAAGGGCGTATGCGTTTTTTCCTGAATATATTCAGGAAAAAACGCATACGCCCTTTTTGGCCAACCAAGCAACCTGGAAAGGCAAATCAGCGCTACAAAGAAGTCTCGCTTCCCATCGGTCAAAAGGGCCATGCTGAGAAAAGTGTCAAAACCAGAAATGCAGGACAGGCCATGGAGAAATGGGAGCCTTGCTACGCTGATGGGCGGGATGTAAATTGCCAACAGCCACGCTGGAGAAGGGTACGGTGTGTCCACAAACATCTAAAAAACACAGCTTAGAGCGCATAGGGCACTTCCACGCATGGGGGTATAAATTGGGAAAATTAAAAATCAGCAAGACACAAGCACACCAAAGTTTAGGGCTGCTCTGTTGCCAAGGACCTCCACTTCATTCCACCTTCAATATCCCAGGAAAGAGAAAAATGGATAAAGAAGTTGTGGTCCTTATGTACAATGGAATATCACTCAGCCATGAAATCAATGTCATAAGGCTAGTAGCAGCATGATGAGTGGATTTAGGTACGACGATTCTAAGTGAAATAAGTCACACAGAAAAGGACACTTCTCATAAGATATCACTTATACAGGGAAAGTAAAAACCATTACACTTGAACTGAAATACAAAACAGAACAGAGTCACACATGCAGAAAACACACTATGGCTGCTTAACAGGGAAGGTGAGGTGGGGTGATACATAAAACAAGGGTTTCAAATTAGCTGAGATACCGTTCCATAAACCCAATATGTAATAGACAAGACCGACTCCTTGCTCAGAGAACTGGACTCAACACCCCCTATTCACCACACAAGGATATATCTGACTAGTAATAATCTTAAAACCTATGTATTGAAATCTCTCTGTTAGTGTGTCAAGTGGGTGTAAAGCGGCATAAACACAGCAGTGAAAAGCAGCTAAACCCCATTATAAAAATAAATTACTTTTAAAAACCCATGAAACAAAGACAGTGAAAGAGAGAGAAATTCTTACACAATTCGTTCAGGGGCTGTGATGGAACCTGGATTGACCATATCTAGACCCACAGCTGGATGAGACATAAGGGTGGACACTCTTGGGGCTGAGAGGTTTGGTGAGGTTGGGTGAGCAAACGCAGACCCTTTAAAGTAATACTGCGTGGTACCCATTGCAGGGGTCCCAAATCTCGAGGTTCAAGGGCATCTTCCTACATCGAAAACATGCATGAGAAACCAAGAAGTTGGTACACCGTGTGATGGGGAAAGGTTCCTAAAACGCACCTCATTTCTCATCTCCTTGTGCTCGGGTTCGCCATTCCAGCCACTTTACTAGCAATCTCCCTACTTGGAGTATCAGCACCTTTAACCTCCTGTTCCGTACAGGTTGCAATTTGTCCTGAGGATGAATGGGAAGATGGGGAACCAATGAGAGACTAGCTCTAGGTGTTGGGACAGGCACAGGTCACTCTATTTTCCCATCAGGAAGAAGAATTAACCACAGGCTCAGCTGCCCCCCGGAACCAGCACAGGGCCTGAAACCATCCTGCGCTTTTACGGCCAGCTCCCAAAAAGCGAGTTGTAAAATGGAGCTTCAGGGCACTGCAATTCACAAACCTGCAGAGTTATAAATGATAACTCTCGTCCACAAATATATTGAGGGAAGGCAAAGAAGAGGATTTGAAATCAAGGCAGAATTGCAGGAAACAGATTTCAGGAGGTAGATTCGAATCGCCTTTAAAGCACATGAAAAGCAGCAAAACGTTGACAATGAGGCCCTTGGCCAAAATGGGCGTATGCGTTTTTTCCTGAATATATTCAGGAAAAAACGCATACGCCCTTTTTGGCCAACCAAGCAACCTGGAAAGGCAAATCAGCGCTACAAAGAAGTCTCGCTTCCCATCGGTCAAAAGGGCCATGCTGAGAAAAGTGTCAAAACCAGAAATGCAGGACAGGCCATGGAGAATTGGGAGCCTTGCTACGCTGATGGGCGGGATGTAAATTGCCAACAGCCACGCTGGAGAAGGGTACGGTGTGTCCTCAAACAGCTAAAAAACACAGCTTAGAGCGCATAGGGCACTTCCACGCATGGGGGTATAAATTGGGAAAATTAAAAATCAGCAAGACACAAGCACACCAAAGTTTAGGGCTGCTCTGTTGCCAAGGACCTCCACTTCATTCCACCTTCAATATCCCAGGAAAGAGAAAAATGGATAAAGAAGTTGTGGTCCTTATGTACAAAGGAATATCACTCAGCCATGAAATCAATGTCATAAGGCTAGTAGCAGCATGATGAGTGGATTTAGGTACGACGATTCTAAGTGAAATAAGTCACACAGAAAAGGACACTTCTCATAAGATATCACTTATACAGGGAAAGTAAAAACCGTTACACTTGAACTGAATTATAAAACAGAACAGAGTCACACATGCAGAAAACACACTATGGCTGCTTAACAGGAAAGGTGAGGTGGGGTGATACATAAAACAAGGGTTTCAAATGAGCTGAGATACCATTCCATAATCCCAATATGTAATAGACAAGACCAACTCCTTGCTCAGAGAACTGGACTCAACACCCCCTATTCACCACACAAGGATATATCTGACTAGTAATAATCTTAAAACCTATGTATTGAAATCTCTCTGTTAGTGTGTCAAGTGGTTGTAAAGCGGCATAAACACAGCAGTGAAAAGCAGCTAAACCCCATTATAAAAATAAATTACTTTTAAAAACCCATGAAACAAAGACAGTGAAAGAGAGAGAAATTCTTACACAATTCGTTCAGGGGCTGTGATGCAACCCGGATTGACCATATCTAGACCCACAGCTGGATGAGACATAAGGGTGGACACTCTTGGGGCTGAGAGGTTTGGTGAGGCTGGGTGAGCAAACGCAGACCCTTTAAAGTAATACTGCGTGGTACCCATCGCATGGGTCCCAAATCTCGAGGTTCAAGGGCATCTTCCTACATCGAAAACATGCATGAGAAACCCAGAAGATGGTACACCGTGTGATGGGGAAAGGTTCCTAAAACGCACCTCATTTCTCATCTCCTTGTGCTCGGGTTCGCCATTCCAGCCACTTTACTAGCAATCTCCCTACTTGGAGTATCAGCACCTTTAACCTCCTGTTCCGTACAGGTTGCAATTTGTCCTGAGGATGAATGGGAAGATGGGGAACCAATGAGAGACTAGCTCTAGGTGTTGGGACAGGCACAGGTCACTCTATTTTCCCATCAGGAAGAAGAATTAACCAAAGGCTCAGCTGCCCCCCGGAACCAGCACAGGGCCTGAAACCATCCTGCGCTTTTACGGCCAGCTCCCAAAAAGCGAGTTGTAAAATGGAGCTTCAGGGCACTGCAATTCACAAACCTGCAGAGTTATAAATGATAACTCTCGTCCACAAATATATTGAGGGAAGGCAAAGAAGAGGATTTGAAATCAAGGCAGAATTGCAGGAAACAGATTTCAGGAGGTAGATTCGAATCGCCTTTAAAGCACATGAAAAGCAGCAAAACGTTGACAATGAGGCCCTTGGCCAAAATGGGCGTATGCGTTTTTTCCTGAATATATTCAGGAAAAAACGCATACGCCCTTTTTGGCCAACCAAGCAACCTGGAAAGGCAAATCAGCGCTACAAAGAAGTCTCGCTTCCCATCGGTCAAAAGGGCCATGCTGAGAAAAGTGTCAAAACCAGAAATGCAGGACAGGCCATGGAGAAATGGGAGCCTTGCTACGCTGATGGGCGGGATGTAAATTGCCAACAGCCACGCTGGAGAAGGGTACGGTGTGTCCACAAACATCTAAAAAACACAGCTTAGAGCGCATAGGGCACTTCCACGCATGGGGGTATAAATTGGGAAAATTAAAAATCAGCAAGACACAAGCACACCAAAGTTTAGGGCTGCTCTGTTGCCAAGGACCTCCACTTCATTCCACCTTCAATATCCCAGGAAAGAGAAAAATGGATAAAGAAGTTGTGGTCCTTATGTACAATGGAATATCACTCAGCCATGAAATCAATGTCATAAGGCTAGAAGCAGCATGATGAGTGGATTTAGGTACGACGATTCTAAGTGAAATAAGTCACACAGAAAAGGACACTTCTCATAAGATATCACTTATACAGGGAAAGTAAAAACCATTACACTTGAACTGAATTACAAAACAGAACAGAGTCACACATGCAGAAAACACACTATGGCTGCTTAACAGGAAAGGTGAGGTGGGGTGATACATAAAACAAGGGTTTCAAATTAGCTGAGATACCGTTCCATAAACCCAATATGTAATAGACAAGACCGACTCCTTGCTCAGAGAACTGGACTCAACACCCCCTATTCACCACACAAGGATATATCTGACTAGTAATAATCTTAAAACCTATGTATTGAAATCTCTCTGTTAGTGTGTCAAGTGGGTGTAAAGCGGCATAAACACAGCAGTGAAAAGCAGCTAAACCCCATTATAAAAATAAATTACTTTTAAAAACCCATGAAACAAAGACAGTGAAAGAGAGAGAAATTCTTACACAATTCGTTCAGGGGCTGTGATGGAACCTGGATTGACCATATCTAGACCCACAGCTGGATGAGACATAAGGGTGGACACTCTTGGGGCTGAGAGATTTGGTGAGGCTGGGTGAGCAAACGCAGACCCTTTAAAGTAATACTGCGTGGTACCCATCGCATGGGTCCCAAATCTCGAGGTTCAAGGGCATCTTCCTACATCGAAAACATGCATGAGAAACCCAGAAGATGGTACACAGTGTGATGGGGAAAGGTTCCTAAAACGCACCTCATTTCTCATCTCCTTGTGCTCGGGTTCGCCATTCCAGCCACTTTACTAGCAATCTCCCTACTTGGAGCATCAGCACCTTTAACCTCCTGTTCCGTACAGGTTGCAATTTGTCCTGAGGATGAATGGGAAGATGGGGAACCAATGAGAGGCTAGCTCTAGGTGTTGGGACAGGCACAGGTCACTCTATTTTCCCATCAGGAAGAAGAATTAACCACAGGCTCAGCCTGCCCCCCGGAACCAGCACAGGGCCTGAAACCATCCTGCGCTTTTACGGCCAGCTCCCAAAAAGCGAGTTGTAAAATGGAGCTTCAGGGCACTGCAATTCACAAACCTGCAGAGTTATAAATGATAACTCTCGTCCACAAATATATTGAGGGAAGGCAAAGAAGAGGATTTGAAATCAAGGCAGAATTGCAGGAAACAGATTTCAGGAGGTAGATTCGAATCGCCTTTAAAGCACATGAAAAGCAGCAAAACGTTGACAATGAGGCCCTTGGCCAAAATGGGCGTATGCGTTTTTTCCTGAATATATTCAGGAAAAAACGCATACGCCCTTTTTGGCCAACCAAGCAACCTGGAAAGGCAAATCAGCGCTACAAAGAAGTCTCGCTTCCCATCGGTCAAAAGGGCCATGCTGAGAAAAGTGTCAAAACCAGAAATGCAGGACAGGCCATGGAGAAATGGGAGCCATGCTACGCTGATGGGCGGAATGTAAATTGCCAACAGCCAACCTGGAGAAGGCTACGGTGTGTCCTGAAACATCTAAAAAACACAGCTTTGAGCACATAGGGCACTTCCACGCATGGGGGTATAAATTGGGAAAATTAAAAATCAGCAAGACACAAGCACAGCAAAGTTTAGGGCTGCTCTGTTGCCAAGGACCTCCACTTCATTCCACCTTCAATATCCCAGGAAAGAGAAAAATGGATAAAGAAGTTGTGGTCCTTATGTACAATGGAATATCACTCAGCCATGAAATCAATGTCATAAGGCTAGTAGCAGCATGATGAGTGGATTTAGGTACGTCGATTCTAAGTGAAATAAGTCACACAGAAAAGGACACTTCTCATAAGATATCACTTATACAGGGAAAGTAAAAACCATTACACTTGAACTGAATTACAAAACAGAACAGAGTCACACATGCAGAAAACACACTATGGCTGCTTAACAGGAAAGGTGAGGTGGGGTGATACATAAAACAAGGGTTTCAAATTAGCTGAGATACCGTTCCATAATCCCAATATGTAATAGACAAGACCGACTCCTTGCTCAGAGAACTGGACTCAACACCCCCTATTCACCACACAAGGATATATCTGACTAGTAATAATCTTAAAACCTATGTATTGAAATCTCTCTGTTAGTGTGTGAAGTGGGTGTAAAGCGGCATAAACACAGCCGTGAAAAGCAGCTAAACCCCATTCTAAAAATAAATTACTTTTAAAACCCCATGAAACAAAGACAGTGAAAGAGAGAGAAATTCTTACACAATTCGTTCAGGGGCTGTGATGCAACCCGGATTGACCATATCTAGACCCACAGCTGGATGAGACATAAGGGTGGACACTCTTGGGGCTGAGAGGTTTGGTGAGGTTGGGTGAGTAAACGCAGACCCTTTAAAGTAATACTGCGTGGTACCCATCCCATGGGTCCCAAATCTCCAGGTTCAAGGGCATCTTCCTACATCGAAAACATGCATAGAAACCCAGAATATGGTACACCGTGTGATGGGGAAAGGTTTCTAAAACGCACCTCATTTCTCATCTCCTTGTGCTCGGGTTCGCCATTGCAGCCACTTTACTAGCAATCTCCCTACTTGGAGCATCAGCACCTTTAACCTCCTGTTCCGTACAGGTTGCAATTTGTCCTGAGGATGAACGGGAAGATGGGGAACCAATGACAGACTAGCTCTTGGTGTTGGGACAGGCACAGGGCACTCTATTTTCCCATCAGGAAGAAGAATTAACCACAGGCTCAGCCTGCCCCCCGGAACGAGAACAGGGCCTGAAGCCATCCTGCGCTTTTACGGCCAGCTCCCAAAAAGCGAGTTGTAAAATGGAGCTTCAGGGCACTGCAATTCACAAACCTGCAGAGTTATAAATGATAACTCTCGTCCACAAATATATTGAGAGAAGGCAAAAAAGAGGATTTGAAATCAAGGCAGAATTGCAGGAAACAGATTTCAGGAGGTAGATTCGAATCGCCTTTAAAGCACATGAAAAGCGGCAAAACATTGATAATGATGCCCTTGGCCAAAAAGGGCGTATGCGTTTTTTCCTGAATATATTCAGGAAAAAAAGCATACGCCCTTTTTGGCCAACCAAGCAACCTGGATTGGCAAATCAGCGCTACAAAGAAGTCTCACTTCCCATCGGTCAAAAGGGCCATGCTGAGAAAAGTGTCAAAACCAGAAATGCAGGACAGGCCATGGAGAAATGGGAGCCTTGCTACGCTGATGGGCGGAATGTAAATTGCCAACAGCCAACCTGGAGAAGGCTACGGTGTGTCCTGAAACATCTAAAAAACACAGCTTAGAGCACATAGGGCACTTCCACGCATGGGGGTATAAATTGGGAAAATTAAAAATCAGCAAGACACAAGCACACCAAAGTTTAGGGCTGCTCTGTTGCCAAGGACCTCCACTTCATTCCACCTTCAATATCCCAGGAAAGAGAAAAATGGATAAATAAGTGGTGGTCCTTATGTACAATGGAATATCACTCAGCCATGAAATCAATGTCCTAAGGCTAGTAGCAGCATGATGAGTGGATTTAGGTACGAGACGATTCTAAGTGAAATAAGTCACACAGAAAAGGACACTTCTCATCAGATATCACTTATACAGGGAAAGTAAAAACCGTTACACTTGAACTGAATTACAAAACAGAACAGAGTCACACATGCAGAAAACACACTATGGCTGCTTAACAGGAAAGGTGAGGTGGGGTGATACATAAAACAAGGGTTTCAAATGAGCTGAGATACCGTTCCATAAACCCAATATGTAATAGACAAGACCTACTCCTTGCTCAGAGAACTGGACTCAACACCCCCTATTCACCACACAAGGATATATCTGACTAGTAATAATCTTAAAACCTATGTATTGAAATCTCTCTGTTAGTGTGTGAAGTGGGTGTAAAGCGGCATAAACACAGCCGTGAAAAGCAGCTAAACCCCATTCTAAAAATAAATTACTTTTAAAACCCCATGAAACAAAGACAGTGAAAGAGAGAGAAATTCTTACACAATTCGTTCAGGGGCTGTGATGGAACCTGGATTGACCATATCTAGACCCACAGCTGGATGAGACATAAGGGTGGACACTCTTGGGGCTGAGAGGTTTGGTGAGGTTGGGTGAGTAAACGCAGACCCTTTAAAGTAATACTGCGTGGTACCCATCCCATGGGTCCCAAATCTCCAGGTTCAAGGGCATCTTCCTACATCGAAAACATGCATAGAAACCCAGAATATGGTACACCGTGTGATGGGGAAAGGTTTCTAAAACGCACCTCATTTCTCATCTCCTTGTGCTCGGGTTCGCCATTGCAGCCACTTTACTAGCAATCTCCCTACTTGGAGCATCAGCACCTTTAACCTCCTGTTCCGTACAGGTTGCAATTTGTCCTGAGGATGAACGGGAAGATGGGGAACCAATGAGAGACTAGCTCTTGGTGTTGGGACAGGCACAGGGCACTCTATTTTCCCATCAGGAAGAAGAATTAACCACAGGCTCAGCCTGCCCCCCGGAACGAGAACAGGGCCTGAAGCCATCCTGCGCTTTTACGGTCAGCTCCCAAAAAGTGAGTTGTAAAATGGAGCTTCAGGGCACTGCAATTCACAAACCTGCAGAGTTATAAATGATAAGTCTCGTCCACAAATATATTGAGGGAAGGCAAAAAAGAGGATTTGAAATCAAGGCAGAATTGCAGGAAACAGATTTCAGGAGGTAGATTCGAATCGCCTTTAAAGCACATGAAAAGCGGCAAAACATTGATAATGATGCCCTTGGCCAAAAAGGGCGTATGCGTTTTTTCCTGAATATATTCAGGAAAAAACGCATACGCCCTTTTTGGCCAACCAAGCAACCTGGAAAGGCAAATCAGCGCTACAAAGAAGTCTCGCTTCCCATCGGTCAAAAGGGCCATGCTGAGAAAAGTGTCAAAACCAGAAATGCAGGACAGGCCATGGAGAAATGGGAGCCTTGCTATGCTGATGGGCGGCATGTAAATTGCCAACAGCCACTCTGGAGAAGGTATGGTGTGTCCTGAAACATCTAAAAAACACAGTTTAGAGCACATAGGGCACTTCCACACATGGGGGTATAAAGTGGGAAAATTAAAAATCAGCAAGACACAAGCACACCAAAGTTTAGGGCTGCTGTGTTGCCAAGGACCTCCACTTCATTCCAACTTAAATATCCCAGGAAAGAGAAAAATGGATAAAGAAGTTGTGGTCCTTATGTACAATGGAATATCACTCAGCCATGAAATCAATGTCATAAGGCTAGTAGCAGCATGATGAGTGGATTTAGGTACGATGATTCTAAGTGAAATAAGTCACACAGAAAAGGACACATCTCATAAGATATCACTTATAGAGGGAAAGTAAAAACCATTACACTTGAACTGAAATACAAAACAGAACAGAGTCACACATGCAGAAAACACACTATGGCTGCTTAACAGGGAAGGTGAGGTGGGGTGATACATAAAACAAGGGTTTCAAATTAGCTGAGATACCGTTCCATAAACCCAATATGTAATAGACAAGACCGACTCCTTGCTCAGAGAACTGGACTCAACACCCCCTATTCACCACACAAGGATATATCTGACTAGTAATAATCTTAAAACCTATGTATTGAAATCTCTCTGTTAGTGTGTGAAGTGGGTGTAAAGCGGCATAAACACAGCCGTGAAAAGCAGCTAAACCCCATTCTAAAAATAAATTACTTTTAAAACCCCATGAAACAAAGACAGTGAAAGAGAGAGAAATTCTTACACAATTCGTTCAGGGGCTGTGATGGAACCTGGATTGACCATATCTAGACCCACAGCTGGATGAGACATAAGGGTGGACACTCTTGGGGCTGAGAGGTTTGGTGAGGTTGGGTGAGTAAACGCAGACCCTTTAAAGTAATACTGCGTGGTACCCATCCCATGGGTCCCAAATCTCCAGGTTCAAGGGCATCTTCCTACATCGAAAACATGCATAGAAACCCAGAATATGGTACACCGTGTGATGGGGAAAGGTTTCTAAAACGCACCTCATTTCTCATCTCCTTGTGCTCGGGTTCGCCATTGCAGCCACTTTACTAGCAATCTCCCTACTTGGAGCATCAGCACCTTTAACCTCCTGTTCCGTACAGGTTGCAATTTGTCCTGAGGATGAACGGGAAGATGGGGAACCAATGACAGACTAGCTCTTGGTGTTGGGACAGGCACAGGGCACTCTATTTTCCCATCAGGAAGAAGAATTAACCACAGGCTCAGCCTGCCCCCCGGAACGAGAACAGGGCCTGAAGCCATCCTGCGCTTTTACGGCCAGCTCCCAAAAAGCGAGTTGTAAAATGGAGCTTCAGGGCACTGCAATTCACAAACCTGCAGAGTTATAAATGATAACTCTCGTCCACAAATATATTGAGGGAAGGCAAAAAAGAGGATTTGAAATCAAGGCAGAATTGCAGGAAACAGATTTCAGGAGGTAGATTCGAATCGCCTTTAAAGCACATGAAAAGCGGCAAAACATTGATAATGATGCCCTTGGCCAAAAAGGGCGTATGCGTTTTTTCCTGAATATATTCAGGAAAAAACGCATACGCCCTTTTTGGCCAACCAAGCAACCTGGAAAGGCAAATCAGCGCTACAAAGAAGTCTCGCTTCCCATCGGTCACAAGGGCCATGCTGAGAAAAGTGTCAAAACCAGAAATGCAGGACAGGCCATGGAGAAAGGGGAGCCTTGCTATGCTGATGGGCGGGATGTAAATTGCCAACAGCCACTCTGGAGAAGGGTACAGTGTGTCCTGAAACATCTAAAAAACACAGCTTAGAGAGCATAGGGCACTTCCATGCATGGGGGTATAAATTGGGAAAGTTAAAAATCAGCAAGACACAAGCACACCAAAGTTTAGGGCTGCTCTGTTGCCAAGGACCTCCACTTCATTCCACCTTAAATATCCCAGGAAAGATAAAAATGGATAAATAAGTGGTGGTCCTTATGTACAATGGAATATCACTCAGCCATGAAATCAATGTCCTAAGGCTAGTAGCAGCATGATGAGTGGATTTAGGTACGAGACGATTCTAAGTGAAATAAGTCACACAGAAAAGGACACTTCTCATCAGATATCACTTATACAGGGAAAGTAAAAACCGTTACACTTGAACTGAATTACAAAACAGAACAGAGTCACACATGCAGAAAACACACTATGGCTGCTTAACAGGAAAGGTGAGGTGGGGTGATACATAAAACAAGGGTTTCAAATGAGCTGAGATACCGTTCCATAAACCCAATATGTAATAGACAAGACCTACTCCTTGCTCAGAGAACTGGACTCAACACCCCCTATTCACCACACAAGGATATATCTGACTAGTAATAATCTTAAAACCTATGTATTGAAATCTCTCTGTTAGTGTGTGAAGTGGGTGTAAAGCGGCATAAACACAGCCGTGAAAAGCAGCTAAACCCCATTCTAAAAATAAATTACTTTTAAAACCCCATGAAACAAAGACAGTGAAAGAGAGAGAAATTCTTACACAATTCGTTCAGGGGCTGTGATGGAACCTGGATTGACCATATCTAGACCCACAGCTGGATGAGACATAAGGGTGGACACTCTTGGGGCTGAGAGGTTTGGTGAGGTTGGGTGAGTAAACGCAGACCCTTTAAAGTAATACTGCGTGGTACCCATCCCATGGGTCCCAAATCTCCAGGTTCAAGGGCATCTTCCTACATCGAAAACATGCATACAAACCCAGAATATGGTACACCGTGTGATGGGGAAAGGTTTCTAAAACGCACCTCATTTCTCATCTCCTTGTGCTCGGGTTCGCCATTGCAGCCACTTTACTAGCAATCTCCCTACTTGGAGCATGAGCACCTTTAACCTCCTGTTCCGTACAGGTTGCAATTTGTCCTGAGGATGAACGGGAAGATGGGGAACCAATGAGAGACTAGCTCTTGGTGTTGGGACAGGCACAGGGCACTCTATTTTCCCATCAGGAAGAAGAATTAACCACAGGCTCAGCCTGCCCCCCGGAACGAGAACAGGGCCTGAAGCCATCCTGCGCTTTTACGGCCAGCTCCCAAAAAGCGAGTTGTAAAATGGAGCTTCAGGGCACTGCAATTCACAAACCTGCAGAGTTATAAATGATAACTCTCGTCCACAAATATATTGAGGGAAGGCAAAAAAGAGGATTTGAAATCAAGGCAGAATTGCAGGAAACAGATTTCAGGAGGTAGATTCGAATCGCCTTTAAAGCACATGAAAAGCGGCAAAACATTGATAATGATGCCCTTGGCCAAAAAGGGCGTATGCGTTTTTTCCTGAATATATTCAGGAAAAAACGCATACGCCCTTTTTGGCCAACCAAGCAACCTGGAAAGGCAAATCAGCGCTACAAAGAAGTCTCGCTTCCCATCGGACACATGGGCCATGCTGAAATAAGTGTCAAAACCAGAAATGCAGGACAGGCCATGGAGAAAGGGGAGCCTTGCTACGCTGATGGGCGGGATGTAAATTGCCAACAGCCACTCTGGAGAAGGGTACAGTGTGTCCTGAAACATCTAAAAAACACAGCTTAGAGAGCATAGGGCACTTCCATGCATGGGGGTATAAATTGGGAAAGTTAAAAATCAGCAAGACACAAGCACACCAAAGTATAGGGCTGCTCTGTTGCCAAGGACCTCCACTTCATTCCACCTTCAATATCCCAGGAAAGAGAAAAATGGATAAAGAAGTTGTGGTCCTTATGTACAATGGAATATCACTCAGCCATGAAATCAATGTCATAAGGCTAGTAGCAGCATGATGAGTGGATTTAGGTACGACGATTCTAAGTGAAATAAGTCACACAGAAAAGGACACTTCTCATAAGATATCACTTATACAGGGAAAGTAAAAACCATTACACTTGAACTGAATTACAAAACAGAACAGAGTCACACATGCAGAAAACACACTATGGCTGCTTAACAGGAAAGGTGAGGTGGGGTAATACATAAAACAAGGGTTTCAAATGAGCTGAGATACCGTTCCATAAACCCAATATGTAATAGACAAGACCGACTCCTTGCTCAGAGAACTGGACTCAACACCCCCTATTCACCACACCAGGATATATCTGAGTAGTAATAATCTTAAAACCTATGTATTGAAATCTCTCTGTTAGTGTCAAGTGGGTGTAAAGCGGCCTAAACACAGCAGTGAAAAGCAGCTAAACCCCATTATAAAAATAAATTACTTTTAAAAACCCATGAAACAAAGACAGTGAAAGAGAGAGAAATTCTTACACAATTCGTTCAGGGGCTGTGATGGAACCTGGATTGACCATATCTAGACCCACAGCTGGATGAGACATAAGGGTGGACACTCTTGGGGCTGAGCGGTTTGGTGAGGTTGGGTGAGCAAACGCAGACCCTTTAAAGTAATACTGCATGGTACCCATCCCATGGGTCCCAAATCTCGAGGTTCAAGGGCATCTTCCTACATCGAAAACATGCATGAGAAACCCAGAAGATGGTACACCGTGTGATGGGGAAAGGTTTCTAAAACGCACCTCATTTCTCATCTCCTTGTGCTCGGGTTCGCCATTCCAGCCACTTTACTAGCAATCTCCCTACTTGGAGCAACAGCATCTTTAACCTCCTGTTCCGTACAGGTTGCAATTTGTCCTGAGGATGAACGGGAAGATGGGGAACCAATGAGAGACTAGCTCTTGGTGTTGGGACAGGCACAGGTCACTCTATTTTCCAATCAGGGAGAAGAATTAACCACAGGCTCAGCCTGCCCCCCGGAACCAGAACAGGGCCTGAAGCCATCCTGCGCTTTTACGGCCAGCTCCCAAAAAAGCGAATTGTAAAATGGAGCTTCAGGGCACTGCAATTCACAAACCTGCAGTGTTATAAATGATAACTGTCGTCCACAAATATATTGAGGGAAGGCAAAAAGAGGATTTGAAATCAAGGCAGAATTGCAGGAAACAGATTTCAGGAGGTAGATTCGAATCGCCTTTAAAGCACATGAAAAGCGGCAAAACATTGATAATGATGCCCTTGGCCAAAAAGGGCGTATGCGTTTTTTCCTGAATATATTCAGGAAAAAACGCATACGCCCTTTTTGGCCAACCAAGCAACCTGGAAAGGCAAATCAGCGCTACAAAGAATCCTCGCTTCCCATCGGTCAAATGGGCCATGCTGAAATAAGTGTCAAAACCAGAAATGCAGGACAGGCCATGGAGAAAGGGGAGCCTTGCGACGCTGATGGGCGGGATGTAAATTGCCAACAGCCACTCTGGAGAAGGGTACAGTGTGTCCTGAAACATCTAAAAAACACAGCTTAGAGAGCATAGGGCACTTCCATGCATGGGGGTATAAATTGGGAAAGTTAAAAATCAGCAAGACACAAGCACACCAAAGTTTAGGGCTGCTCTGTTGCCAAGGACCTCCACTTCATTCCACCTTAAATATCCCAGGAAAGATAAAAATGGATAAATAAGTGGTGGTCCTTATGTACAATGGAATATCACTCAGCCATGAAATCAATGTCCTAAGGCTAGTAGCAGCATGATGAGTGGATTTAGGTACGAGACGATTCTAAGTGAAATAAGTCACACAGAAAAGGACACTTCTCATCAGATATCACTTATACAGGGAAAGTAAAAACCGTTACACTTGAACTGAATTACAAAACAGAACAGAGTCACACATGCAGAAAACACACTATGGCTGCTTAACAGGAAAGGTGAGGTGGGGTGATACATAAAACAAGGGTTTCAAATGAGCTGAGATACCGTTCCATAAACCCAATATGTAATAGACAAGACCTACTCCTTGCTCAGAGAACTGGACTCAACACCCCCTATTCACCACACAAGGATATATCTGACTAGTAATAATCTTAAAACCTATGTATTGAAATCACTCTGTTAGTGTGTCAAGTGGGTGTAAAGCGGCATAAACACAGCAGTGAAAAGCAGCTAAACCCCATTATAAAAATAAATTACTTTTAAAAACCCCATGAAACAAAGACAGTGAAAGAGAGAGAAATTCTTACACAATTCGTTCAGGGGCTGTGATGGAACCTGGATTGACCATATCTAGACCCACAGCTGGATGAGACATAAGGGTGGACACTCTTGGGGCTGAGAGGTTTGGTGAGGTTGGGTGAGCAAACGCAGACCCTTTAAAGTAATACTGCGTGGTACACATTGCAGGGGTCCCAAATCTCGAGGTTCAAGGGCATCTTCCTACATCGAAAACATGCATGAGAAACCAAGAAGTTGGTACACGGTGTGATGGGGAAAGATTCCTAAAACGCACCTCATTTCTCATCTCCTTGTGCTCGGTTTCGCCATTCCAGCCACTTTACTAGCAATCTCCCAACTTGGAGCATCAGCACCTTTAACCTCCTGTTCCGTACAGGTTGCAATTTGTCCTGAGGATGAATGGGAAGATGGGGAACCAATGAGAGACTAGCTCTAGGTGTTGGGACAGGCACAGGTCACTCTATTTTCCCATCAGGAAGAAGAATTAACCACAGGCTCAGCTGCCCCCCGGAACCAGAACAGGGCCTGAAGCCATCCTGCGCTTTTACGGCCAACTCCCAAAAAGCAAGTTGTAAAATGGAGCTTCAGGGAACTGCAATTCACAAACCTGCAGAGTTATAAATGATAACTCTCGTCCACAAATATATTGAGGGAAGGCAAAGAAGAGGATTTGAAATCAAGGCAGAATTGCAGGAAACAGATTTCAGGAGGTAGATTCGAATCGCCTTTAAAGCACATGAAAAGCAGCAAAACGTTGACAATGAGGCCCTTGGCCAAAAAGGGCGTATGCGTTTTTTCCTGAATATATTCAGGAAAAAACGCATACGCCCTTTTTGGCCAACCAAGCAACCTGGAAAGGCAAATCAGCGCTACAAAGAAGTCTCGCTTCCCATCGGTCAAAAGGGCTATGCTGAGAAAAGTGTGAAAACCAGAAATGCAGGACAGCCCATGGAGAAATGGGAGCCTTGCTACGCTGTTGGGCGAGATGTAAATTGCCAACAGCCACGCTGGAGAAGGGTACGGTGTGTCCTCAAACATCTAAAAAACACAGCTTAGAGCGCATAGGGCACTTCCACGCATGGGGGTATAAATTGGGAAAATTAAAAATCAGCAAGACACAAGCACACCAAAGTTTAGGGCTGCTCTGTTGCCAAGGTCCTCCACTTCATTCCACCTTAAATATCCCAGGAAAGATAAAAATGGATAAATAAGTGGTGGTCCTTATGTATAATGGAATATCACTCAGCCATGAAATCAATGTCCTAAGGCTAGTAGCAGCATGATGAGTGGATTTAGGTACGAGACGATTCTAAGTGAAATAAGTCACACAGAAAAGGACACTTCTCATAAGATATCACTTATACAGGGAAAGTAAAAACCATTACACTTGAACTGAATTACAAAACAGAACAGAGTCACACATGCAGAAAACACACTATGGCTGCTTAACAGGAAATGTGAGGTGGGGTAATACATAAAACAAGGGTTTCAAATGAGCTGAGATACCGTTCCATAAACCCAATATGTAATAGACAAGACCGACTCCTTGCTCAGAGAACTGGACTCAACACCCCCTATTCACCACACCAGGATATATCTGAGTAGTAATAATCTTAAAACCTATGTATTGAAATCTCTCTGTTAGTGTCAAGTGGGTGTAAAGCGGCCTAAACACAGCAGTGAAAAGCAGCTAAACCCCATTATAAAAATAAATTACTTTTAAAAACCCATGAAACAAAGACAGTGAAAGAGAGAGAAATTCTTACACAATTCGTTCAGGGGCTGTGATGGAACCTGGATTGACCATATGTAGACCCACAGCTGGATGAGACATAAGGGTGGACACTCTTGGGGCTGAGCGGTTTGGTGAGGTTGGGTGAGCAAACGCAGACCCTTTAAAGTAATACTGCATGGTACCCATCACATGGGTCCCAAATCTCGAGGTTCAAGGGCATCTTCCTACATCGAAAACATGCATGAGAAACCCAGAAGATGGTACACCGTGTGATGGGGAAAGGTTTCTAAAACGCACCTCATTTCTCATCTTCTTGTGCTCGGGTTCGCCATTCCAGCCACTTTACTAGCAATCTCCCTACTTGGAGCAAAGCATCTTTAACCTCCTGTTCCGTACAGGTTGCAATTTGTCCTGAGGATGAACGGGAAGATGGGGAACCAATGAGAGACTAGCTCTTGGTGTTGGGACAGGCACAGGTCACTCTATTTTCCAATCAGGGAGAAGAATTAACCACAGGCTCAGCCTGCCCCCCGGAACCAGAACAGGGCCTGAAGCCATCCTGCGCTTTTACGGCCAGCTCCCAAAAAAGCGAGTTGTAAAATGGAGCTTCAGGGCACTGCAATTCACAAACCTGCAGTGTTATAAATGATAACTCTCGTCCACAAATATATTGAGGGAAGGCAAAAAAGAGGATTTGAAATCAAGGCAGAATTGCAGGAAACAGATTTCAGGAGGTAGATTCGAATCGCCTTTAAAGCACATGAAAAGCGGCAAAACATTGATAATGATGCCCTTGGCCAAAAAGGGCGTATGCGTTTTTTCCTGAATATATTCAGGAAAAAACGCATACGCCCTTTTTGGCCAACCAAGCAACCTGGAAAGGCAAATCAGCGCTACAAAGAATTCTCGCTTCCCATCGGTCAAATGGGCCATGCTGAAATAAGTGTCAAAACCAGAAATGCAGGACAGGCCATGGAGAAAGGGGAGCCTTGCGACGCTGATGGGCGGGATGTAAATTGCCAACAGCCACTCTGGAGAAGGGTACAGTGTGTCCTGAAACATCTAAAAAACACAGCTTAGAGAGCATAGGGCACTTCCATGCATGGGGGTATAAATTGGGAAAGTTAAAAATCAGCAAGACACAAGCACACCAAAGTTTAGGGCTGCTCTGTTGCCAAGGACCTCCACTTCATTCCACCTTAAATATCCCAGGAAAGATAAAAATGGATAAATAAGTGGTGGTCCTTATGTACAATGGAATATCACTCAGCCATGAAATCAATGTCCTAAGGCTAGTAGCAGCATGATGAGTGGATTTAGGTACGAGACGATTCTAAGTGAAATAAGTCACACAGAAAAGGACACTTCTCATCAGATATCACTTATACAGGGAAAGTAAAAACCGTTACACTTGAACTGAATTACAAAACAGAACAGAGTCACACATGCAGAAAACACACTATGGCTGCTTAACAGGAAAGGTGAGGTGGGGTGATACATAAAACAAGGGTTTCAAATTAGCTGAGATACCGTTCCATAAACCCAATATGTAATAGACAAGACCTACTCCTTGCTCAGAGAACTGGACTCAACACCCCCTATTCACCACACAAGGATATATCTGACTAGTAATAATCTTAAAACCTATGTATTGAAATCTCTCTGTTAGTGTGTGAAGTGGGTGTAAAGCGGCATAAACACAGCCGTGAAAAGCAGCTAAACCCCATTCTAAAAATAAATTACTTTTAAAACCCCATGAAACAAAGACAGTGAAAGAGAGAGAAATTCTTACACAATTCGTTCAGGGGCTGTGATGCAACCCGGATTGACCATATCTAGACCCACAGCTGGATGAGACATAAGGGTGGACACTCTTGGGGCTGAGAGGTTTGGTGAGGTTGGGTGAGCAAACGCAGACCCTTTAAAGTAATACTGTGTGGTACCCATCCCATGGGTCCCAAATCTCCAGGTTCAAGGGCATCTTCCTACATCGAAAACATGCATGAGAAACCCAGAAGATGGTACACCGTGTGATGGGGAAAGCTTTCTAAAACGCACCTCATTTGTCACCTCCTTGAGCTCGGGTTCGCAATTCCAGCCACTTTACTAGCAATCTCCCTACTTGGAGTATCAGCACCTTTAACCTCCTGTTCCGTACAGGTTGCAATTTGTCCTGAGGATGAACGGGAAGACGGGAAAGCAATGAGAGACTAGCTCTTGGTATTGGGACAGACACAGGTCACTCTATTTTCCCATCAGGAAGAAGAATTATCCACAGGCTCAGCCTGCCCCCCAGAACCAAAACAGGGCCTGAAGCCATCCTGCGCTTTTGCGGCCAGCTCCCAAAAAAGCGAGTTGTAAAATGGAGCTTCAGGGCACTGCAATTCACAAACCTGCAGTGTTATAAATGATAACTCTCGTCCACAAATATATTGAGGGAAGGCAAAGAAGAGGATTTGAAATCAAGGCAGAATTGCAGGAAACAGATTTCAGGAGGTAGATTCGAATCGCCTTTAAAGCACATGAAAAGCGGCAAAACGTTGACAATGATGCCCTTGGCCAAAAAGGGCGTATGCGTTTTTTCCTGAATATATTCAGGAAAAAACGCATATGCCCTTTTTGGCCAACCAAGCAACCTGGAAAGGCAAATCAGCGCTACAAAGAAGTCTCGCTGCCCATCGGTCAAAACGGCCATGCTGAGAAAAGTGTCAAAACCAGAAATGCAGAACAGGCCATGGAGAAATGGGAGCCTTGCTACGCTGATGGGCGGAATGTAAATTGCCAACAGACAGGCTGGAGAAGGGTACGGTGTGTCCTGAAACATCTAAAAAACACAGCTTAGAGCGCATAGGGCACTTCCACGCATGGGGGTATAAATTGGGAAAATTAAAAATCAGCAAGACACAAGCACACCAAAGTTTAGGGCTGCTCTGTTGCCAAGGACCTCCACTTCATTCCACCTTAAATATCCCAGGAAAGAGAAAAATGGATAAAGAAGTTGTGGTCCTTATGTACAATGGAATATCACTCAGCCATGAAATCAATGTCATAAGGCTAGTAGCAGCATGATGAGTGGATTTAGGTACGACGATTCTAAGTGAAATAAGTCACACAGAAAAGGACACTTCTCATAAGATATCACTTATACAGGGAAAGTAAAAACCATTACACTTGAACTGAATTACAAAACAGAACAGAGTCACACATGCAGAAAACACACTATGGCTGCTTAACAGGAAAGGTGAGGTGGAGTGATACATAAAACAAGGGTTTCAAATTACCTGAGATACAGTTCCATAAACCCAACATGTAATAGACAAGACCTACTCCTTGCTCAGAGAACTGGACTCAACACCCCCTATTCACCACACAAGGATATATCTGACTAGTAATAATCTTAAAACCTATGTATTGAAATCACTCTGTTAGTGTGTGAAGTGGGTGTAAAGCGGCATAAACACAGCAGTGAAAAGCAGCTAAACCCCATTATAAAAATAAATTACTTTTAAAAACCCCATGAAACAAAGACAGTGAAAGAGAGAGAAATTCTTACACAATTCGTTCAGGGGCTGTGATGGAACCTGGATTGACCATATCTAGACCCACAGCTGGATGAGACATAAGGGTGGACACTCTTGGGGCTGAGAGGTTTGGTGAGGTTGGGTGAGCAAACGCAGACCCTTTAAAGTAATACTGCGTGGTACCCATTGCAGGGGTCCCAAATCTCGAGGTTCAAGGGCATCTTCCTACATCGAAAACATGCATGAGAAACCAAGAAGTTGGTACACGGTGTGATGGGGAAAGATTCCTAAAACGCACCTCATTTCTCATCTCCTTGTGCTCGGTTTCGCCATTCCAGCCACTTTACTAGCAATCTCCCAACTTGGAGCATCAGCACCTTTAACCTCCTGTTCCGTACAGGTTGCAATTTGTCCTGAGGATGAATGGGAAGATGGGGAACCAATGAGAGACTAGCTCTAGGTGTTGGGACAGGCACAGGTCACTCTATTTTCCCATCAGGAAGAAGAATTAACCACAGGCTCAGCTGCCCCCCGGAACCAGAACAGGGCCTGAAGCCATCCTGCGCTTTTACGGCCAACTCCCAAAAAGCGAGTTGTAAAATGGAGCTTCAGGGAACTGCAATTCACAAACCTGCAGAGTTATAAATGATAACTCTCGTCCACAAATATATTGAGGGAAGGCAAAGAAGAGGATTTGAAATCAAGGCAGAATTGCAGGAAACAGATTTCCGGAGGTAGATTCGAATCGCCTTTAAAGCACATGAAAAGCAGCAAAACGTTGACAATGAGGCCCTTGGCCAAAAAGGGCGTATGCGTTTTTTCCTGAATATATTCAGGAAAAAACGCATACGCCCTTTTTGGCCAACCAAGCAACCTGGAAAGGCAAATCAGCGCTACAAAGAAGTCTCGCTTCCCATCGGTCAAAAGGGCTATGCTGAGAAAAGTGTCAAAACCAGAAATGCAGGACAGCCCATGGAGAAATGGGAGCCTTGCTAAGCTGTTGGGCGAGATGTAAATTGCCAACAGCCACGCTGGAGAAGGGTACGGTGTGTCCTCAAACATCTAAAAAACACAGCTTAGAGCGCATAGGGCACTTCCACGCATGGGGGTATAAATTGGGAAAATTAAAAATCAGCAAGACACAAGCACACCAAAGTTTAGGGCTGCTCTGTTGCCAAGGTCCTCCACTTCATTCCACCTTAAATATCCCAGGAAAGATAAAAATGGATAAATAAGTGGTGGTCCTTATGTACAATGGAATATCACTCAGCCATGAAATCAATGTCCTAAGGCTAGTAGCAGCATGATGAGTGGATTTAGGTACGAGACGATTCTAAGTGAAATAAGTCACACAGAAAAGGACACTTCTCATAAGATATCACTTATACAGGGAAAGTAAAAACCGTTACACTTGAACTGAATTACAAAACAGAACAGAGTCACACATGCAGAAAACACACTATGGCTGCTTAACAGGAAAGGTGAGGTGGGGTGATACATAAAACAAGGGTTTCAAATGAGCTGAGATACCGTTCCATAAACCCAATATGTAATAGACAAGACCTACTCCTTACTCAGAGAACTGGACTCAACACACCCTATTCACCACACAAGGATATATCTGACTAGTAATAATCTTAAAACCTATGTATTGAAATCTCTCTGTTAGTGTGTGAAGTGGGTGTAAAGCGGCATAAACACAGCCGTGAAAAGCAGCTAAACCCCATTCTAAAAATAAATTACTTTTAAAACCCCATGAAACAAAGACAGTGAAAGAGAGAGAAATTCTTACACAATTCGTTCAGGGGCTGTGATGGAACCTGGATTGACCATATCTAGACCCACAGCTGGATGAGACATAAGGGTGGACACTCTTGGGGCTGAGAGGTTTGGTGAGGTTGGGTGAGTAAACGCAGACCCTTTAAAGTAATACTGCGTGGTACCCATCCCATGGGTCCCAAATCTCCAGGTTCAAGGGCATCTTCCTACATCGAAAACATGCATAGAAACCCAGAATATGGTACACCGTGTGATGGGGAAAGGTTTCTAAAACGCACCTCATTTCTCATCTCCTTGTGCTCGGGTTCGCCATTGCAGCCACTTTACTAGCAATCTCCCTACTTGGAGCATCAGCACCTTTAACCTCCTGTTCCGTACAGGTTGCAATTTGTCCTGAGGATGAACGGGAAGATGGGGAACCAATGAGAGACTAGCTCTTGGTGTTGGGACAGGCACAGGGCACTCTATTTTCCCATCAGGAAGAAGAATTAACCACAGGCTCAGCCTGCCCCCTGGAACGAGAACAGGGCCTGAAGCCATCCTGCGCTTTTACGGCCAGCTCCCAAAAAGCGAGTTGTAAAATGGAGCTTCAGGGCACTGCAATTCACAAACCTGCAGAGTTATAAATGATAACTCTCGTCCACAAATATATTGAGGGAAGGCAAAAAAGAGGATTTGAAATCAAGGCAGAATTGCAGGAAACAGATTTCAGGAGGTAGATTCGAATCGCCTTTAAAGCACATGAAAAGCGGCAAAACATTGATAATGATGCCCTTGGCCAAAAAGGGCGTATGCGTTTTTTCCTGAATATATTCAGGAAAAAACGCATACGCCCTTTTTGGCCAACCAAGCAACCTGGAAAGGCAAATCAGCGCTACAAAGAAGTCTCGCTTCCCATCGGTCACAAGGGCCATGCTGAGAAAAGTGTCAAAACCAGAAATGCAGGACAGGCCATGGAGAAAGGGGAGCCTTGCGACGCTGATGGGCGGGATGTAAATTGCCAACAGCCACTCTGGAGAACGGTACAGTGTGTCCTGAAACATCTAAAAAACACAGCTTAGAGAGCATAGGGCACTTCCATGCATGGGGGTATAAATTGGGAAAGTTAAAAATCAGCAAGACACAAGCACACCAAAGTTTAGGGCTGCTCTGTTGCCAAGGACCTCCACTTCATTCCACCTTAAATATCCCAGGAAAGATAAAAATGGATAAATAAGTGGTGGTCCTTATGTACAATGGAATATCACTCAGCCATGAAATCAATGTCCTAAGGCTAGTAGCAGCATGATGAGTGGATTTAGGTACGAGACGATTCTAAGTGAAATAAGTCACACAGAAAAGGACACTTCTCATCAGATATCACTTATACAGGGAAAGTAAAAACCGTTACACTTGAACTGAATTACAAAACAGAACAGAGTCACACATGCAGAAAACACACTATGGCTGCTTAACAGGAAAGGTGAGGTGGGGTGATACATAAAACAAGGGTTTCAAATGAGCTGAGATACCGTTCCATAAACCCAATATGTAATAGACAAGACCTACTCCTTGCTCAGAGAACTGGACTCAACACCCCCTATTCACCACACAAGGATATATCTGACTAGTAATAATCTTAAAACCTATGTATTGAAATCTCTGTTAGTGTGTGAAGTGGGTGTAAAGCGGCATAAACACAGCCGTGAAAAGCAGCTAAACCCCATTCTAAAAATAAATTACTTTTAAAACCCCATGAAACAAAGACAGTGAAAGAGAGAGAAATTCTTACACAATTCGTTCAGGGGCTGTGATGGAACCTGGATTGACCATATCTAGACCCACAGCTGGATGAGACATAAGGGTGGACACTCTTGGGGCTGAGAGGTTTGGTGAGGTTGGGTGAGTAAACGCAGACCCTTTAAAGTAATACTGCGTGGTACCCATCCCATGGGTCCCAAATCTCCAGGTTCAAGGGCATCTTCCTACATCGAAAACATGCATACAAACCCAGAATATGGTACACCGTGTGATGGGGAAAGGTTTCTAAAACGCACCTCATTTCTCATCTCCTTGTGCTCGGGTTCGCCATTGCAGCCACTTTACTAGCAATCTCCCTACTTGGAGCATCAGCACCTTTAACCTCCTGTTCCGTACAGGTTGCAATTTGTCCTGAGGATGAACGGGAAGATGGGGAACCAATGAGAGACTAGCTCTTGGTGTTGGGACAGGCACAGGGCACTCTATTTTCCCATCAGGAAGAAGAATTAACCACAGGCTCAGCCTGCCCCCCGGAACGAGAAAAGGGCCTGAAGCCATCCTGCGCTTTTACGGCCAGCTCCCAAAAAGCGAGTTGTAAAATGGAGCTTCAGGGCACTGCAATTCACAAACCTGCAGAGTTATAAATGATAACTCTCGTCCACAAATATATTGAGGGAAGGCAAAAAAGAGGATTTGAAATCAAGGCAGAATTGCAGGAAACAGATTTCAGGAGGTAGATTCGAATCGCCTTTAAAGTACATGAAAAGCGGCAAAACATTGATAATGATGCCCTTGGCCAAAAAGGGCGTATGCGTTTTTTCCTGAATATATTCAGGAAAAAACGCATACGCCCTTTTTGGCCAACCAAGCAACCTGGAAAGGCAAATCAGCGCTACAAAGAAGTCTCGCTTCCCATCGGTCACATGGGCCATGCTGAAATAAGTGTCAAAACCAGAAATGCAGGACAGGCCATGGAGAAAGGGGAGCCTTGCTACGCTGATGGGCGGGATGTAAATTGCCAACAGCCACTCTGGAGAAGGGTACAGTGTGTCCTGAAACATCTAAAAAACACAGCTTAGAGAGCATAGGGCACTTCCATGCATGGGGGTATAAATTGGGAAAGTTAAAAATCAGCAAGACACAAGCACACCAAAGTTTAGGGCTGCTCTGTTGCCAAGGACCTCCACTTCATTCCACCTTAAATATCCCAGGAAAGAGAAAAATGGATAAAGAAGTTGTGGTCCTTATGTACAATGGAATATCACTCAGCCATGAAATCAATGTCATAAGGCTAGTAGCAGCATGATGAGTGGATTTAGGTACGACGATTCTAAGTGAAATAAGTCACACAGAAAAGGACACTTCTCATAAGATATCACTTATACAGGGAAAGTAAAAACCATTACACTTGAACTGAATTACAAAACAGAACAGAGTCACACATGCAGAAAACACACTATGGCTGCTTAACAGGAAAGGTGAGGTGGGGTAATACATAAAACAAGGGTTTCAAATGAGCTGAGATACCGTTCCATAAACCCAATATGTAATAGACAAGACCGACTCCTTGCTCAGAGAACTGGACTCAACACCCCCTATTCACCACACCAGGATATATCTGAGTAGTAATAATCTTGAAACCTATGTATTGAAATCTCTCTGTTAGTGTCAAGTGGGTGTAAAGCGGCCTAAACACAGCAGTGAAAAGCAGCTAAACCCCATTATAAAAATAAATTACTTTTAAAAACCCATGAAACAAAGACAGTGAAAGAGAGAGAAATTCTTACACAATTCGTTCAGGGGCTGTGATGGAACCTGGATTGACCATATCTAGACCCACAGCTGGATGAGACATAAGGGTGGACACTCTTGGGGCTGAGAGGTTTGGTGAGGTTGGGTGAGTAAACGCAGACCCTTTAAAGTAATACTGCGTGGTACCCATCCCATGGGTCCCAAATCTCCAGGTTCAAGGGCATCTTCCTACATCGAAAACATGCATAGAAACCCAGAATATGGTACACCGTGTGATGGGGAAAGGTTTCTAAAACGCACCTCATTTCTCATCTCCTTGTGCTCGGGTTCGCCATTGCAGCCACTTTACTAGCAATCTCCCTACTTGGAGCATCAGCACCTTTAACCTCCTGTTCCGTACAGGTTGCAATTTGTCCTGAGGATGAACGGGAAGATGGGGAACCAATGAGAGACTAGCTCTTGGTGTTGGGACAGGCACAGGGCACTCTATTTTCCCATCAGGAAGAAGAATTAACCACAGGCTCAGCCTGCCCCCCGGAACGAGAACAGGGCCTGAAGCCATCCTGCGCTTTTACGGCCAGCTCCCAAAAAGCGAGTTGTAAAATGGAGCTTCAGGGCACTGCAATTCACAAACCTGCAGAGTTATAAATGATAACTCTCGTCCACAAATATATTGAGGGAAGGCAAAAAAGAGGATTTGAAATCAAGGCAGAATTGCAGGAAACAGATTTCAGGAGGTAGATTCGAATCGCCTTTAAAGCACATGAAAAGCGGCAAAACATTGATAATGATGCCCTTGGCCAAAAAGGGCGTATGCGTTTTTTCCTGAATATATTCAGGAAAAAACGCATACGCCCTTTTTGGCCAACCAAGCAACCTGGAAAGGCAAATCAGCGCTACAAAGAAGTCTCGCTTCCCATCGGTCACATGGGCCATGCTGAAATAAGTGTCAAAACCAGAAATGCAGGACAGGCCATGGAGAAAGGGGAGCCTTGCTACGCTGATGGGCGGGATGTAAATTACCAACAGCCACTCTGGAGAAGGGTACAGTGTGTCCTGAAACATCTAAAAAACACAGCTTAGAGAGCATAGGGCACTTCCATATATGGGGGTATAAATTGGGAAAGTTAAAAATCAGCAAGACACAAGCACACCAAACTTTAGGGCTGCTCTGTTGCCAAGGACCTCCACTTCATTCCACCTTAAATATCCCAGGAAAGAGAAAAATGGATAAAGAAGTTGTGGTCCTTATGTACAATGGAATATCACTCAGCCATGAAATCAATGTCATAAGGCTAGTAGCAGCATGATGAGTGGATTTAGGTACGACGATTCTAAGTGAAATAAGTCACACAGAAAAGGACACTTCTCATAAGATATCACTTATACAGGGAAAGTAAAAACCATTACACTTGAACTGAATTACAAAGCAGAACAGAGTCACACATGCAGAAAACACACTATGGCTGCTTAACAGGAAATGTGAGGTGGGGTAATACATAAAACAAGGGTTTCAAATGAGCTGAGATACCGTTCCATAAACCCAATATGTAATAGACAAGACCGACTCCTTGCTCAGAGAACTGGACTCAACACCCCCTATTCACCACACCAGGATATATCTGACTAGTAATAATCTTAAAACCTATGTATTGAAATCTCTCTGTTAGTGTGTGAAGTGGGTGTAAAGCGGCATAAACACAGCCGTGAAAAGCAGCTAAACCCCATTCTAAAAATAAATTACTTTTAAAACCCCATGAAACAAAGACAGTGAAAGAGAGAGAAATTCTTACACAATTCGTTCAGGGGCTGTGATGGAACCTGGATTGACCATATCTAGACCTACAGCTGGATGAGACATAAGGGTGGACACTCTTGGGGCTGAGAGTTTTGGTGAGGTTGGGTGAGTAAACGCAGACCCTTTAAAGTAATACTGCGTGGTACCCATCCCATGGGTCCCAAATCTCCAGGTTCAAGGGCATCTTCCTACATCGAAAACATGCATAGAAACCCAGAATATGGTACACCGTGTGATGGGGAAAGGTTTCTAAAACGCACCTCATTTCTCATCTCCTTGTGCTCGGGTTCGCCATTGCAGCCACTTTACTAGCAATCTCCCTACTTGGAGCATCAGCACCTTTAACCTCCTGTTCCGTACAGGTTGCAATTTGTCCTGAGGATGAACGGGAAGATGGGGAACCAATGAGAGACTAGCTCTTGGTGTTGGGACAGGCACAGGGCACTCTATTTTCCCATCAGGAAGAAGAATTAACCACAGGCTCAGCCTGCCCCCCAGAACGAGAACAGGGCCTGAAGCCATCCTGCGCTTTTACGGCCAGCTCCCAAAAAGCGAGTTGTAAAATGGAGCTTCAGGGCACTGCAATTCACAAACCTGCAGAGTTATAAATGATAACTCTCGTCCACAAATATATTGAGGGAAGGCAAAAAAGAGGATTTGAAATCAAGGCAGAATTGCAGGAAACAGATTTCAGGAGGTAGATTCGAATCGCCTTTAAAGCACATGAAAAGCGGCAAAACATTGATAATGATGCCCTTGGCCAAAAAGGGCGTATGCGTTTTTTCCTGAATATATTCAGGAAAAAACGCATACGCCCTTTTTGGCCAACCAAGCAACCTGGAAAGGCAAATCAGCGCTACAAAGAAGTCTCGCTTCCCATCGGTCACAAGGGCCATGCTGAGAAAAGTGTCAAAACCAGAAATGCAGGACAGGCCATGGAGAAAGGGGAGCCATGCTATGCTGATGGGCGGGATGTAAATTGCCAACAGCCACTCTGGAGAAGGGTACAGTGTGTCCTGAAACATCTAAAAAACACAGCTTAGAGAGCATAGGGCACTTCCATGCATGGGGGTATAAATTGGGAAAGTTAAAAATCAGCAAGACACAAGCACACCAAAGTTTAGGGCTGCTCTGTTGCCAAGGACCTCCACTTCATTCCACCTTAAATATCCCAGGAAAGATAAAAATGGATAAATAAGTGGTGGTCCTTATGTACAATGGAATATCACTCAGCCATGAAATCAATGTCCTAAGGCTAGTAGCAGCATGATGAGTGGATTTAGGTACGAGACGATTCTAAGTGAAATAAGTCACACAGAAAAGGACACTTCTCATCAGATATCACTTATACAGGGAAAGTAAAAACCGTTACACTTGAACTGAATTACAAAACAGAACAGAGTCACACATGCAGAAAACACACTATGGCTGCTTAACAGGAAAGGTGAGGTGGGGTGATACATAAAACAAGGGTTTCAAATGAGCTGAGATACCGTTCCATAAACCCAATATGTAATAGACAAGACCTACTCCTTGCTCAGAGAACTGGACTCAACACCCCCTATTCACCACACAAGGATATATCTGACTAGTAATAATCTTAAAACCTATGTATTGAAATCTCTCTGTTAGTGTGTGAAGTGGATGTAAAGCGGCATAAACACAGCCGTGAAAAGCAGCTAAACCCCATTCTAAAAATAAATTACTTTTAAAACCCCATGAAACAAAGACAGTGAAAGAGAGAGAAATTCTTACACAATTCGTTCAGGGGCTGTGATGGAACCTGGATTGACCATATCTAGACCCACAGCTGGATGAGACATAAGGGTGGACACTCTTGGGGCTGAGAGGTTTGGTGAGGTTGGGTGAGTAAACGCAGACCCTTTAAAGTAATACTGCGTGGTACCCATCCCATGGGTCCCAAATCTCCAGGTTCAAGGGCATCTTCCTACATCGAAAACATGCATAGAAACCCAGAATATGGTACACCGTGTGATGGGGAAAGGTTTCTAAAACGCACCTCATTTCTCATCTCCTTGTGCTCGGGTTCGCCATTGCAGCCACTTTACTAGCAATCTCCCTACTTGGAGCATCAGCACCTTTAACCTCCTGTTCCGTACAGGTTGCAATTTGTCCTGAGGATGAACGGGAAGATGGGGAACCAATGAGAGACTAGCTCTTGGTGTTGGGACAGGCACAGGGCACTCTATTTTCCCATCAGGAAGAAGAATTAACCACAGGCTCAGCCTGCCCCCCGGAACGAGAACAGGGCCTGAAGCCATCCTGCGCTTTTACGGCCAGCTCCCAAAAAGCGAGTTGTAAAATGGAGCTTCAGGGCACTGCAATTCACAAACCTGCAGAGTTATAAATGATAACTCTCGTCCACAAATATATTGAGGGAAGGCAAAAAAGAGGATTTGAAATCAAGGCAGAATTGCAGGAAACAGATTTCAGGAGGTAGATTCGAATCGCCTTTAAAGCACATGAAAAGCGGCAAAACATTGATAATGATGCCCTTGGCCAAAAAGGGCGTATGCGTTTTTTCCTGAATATATTCAGGAAAAAACGCATACGCCCTTTTTGGCCAACCAAGCAACCTGGAAAGGCAAATCAGCGCTACAAAGAAGTCTCGCTTCCCATCGGTCACAAGGGCCATGCTGAGAAAAGTGTCAAAACCAGAAATGCAGGACAGGCCATGGAGAAAGGGGAGCCATGCTATGCTGATGGGCGGGATGTAAATTGCCAACAGCCACTCTGGAGAACGGTACAGTGTGTCCTGAAACATCTAAAAAACACAGCTTAGAGAGCATAGGGCACTTCCATGCATGGGGGTATAAATTGGGAAAGTTAAAAATCAGCAAGACACAAGCACACCAAAGTTTAGGGCTGCTCTGTTGCCAAGGACCTCCACTTCATTCCACCTTAAATATCCCAGGAAAGATAAAAATGGATAAATAAGTGGTGGTCCTTATGTACAATGGAATATCACTCAGCCATGAAATCAATGTCCTAAGGCTAGTAGCAGCATGATGAGTGGATTTAGGTACGAGACGATTCTAAGTGAAATAAGTCACACAGAAAAGGACACTTCTCATCAGATATCACTTATACAGGGAAAGTAAAAACCGTTACACTTGAACTGAATTACAAAACAGAACAGAGTCACACATGCAGAAAACACACTATGGCTGCTTAACAGGAAAGGTGAGGTGGGGTGATACATAAAACAAGGGTTTCAAATGAGCTGAGATACCGTTCCATAAACCCAATATGTAATAGACAAGACCTACTCCTTGCTCAGAGAACTGGACTCAACACCCCCTATTCACCACACAAGGATATATCTGACTAGTAATAATCTTAAAACCTATGTATTGAAATCTCTCTGTTAGTGTGTGAAGTGGGTGTAAAGCGGCATAAACACAGCAGTGAAAAGCAGCTAAACCCCATTCTAAAAATAAATTACTTTTAAAACCCCAGGAAACAAAGACAGTGAAAGAGAGAGAAATTCTTACACAATTCGTTCAGGGGCTGTGATGGAACCTGGATTGACCATATCTAGACCCACAGCTGGATGAGACATAAGGGTGGACACTCTTGGGGCTGAGAGGTTTGGTGAGGTTGGGTGAGTAAACGCAGACCCTTTAAAGTAATACTGCGTGGTACCCATCCCATGGGTCCCAAATCTCCAGGTTCAAGGGCATCTTCCTACATCGAAAACATGCATAGAAACCCAGAATATGGTACACCGTGTGATGGGGAAAGGTTTCTAAAACGCACCTCATTTCTCATCTCCTTGTGCTCGGGTTCGCCATTGCAGCCACTTTACTAGCAATCTCCCTACTTGGAGCATCAGCACCTTTAACCTCCTGTTCCGTACAGGTTGCAATTTGTCCTGAGGATGAACGGGAAGATGGGGAACCAATGAGAGACTAGCTCTTGGTGTTGGGACAGGCACAGGGCACTCTATTTTCCCATCAGGAAGAAGAATTAACCACAGGCTCAGCCTGCCCCCCGGAACGAGAACAGGGCCTGAAGCCATCCTGCGCTTTTACGGCCAGCTCCCAAAAAGCGAGTTGTAAAATGGAGCTTCAGGGCACTGCAATTCACAAACCTGCAGAGTTATAAATGATAACTCTCGTCCACAAATATATTGAGGGAAGGCAAAAAAGAGGATTTGAAATCAAGGCAGAATTGCAGGAAACAGATTTCAGGAGGTAGATTCGAATCGCCTTTAAAGCACATGAAAAGCGGCAAAACATTGATAATGATGCCCTTGGCCAAAAAGGGCGTATGCGTTTTTTCCTGAATATATTCAGGAAAAAACGCATACGCCCTTTTTGGCCAACCAAGCAACCTGGAAAGGCAAATCAGCGCTACAAAGAAGTCTCGCTTCCCATCGGTCACAAGGGCCATGCTGAGAAAAGTGTCAAAACCAGAAATGCAGGACAGGCCATGGAGAAAGGGGAGCCATGCTACGCTGATGGGCGGGATGTAAATTGCCAACAGCCACTCTGGAGAACGGTACAGTGTGTCCTGAAACATCTAAAAAACACAGCTTAGAGAGCATAGGGCACTTCCATGCATGGGGGTATAAATTGGGAAAGTTAAAAATCAGCAAGACACAAGCACACCAAAGTTTAGGGCTGCTCTGTTGCCAAGGACCTCCACTTCATTCCACCTTAAATATCCCAGGAAAGATAAAAATGGATAAATAAGTGGTGGTCCTTATGTACAATGGAATATCACTCAGCCATGAAATCAATGTCCTAAGGCTAGTAGCAGCATGATGAGTGGATTTAGGTACGAGACGATTCTAAGTGAAATAAGTCACACAGAAAAGGACACTTCTCATCAGATATCACTTATACAGGGAAAGTAAAAACCGTTACACTTGAACTGAATTACAAAACAGAACAGAGTCACACATGCAGAAAACACACTATGGCTGCTTAACAGGAAAGGTGAGGTGGGGTGATACATAAAACAAGGGTTTCAAATGAGCTGAGATACCGTTCCATAAACCCAATATGTAATAGACAAGACCTACTCCTTGCTCAGAGAACTGGACTCAACACCCCCTATTCACCACACAAGGATATATCTGACTAGTAATAATCTTAAAACCTATGTATTGAAATCTCTCTGTTAGTGTGTGAAGTGGGTGTAAAGCGGCATAAACACAGCAGTGAAAAGCAGCTAAACCCCATTCTAAAAATAAATTACTTTTAAAACCCCAGGAAACAAAGACAGTGAAAGAGAGAGAAATTCTTACACAATTCGTTCAGGGGCTGTGATGGAACCTGGATTGACCATATCTAGACCCACAGCTGGATGAGACATAAGGGTGGACACTCTTGGGGCTGAGAGGTTTGGTGAGGTTGGGTGAGTAAACGCAGACCCTTTAAAGTAATACTGCGTGGTACCCATCCCATGGGTCCCAAATCTCCAGGTTCAAGGGCATCTTCCTACATCGAAAACATGCATAGAAACCCAGAATATGGTACACCGTGTGATGGGGAAAGGTTTCTAAAACGCACCTCATTTCTCATCTCCTTGTGCTCGGGTTCGCCATTGCAGCCACTTTACTAGCAATCTCCCTACTTGGAGCATCAGCACCTTTAACCTCCTGTTCCGTACAGGTTGCAATTTGTCCTGAGGATGAACGGGAAGATGGGGAACCAATGAGAGACTAGCTCTTGGTGTTGGGACAGGCACAGGGCACTCTATTTTCCCATCAGGAAGAAGAATTAACCACAGGCTCAGCCTGCCCCCCGGAACGAGAACAGGGCCTGAAGCCATCCTGCGCTTTTACGGCCAGCTCCCAAAAAGCGAGTTGTAAAATGGAGCTTCAGGGCACTGCAATTCACAAACCTGCAGAGTTATAAATGATAACTCTCGTCCACAAATATATTGAGGGAAGGCAAAAAAGAGGATTTGAAATCAAGGCAGAATTGCAGGAAACAGATTTCAGGAGGTAGATTCGAATCGCCTTTAAAGCACATGAAAAGCGGCAAAACATTGATAATGATGCCCTTGGCCAAAAAGGGCGTATGCGTTTTTTCCTGAATATATTCAGGAAAAAACGCATACGCCCTTTTTGGCCAACCAAGCAACCTGGAAAGGCAAATCAGCGCTACAAAGAAGTCTCGCTTCCCATCGGTCACAAGGGCCATGCTGAGAAAAGTGTCAAAACCAGAAATGCAGGACAGGCCATGGAGAAAGGGGAGCCATGCTACGCTGATGGGCGGGATGTAAATTGCCAACAGCCACTCTGGAGAACGGTACAGTGTGTCCTGAAACATCTAAAAAACACAGCTTAGAGAGCATAGGGCACTTCCATGCATGGGGGTATAAATTGGGAAAGTTAAAAATCAGCAAGACACAAGCACACCAAAGTTTAGGGCTGCTCTGTTGCCAAGGACCTCCACTTCATTCCACCTTAAATATCCCAGGAAAGATAAAAATGGATAAATAAGTGGTGGTCCTTATGTACAATGGAATATCACTCAGCCATGAAATCAATGTCCTAAGGCTAGTAGCAGCATGATGAGTGGATTTAGGTACGAGACGATTCTAAGTGAAATAAGTCACACAGAAAAGGACACTTCTCATCAGATATCACTTATACAGGGAAAGTAAAAACCGTTACACTTGAACTGAATTACACAACAGAACAGAGTCACACATGCAGAAAACACACTATGGCTGCTTAACAGGAAAGGTGAGGTGGGGTGATACATAAAACAAGGGTTTCAAATGAGCTGAGATACCGTTCCATAAACCCAATATGTAATAGACAAGACCTACTCCTTGCTCAGAGAACTGGACTCAACACCCCCTATTCACCACACAAGGATATATCTGACTAGTAATAATCTTAAAACCTATGTATTGAAATCTCTCTGTTAGTGTGTGAAGTGGGTGTAAAGCGGCATAAACACAGCCGTGAAAAGCAGCTAAACCCCATTCTAAAAATAAATTACTTTTAAAACCCCAGGAAACAAAGACAGTGAAAGAGAGAGAAATTCTTACACAATTCGTTCAGGGGCTGTGATGGAACCTGGATTGACCATATCTAGACCCACAGCTGGATGAGACATAAGGGTGGACACTCTTGGGGCTGAGAGGTTTGGTGAGGTTGGGTGAGTAAACGCAGACCCTTTAAAGTAATACTGCGTGGTACCCATCCCATGGGTCCCAAATCTCCAGGTTCAAGGGCATCTTCCTACATCGAAAACATGCATAGAAACCCAGAATATGGTACACCGTGTGATGGGGAAAGGTTTCTAAAACGCACCTCATTTCTCATCTCCTTGTGCTCGGGTTCGCCATTGCAGCCACTTTACTAGCAATCTCCCTACTTGGAGCATCAGCACCTTTAACCTCCTGTTCCGTACAGGTTGCAATTTGTCCTGAGGATGAACGGGAAGATGGGGAACCAATGAGAGACTAGCTCTTGGTGTTGGGACAGGCACAGGGCACTCTATTTTCCCATCAGGAAGAAGAATTAACCACAGGCTCAGCCTGCCCCCCGGAACGAGAACAGGGCCTGAAGCCATCCTGCGCTTTTACGGCCAGCTCCCAAAAAGCGAGTTGTAAAATGGAGCTTCAGGGCACTGCAATTCACAAACCTGCAGAGTTATAAATGATAACTCTCGTCCACAAATATATTGAGGGAAGGCAAAAAAGAGGATTTGAAATCAAGGCAGAATTGCAGGAAACAGATTTCAGGAGGTAGATTCGAATCGCCTTTAAAGCACATGAAAAGCGGCAAAACATTGATAATGATGCCCTTGGCCAAAAAGGGCGTATGCGTTTTTTCCTGAATATATTCAGGAAAAAACGCATACGCCCTTTTTGGCCAACCAAGCAACCTGGAAAGGCAAATCAGCGCTACAAAGAAGTCTCGCTTCCCATCGGTCACAAGGGCCATGCTGAGAAAAGTGTCAAAACCAGAAATGCAGGACAGGCCATGGAGAAAGGGGAGCCATGCTACGCTGATGGGCGGGATGTAAATTGCCAACAGCCACTCTGGAGAAGGGTACAGTGTGTCCTGAAACATCTAAAAAACACAGCTTAGAGAGCATAGGGCACTTCCATGCATGGGGGTATAAATTGGGAAAGTTAAAAATCAGCAAGACACAAGCACACCAAAGTTTAGGGCTGCTCTGTTGCCAAGGACCTCCACTTCATTCCACCTTAAATATCCCAGGAAAGATAAAAATGGATAAATAAGTGGTGGTCCTTATGTACAATGGAATATCACTCAGCCATGAAATCAATGTCCTAAGGCTAGTAGCAGCATGATGAGTGGATTTAGGTACGAGACGATTCTAAGTGAAATAAGTCACACAGAAAAGGACACTTCTCATCAGATATCACTTATACAGGGAAAGTAAAAACCGTTACACTTGAACTGAATTACAAAACAGAACAGAGTCACACATGCAGAAAACACACTATGGCTGCTTAACAGGAAAGGTGAGGTGGGGTGATACATAAAACAAGGGTTTCAAATGAGCTGAGATACCGTTCCATAAACCCAATATGTAATAGACAAGACCTACTCCTTGCTCAGAGAACTGGACTCAACACCCCCTATTCACCACACAAGGATATATCTGACTAGTAATAATCTTAAAACCTATGTATTGAAATCTCTCTGTTAGTGTGTGAAGTGGGTGTAAAGCGGCATAAACACAGCCGTGAAAAGCAGCTAAACCCCATTCTAAAAATAAATTACTTTTAAAACCCCAGGAAACAAAGACAGTGAAAGAGAGAGAAATTCTTACACAATTCGTTCAGGGGCTGTGATGGAACCTGGATTGACCATATCTAGACCCACAGCTGGATGAGACATAAGGGTGGACACTCTTGGGGCTGAGAGGTTTGGTGAGGTTGGGTGAGTAAACGCAGACCCTTTAAAGTAATACTGCGTGGTACCCATCCCATGGGTCCCAAATCTCCAGGTTCAAGGGCATCTTCCTACATCGAAAACATGCATAGAAACCCAGAATATGGTACACCGTGTGATGGGGAAAGGTTTCTAAAACGCACCTCATTTCTCATCTCCTTGTGCTCGGGTTCGCCATTGCAGCCACTTTACTAGCAATCTCCCTACTTGGAGCATCAGCACCTTTAACCTCCTGTTCCGTACAGGTTGCAATTTGTCCTGAGGATGAACGGGAAGATGGGGAACCAATGAGAGACTAGCTCTTGGTGTTGGGACAGGCACAGGGCACTCTATTTTCCCATCAGGAAGAAGAATTAACCACAGGCTCAGCCTGCCCCCCGGAACGAGAACAGGGCCTGAAGCCATCCTGCGCTTTTACGGCCAGCTCCCAAAAAGCGAGTTGTAAAATGGAGCTTCAGGGCACTGCAATTCACAAACCTGCAGAGTTATAAATGATAACTCTCGTCCACAAATATATTGAGGGAAGGCAAAAAAGAGGATTTGAAATCAAGGCAGAATTGCAGGAAACAGATTTCAGGAGGTAGATTCGAATCGCCTTTAAAGCACATGAAAAGCGGCAAAACATTGATAATGATGCCCTTGGCCAAAAAGGGCGTATGCGTTTTTTCCTGAATATATTCAGGAAAAAACGCATACGCCCTTTTTGGCCAACCAAGCAACCTGGAAAGGCAAATCAGCGCTACAAAGAAGTCTCGCTTCCCATCGGTCACAAGGGCCATGCTGAGAAAAGTGTCAAAACCAGAAATGCAGGACAGGCCATGGAGAAAGGGGAGCCATGCTACGCTGATGGGCGGGATGTAAATTGCCAACAGCCACTCTGGAGAACGGTACAGTGTGTCCTGAAACATCTAAAAAACACAGCTTAGAGAGCATAGGGCACTTCCATGCATGGGGGTATAAATTGGGAAAGTTAAAAATCAGCAAGACACAAGCACACCAAAGTTTAGGGCTGCTCTGTTGCCAAGGACCTCCACTTCATTCCACCTTAAATATCCCAGGAAAGATAAAAATGGATAAATAAGTGGTGGTCCTTATGTACAATGGAATATCACTCAGCCATGAAATCAATGTCCTAAGGCTAGTAGCAGCATGATGAGTGGATTTAGGTACGAGACGATTCTAAGTGAAATAAGTCACACAGAAAAGGACACTTCTCATCAGATATCACTTATACAGGGAAAGTAAAAACCGTTACACTTGAACTGAATTACAAAACAGAACAGAGTCACACATGCAGAAAACACACTATGGCTGCTTAACAGGAAAGGTGAGGTGGGGTGATACATAAAACAAGGGTTTCAAATGAGCTGAGATACCGTTCCATAAACCCAATATGTAATAGACAAGACCTACTCCTTGCTCAGAGAACTGGACTCAACACCCCCTATTCACCACACCAGGATATATCTGACTAGTAATAATCTTAAAACCTATGTATTGAAATCTCTCTGTTAGTGTGTGAAGTGGGTGTAAAGCGGCATAAACACAGCAGTGAAAAGCAGCTAAACCCCATTCTAAAAATAAATTACTTTTAAAACCCCAGGAAACAAAGACAGTGAAAGAGAGAGAAATTCTTACACAATTCGTTCAGGGGCTGTGATGGAACCTGGATTGACCATATCTAGACCCACAGCTGGATGAGACATAAGGGTGGACACTCTTGGGGCTGAGAGGTTTGGTGAGGTTGGGTGAGTAAACGCAGACCCTTTAAAGTAATACTGCGTGGTACCCATCCCATGGGTCCCAAATCTCCAGGTTCAAGGGCATCTTCCTACATCGAAAACATGCATAGAAACCCAGAATATGGTACACCGTGTGATGGGGAAAGGTTTCTAAAACGCACCTCATTTCTCATCTCCTTGTGCTCGGGTTCGCCATTGCAGCCACTTTACTAGCAATCTCCCTACTTGGAGCATCAGCACCTTTAACCTCCTGTTCCGTACAGGTTGCAATTTGTCCTGAGGATGAACGGGAAGATGGGGAACCAATGAGAGACTAGCTCTTGGTGTTGGGACAGGCACAGGGCACTCTATTTTCCCATCAGGAAGAAGAATTAACCACAGGCTCAGCCTGCCCCCCGGAACGAGAACAGGGCCTGAAGCCATCCTGCGCTTTTACGGCCAGCTCCCAAAAAGCGAGTTGTAAAATGGAGCTTCAGGGCACTGCAATTCACAAACCTGCAGAGTTATAAATGATAACTCTCGTCCACAAATATATTGAGGGAAGGCAAAAAAGAGGATTTGAAATCAAGGCAGAATTGCAGGAAACAGATTTCAGGAGGTAGATTCGAATCGCCTTTAAAGCACATGAAAAGCGGCAAAACATTGATAATGATGCCCTTGGCCAAAAAGGGCGTATGCGTTTTTTCCTGAATATATTCAGGAAAAAACGCATACGCCCTTTTTGGCCAACCAAGCAACCTGGAAAGGCAAATCAGCGCTACAAAGAAGTCTCGCTTCCCATCGGTCACATGGGCCATGCTGAAATAAGTGTCAAAACCAGAAATGCAGGACAGGCCATGGAGAAAGGGGAGCCTTGCTACGCTGATGGGCGGGGTGTAAATTGCCAACAGCCACTCTGGAGAAGGGTACAGTGTGTCCTGAAACATCTAAAAAACACAGCTTAGAGAGCATAGGGCACTTCCATGCATGGGGGTATAAATTGGGAAAGTTAAAAATCAGCAAGACACAAGCACACCAAAGTTTAGGGCTGCTCTGTTGCCAAGGACCTCCACTTCATTCCACCTTAAATATCCCAGGAAAGATAAAAATGGATAAATAAGTGGTGGTCCTTATGTACAATGGAATATCACTCAGCCATGAAATCAATGTCCTAAGGCTAGTAGCAGCATGATGAGTGGATTTAGGTACGAGACGATTCTAAGTGAAATAAGTCACACAGAAAAGGACACTTCTCATCAGATATCACTTATACAGGGAAAGTAAAAACCGTTACACTTGAACTGAATTACAAAACAGAACAGAGTCACACATGCAGAAAACACACTATGGCTGCTTAACAGGAAAGGTGAGGTGGGGTGATACATAAAACAAGGGTTTCAAATGAGCTGAGATACCGTTCCATAAACCCAATATGTAATAGACAAGACCGACTCCTTGCTCAGAGAACTGGACTCAACACCCCCTATTCACCACACAAGGATATATCTGACTAGTAATAATCTTAAAACCTATGTATTGAAATCTCTCTGTTAGTGTGTGAAGTGGGTGTAAAGCGGCATAAACACAGCAGTGAAAAGCAGCTAAACCCCATTCTAAAAATAAATTACTTTTAAAACCCCAGGAAACAAAGACAGTGAAAGAGAGAGAAATTCTTACACAATTCGTTCAGGGGCTGTGATGGAACCTGGATTGACCATATCTAGACCCACAGCTGGATGAGACATAAGGGTGGACACTCTTGGGGCTGAGAGGTTTGGTGAGGTTGGGTGAGTAAACGCAGACCCTTTAAAGTAATACTGCGTGGTACCCATCCCATGGGTCCCAAATCTCCAGGTTCAAGGGCATCTTCCTACATCGAAAACATGCATAGAAACCCAGAATATGGTACACCGTGTGATGGGGAAAGGTTTCTAAAACGCACCTCATTTCTCATCTCCTTGTGCTCGGGTTCGCCATTGCAGCCACTTTACTAGCAATCTCCCTACTTGGAGCATCAGCACCTTTAACCTCCTGTTCCGTACAGGTTGCAATTTGTCCTGAGGATGAACGGGAAGATGGGGAACCAATGAGAGACTAGCTCTTGGTGTTGGGACAGGCACAGGGCACTCTATTTTCCCATCAGGAAGAAGAATTAACCACAGGCTCAGCCTGCCCCCCGGAACGAGAACAGGGCCTGAAGCCATCCTGCGCTTTTACGGCCAGCTCCCAAAAAGCGAGTTGTAAAATGGAGCTTCAGGGCACTGCAATTCACAAACCTGCAGAGTTATAAATGATAACTCTCGTCCACAAATATATTGAGGGAAGGCAAAAAAGAGGATTTGAAATCAAGGCAGAATTGCAGGAAACAGATTTCAGGAGGTAGATTCGAATCGCCTTTAAAGCACATGAAAAGCGGCAAAACATTGATAATGATGCCCTTGGCCAAAAAGGGCGTATGCGTTTTTTCCTGAATATATTCAGGAAAAAACGCATACGCCCTTTTTGGCCAACCAAGCAACCTGGAAAGGCAAATCAGCGCTACAAAGAAGTCTCGCTTCCCATCGGTCACAAGGGCCATGCTGAGAAAAGTGTCAAAACCAGAAATGCAGGACAGGCCATGGAGAAAGGGGAGCCATGCTACGCTGATGGGCGGGATGTAAATTGCCAACAGCCACTCTGGAGAACGGTACAGTGTGTCCTGAAACATCTAAAAAACACAGCTTAGAGAGCATAGGGCACTTCCATGCATGGGGGTATAAATTGGGAAAGTTAAAAATCAGCAAGACACAAGCACACCAAAGTTTAGGGCTGCTCTGTTGCCAAGGACCTCCACTTCATTCCACCTTAAATATCCCAGGAAAGATAAAAATGGATAAATAAGTGGTGGTCCTTATGTACAATGGAATATCACTCAGCCATGAAATCAATGTCCTAAGGCTAGTAGCAGCATGATGAGTGGATTTAGGTACGAGACGATTCTAAGTGAAATAAGTCACACAGAAAAGGACACTTCTCATCAGATATCACTTATACAGGGAAAGTAAAAACCGTTACACTTGAACTGAATTACAAAACAGAACAGAGTCACACATGCAGAAAACACACTATGGCTGCTTAACAGGAAAGGTGAGGTGGGGTGATACATAAAACAAGGGTTTCAAATGAGCTGAGATACCGTTCCATAAACCCAATATGTAATAGACAAGACCTACTCCTTGCTCAGAGAACTGGACTCAACACCCCCTATTCACCACACCAGGATATATCTGACTAGTAATAATCTTAAAACCTATGTATTGAAATCTCTCTGTTAGTGTGTGAAGTGGGTGTAAAGCGGCATAAACACAGCAGTGAAAAGCAGCTAAACCCCATTCTAAAAATAAATTACTTTTAAAACCCCAGGAAACAAAGACAGTGAAAGAGAGAGAAATTCTTACACAATTCGTTCAGGGGCTGTGATGGAACCTGGATTGACCATATCTAGACCCACAGCTGGATGAGACATAAGGGTGGACACTCTTGGGGCTGAGAGGTTTGGTGAGGTTGGGTGAGTAAACGCAGACCCTTTAAAGTAATACTGCGTGGTACCCATCCCATGGGTCCCAAATCTCCAGGTTCAAGGGCATCTTCCTACATCGAAAACATGCATAGAAACCCAGAATATGGTACACCGTGTGATGGGGAAAGGTTTCTAAAACGCACCTCATTTCTCATCTCCTTGTGCTCGGGTTCGCCATTGCAGCCACTTTACTAGCAATCTCCCTACTTGGAGCATCAGCACCTTTAACCTCCTGTTCCGTACAGGTTGCAATTTGTCCTGAGGATGAACGGGAAGATGGGGAACCAATGAGAGACTAGCTCTTGGTGTTGGGACAGGCACAGGGCACTCTATTTTCCCATCAGGAAGAAGAATTAACCACAGGCTCAGCCTGCCCCCCGGAACGAGAACAGGGCCTGAAGCCATCCTGCGCTTTTACGGCCAGCTCCCAAAAAGCGAGTTGTAAAATGGAGCTTCAGGGCACTGCAATTCACAAACCTGCAGAGTTATAAATGATAACTCTCGTCCACAAATATATTGAGGGAAGGCAAAAAAGAGGATGTGAAATCAAGGCAGAATTGCAGGAAACAGATTTCAGGAGGTAGATTCGAATCGCCTTTAAAGCACATGAAAAGCGGCAAAACATTGATAATGATGCCCTTGGCCAAAAAGGGCGTATGCGTTTTTTCCTGAATATATTCAGGAAAAAACGCATACGCCCTTTTTGGCCAACCAAGCAACCTGGAAAGGCAAATCAGCGCTACAAAGAAGTCTCGCTTCCCATCGGTCACATGGGCCATGCTGAAATAAGTGTCAAAACCAGAAATGCAGGACAGGCCATGGAGAAAGGGGAGCCTTGCTACGCTGATGGGCGGGGTGTAAATTGCCAACAGCCACTCTGGAGAAGGGTACAGTGTGTCCTGAAACATCTAAAAAACACAGCTTAGAGAGCATAGGGCACTTCCATGCATGGGGGTATAAATTGGGAAAGTTAAAAATCAGCAAGACACAAGCACACCAAAGTTTAGGGCTGCTCTGTTGCCAAGGACCTCCACTTCATTCCACCTTAAATATCCCAGGAAAGATAAAAATGGATAAATAAGTGGTGGTCCTTATGTACAATGGAATATCACTCAGCCATGAAATCAATGTCCTAAGGCTAGTAGCAGCATGATGAGTGGATTTAGGTACGAGACGATTCTAAGTGAAATAAGTCACACAGAAAAGGACACTTCTCATCAGATATCACTTATACAGGGAAAGTAAAAACCGTTACACTTGAACTGAATTACAAAACAGAACAGAGTCACACATGCAGAAAACACACTATGGCTGCTTAACAGGAAAGGTGAGGTGGGGTGATACATAAAACAAGGGTTTCAAATGAGCTGAGATACCGTTCCATAAACCCAATATGTAATAGACAAGACCTACTCCTTGCTCAGAGAACTGGACTCAACACCCCCTATTCACCACACAAGGATATATCTGACTAGTAATAATCTTAAAACCTATGTATTGAAATCTCTCTGTTAGTGTGTGAAGTGGGTGTAAAGCGGCATAAACACAGCAGTGAAAAGCAGCTAAACCCCATTCTAAAAATAAATTACTTTTAAAACCCCAGGAAACAAAGACAGTGAAAGAGAGAGAAATTCTTACACAATTCGTTCAGGGGCTGTGATGGAACCTGGATTGACCATATCTAGACCCACAGCTGGATGAGACATAAGGGTGGACACTCTTGGGGCTGAGAGGTTTGGTGAGGTTGGGTGAGTAAACGCAGACCCTTTAAAGTAATACTGCGTGGTACCCATCCCATGGGTCCCAAATCTCCAGGTTCAAGGGCATCTTCCTACATCGAAAACATGCATAGAAACCCAGAATATGGTACACCGTGTGATGGGGAAAGGTTTCTAAAACGCACCTCATTTCTCATCTCCTTGTGCTCGGGTTCGCCATTGCAGCCACTTTACTAGCAATCTCCCTACTTGGAGCATCAGCACCTTTAACCTCCTGTTCCGTACAGGTTGCAATTTGTCCTGAGGATGAACGGGAAGATGGGGAACCAATGAGAGACTAGCTCTTGGTGTTGGGACAGGCACAGGGCACTCTATTTTCCCATCAGGAAGAAGAATTAACCACAGGCTCAGCCTGCCCCCCGGAACGAGAACAGGGCCTGAAGCCATCCTGCGCTTTTACGGCCAGCTCCCAAAAAGCGAGTTGTAAAATGGAGCTTCAGGGCACTGCAATTCACAAACCTGCAGAGTTATAAATGATAACTCTCGTCCACAAATATATTGAGGGAAGGCAAAAAAGAGGATTTGAAATCAAGGCAGAATTGCAGGAAACAGATTTCAGGAGGTAGATTCGAATCGCCTTTAAAGCACATGAAAAGCGGCAAAACATTGATAATGATGCCCTTGGCCAAAAAGGGCGTATGCGTTTTTTCCTGAATATATTCAGGAAAAAACGCATACGCCCTTTTTGGCCAACCAAGCAACCTGGAAAGGCAAATCAGCGCTACAAAGAAGTCTCGCTTCCCATCGGTCACAAGGGCCATGCTGAGAAAAGTGTCAAAACCAGAAATGCAGGACAGGCCATGGAGAAAGGGGAGCCATGCTACGCTGATGGGCGGGATGTAAATTGCCAACAGCCACTCTGGAGAACGGTACAGTGTGTCCTGAAACATCTAAAAAACACAGCTTAGAGAGCATAGGGCACTTCCATGCATGGGGGTATAAATTGGGAAAGTTAAAAATCAGCAAGACACAAGCACACCAAAGTTTAGGGCTGCTCTGTTGCCAAGGACCTCCACTTCATTCCACCTTAAATATCCCAGGAAAGATAAAAATGGATAAATAAGTGGTGGTCCTTATGTACAATGGAATATCACTCAGCCATGAAATCAATGTCCTAAGGCTAGTAGCAGCATGATGAGTGGATTTAGGTACGAGACGATTCTAAGTGAAATAAGTCACACAGAAAAGGACACTTCTCATCAGATATCACTTATACAGGGAAAGTAAAAACCGTTACACTTGAACTGAATTACACAACAGAACAGAGTCACACATGCAGAAAACACACTATGGCTGCTTAACAGGAAAGGTGAGGTGGGGTGATACATAAAACAAGGGTTTCAAATGAGCTGAGATACCGTTCCATAAACCCAATATGTAATAGACAAGACCTACTCCTTGCTCAGAGAACTGGACTCAACACCCCCTATTCACCACACAAGGATATATCTGACTAGTAATAATCTTAAAACCTATGTATTGAAATCTCTCTGTTAGTGTGTGAAGTGGGTGTAAAGCGGCATAAACACAGCCGTGAAAAGCAGCTAAACCCCATTCTAAAAATAAATTACTTTTAAAACCCCAGGAAACAAAGACAGTGAAAGAGAGAGAAATTCTTACACAATTCGTTCAGGGGCTGTGATGGAACCTGGATTGACCATATCTAGACCCACAGCTGGATGAGACATAAGGGTGGACACTCTTGGGGCTGAGAGGTTTGGTGAGGTTGGGTGAGTAAACGCAGACCCTTTAAAGTAATACTGCGTGGTACCCATCCCATGGGTCCCAAATCTCCAGGTTCAAGGGCATCTTCCTACATCGAAAACATGCATAGAAACCCAGAATATGGTACACCGTGTGATGGGGAAAGGTTTCTAAAACGCACCTCATTTCTCATCTCCTTGTGCTCGGGTTCGCCATTGCAGCCACTTTACTAGCAATCTCCCTACTTGGAGCATCAGCACCTTTAACCTCCTGTTCCGTACAGGTTGCAATTTGTCCTGAGGATGAACGGGAAGATGGGGAACCAATGAGAGACTAGCTCTTGGTGTTGGGACAGGCACAGGGCACTCTATTTTCCCATCAGGAAGAAGAATTAACCACAGGCTCAGCCTGCCCCCCGGAACGAGAACAGGGCCTGAAGCCATCCTGCGCTTTTACGGCCAGCTCCCAAAAAGCGAGTTGTAAAATGGAGCTTCAGGGCACTGCAATTCACAAACCTGCAGAGTTATAAATGATAACTCTCGTCCACAAATATATTGAGGGAAGGCAAAAAAGAGGATTTGAAATCAAGGCAGAATTGCAGGAAACAGATTTCAGGAGGTAGATTCGAATCGCCTTTAAAGCACATGAAAAGCGGCAAAACATTGATAATGATGCCCTTGGCCAAAAAGGGCGTATGCGTTTTTTCCTGAATATATTCAGGAAAAAACGCATACGCCCTTTTTGGCCAACCAAGCAACCTGGAAAGGCAAATCAGCGCTACAAAGAAGTCTCGCTTCCCATCGGTCACAAGGGCCATGCTGAGAAAAGTGTCAAAACCAGAAATGCAGGACAGGCCATGGAGAAAGGGGAGCCATGCTACGCTGATGGGCGGGATGTAAATTGCCAACAGCCACTCTGGAGAAGGGTACAGTGTGTCCTGAAACATCTAAAAAACACAGCTTAGAGAGCATAGGGCACTTCCATGCATGGGGGTATAAATTGGGAAAGTTAAAAATCAGCAAGACACAAGCACACCAAAGTTTAGGGCTGCTCTGTTGCCAAGGACCTCCACTTCATTCCACCTTAAATATCCCAGGAAAGATAAAAATGGATAAATAAGTGGTGGTCCTTATGTACAATGGAATATCACTCAGCCATGAAATCAATGTCCTAAGGCTAGTAGCAGCATGATGAGTGGATTTAGGTACGAGACGATTCTAAGTGAAATAAGTCACACAGAAAAGGACACTTCTCATCAGATATCACTTATACAGGGAAAGTAAAAACCGTTACACTTGAACTGAATTACAAAACAGAACAGAGTCACACATGCAGAAAACACACTATGGCTGCTTAACAGGAAAGGTGAGGTGGGGTGATACATAAAACAAGGGTTTCAAATGAGCTGAGATACCGTTCCATAAACCCAATATGTAATAGACAAGACCTACTCCTTGCTCAGAGAACTGGACTCAACACCCCCTATTCACCACACAAGGATATATCTGACTAGTAATAATCTTAAAACCTATGTATTGAAATCTCTCTGTTAGTGTGTGAAGTGGGTGTAAAGCGGCATAAACACAGCCGTGAAAAGCAGCTAAACCCCATTCTAAAAATAAATTACTTTTAAAACCCCAGGAAACAAAGACAGTGAAAGAGAGAGAAATTCTTACACAATTCGTTCAGGGGCTGTGATGGAACCTGGATTGACCATATCTAGACCCACAGCTGGATGAGACATAAGGGTGGACACTCTTGGGGCTGAGAGGTTTGGTGAGGTTGGGTGAGTAAACGCAGACCCTTTAAAGTAATACTGCGTGGTACCCATCCCATGGGTCCCAAATCTCCAGGTTCAAGGGCATCTTCCTACATCGAAAACATGCATAGAAACCCAGAATATGGTACACCGTGTGATGGGGAAAGGTTTCTAAAACGCACCTCATTTCTCATCTCCTTGTGCTCGGGTTCGCCATTGCAGCCACTTTACTAGCAATCTCCCTACTTGGAGCATCAGCACCTTTAACCTCCTGTTCCGTACAGGTTGCAATTTGTCCTGAGGATGAACGGGAAGATGGGGAACCAATGAGAGACTAGCTCTTGGTGTTGGGACAGGCACAGGGCACTCTATTTTCCCATCAGGAAGAAGAATTAACCACAGGCTCAGCCTGCCCCCCGGAACGAGAACAGGGCCTGAAGCCATCCTGCGCTTTTACGGCCAGCTCCCAAAAAGCGAGTTGTAAAATGGAGCTTCAGGGCACTGCAATTCACAAACCTGCAGAGTTATAAATGATAACTCTCGTCCACAAATATATTGAGGGAAGGCAAAAAAGAGGATTTGAAATCAAGGCAGAATTGCAGGAAACAGATTTCAGGAGGTAGATTCGAATCGCCTTTAAAGCACATGAAAAGCGGCAAAACATTGATAATGATGCCCTTGGCCAAAAAGGGCGTATGCGTTTTTTCCTGAATATATTCAGGAAAAAACGCATACGCCCTTTTTGGCCAACCAAGCAACCTGGAAAGGCAAATCAGCGCTACAAAGAAGTCTCGCTTCCCATCGGTCACAAGGGCCATGCTGAGAAAAGTGTCAAAACCAGAAATGCAGGACAGGCCATGGAGAAAGGGGAGCCATGCTACGCTGATGGGCGGGATGTAAATTGCCAACAGCCACTCTGGAGAACGGTACAGTGTGTCCTGAAACATCTAAAAAACACAGCTTAGAGAGCATAGGGCACTTCCATGCATGGGGGTATAAATTGGGAAAGTTAAAAATCAGCAAGACACAAGCACACCAAAGTTTAGGGCTGCTCTGTTGCCAAGGACCTCCACTTCATTCCACCTTAAATATCCCAGGAAAGATAAAAATGGATAAATAAGTGGTGGTCCTTATGTACAATGGAATATCACTCAGCCATGAAATCAATGTCCTAAGGCTAGTAGCAGCATGATGAGTGGATTTAGGTACGAGACGATTCTAAGTGAAATAAGTCACACAGAAAAGGACACTTCTCATCAGATATCACTTATACAGGGAAAGTAAAAACCGTTACACTTGAACTGAATTACAAAACAGAACAGAGTCACACATGCAGAAAACACACTATGGCTGCTTAACAGGAAAGGTGAGGTGGGGTGATACATAAAACAAGGGTTTCAAATGAGCTGAGATACCGTTCCATAAACCCAATATGTAATAGACAAGACCTACTCCTTGCTCAGAGAACTGGACTCAACACCCCCTATTCACCACACCAGGATATATCTGACTAGTAATAATCTTAAAACCTATGTATTGAAATCTCTCTGTTAGTGTGTGAAGTGGGTGTAAAGCGGCATAAACACAGCAGTGAAAAGCAGCTAAACCCCATTCTAAAAATAAATTACTTTTAAAACCCCAGGAAACAAAGACAGTGAAAGAGAGAGAAATTCTTACACAATTCGTTCAGGGGCTGTGATGGAACCTGGATTGACCATATCTAGACCCACAGCTGGATGAGACATAAGGGTGGACACTCTTGGGGCTGAGAGGTTTGGTGAGGTTGGGTGAGTAAACGCAGACCCTTTAAAGTAATACTGCGTGGTACCCATCCCATGGGTCCCAAATCTCCAGGTTCAAGGGCATCTTCCTACATCGAAAACATGCATAGAAACCCAGAATATGGTACACCGTGTGATGGGGAAAGGTTTCTAAAACGCACCTCATTTCTCATCTCCTTGTGCTCGGGTTCGCCATTGCAGCCACTTTACTAGCAATCTCCCTACTTGGAGCATCAGCACCTTTAACCTCCTGTTCCGTACAGGTTGCAATTTGTCCTGAGGATGAACGGGAAGATGGGGAACCAATGAGAGACTAGCTCTTGGTGTTGGGACAGGCACAGGGCACTCTATTTTCCCATCAGGAAGAAGAATTAACCACAGGCTCAGCCTGCCCCCCGGAACGAGAACAGGGCCTGAAGCCATCCTGCGCTTTTACGGCCAGCTCCCAAAAAGCGAGTTGTAAAATGGAGCTTCAGGGCACTGCAATTCACAAACCTGCAGAGTTATAAATGATAACTCTCGTCCACAAATATATTGAGGGAAGGCAAAAAAGAGGATTTGAAATCAAGGCAGAATTGCAGGAAACAGATTTCAGGAGGTAGATTCGAATCGCCTTTAAAGCACATGAAAAGCGGCAAAACATTGATAATGATGCCCTTGGCCAAAAAGAGCGTATGCGTTTTTTCCTGAATATATTCAGGAAAAAACGCATACGCCCTTTTTGGCCAACCAAGCAACCTGGAAAGGCAAATCAGCGCTACAAAGAAGTCTCGCTTCCCATCGGTCACATGGGCCATGCTGAAATAAGTGTCAAAACCAGAAATGCAGGACAGGCCATGGAGAAAGGGGAGCCTTGCTACGCTGATGGGCGGGGTGTAAATTGCCAACAGCCACTCTGGAGAAGGGTACAGTGTGTCCTGAAACATCTAAAAAACACAGCTTAGAGAGCATAGGGCACTTCCATGCATGGGGGTATAAATTGGGAAAGTTAAAAATCAGCAAGACACAAGCACACCAAAGTTTAGGGCTGCTCTGTTGCCAAGGACCTCCACTTCATTCCACCTTAAATATCCCAGGAAAGATAAAAATGGATAAATAAGTGGTGGTCCTTATGTACAATGGAATATCACTCAGCCATGAAATCAATGTCCTAAGGCTAGTAGCAGCATGATGAGTGGATTTAGGTACGAGACGATTCTAAGTGAAATAAGTCACACAGAAAAGGACACTTCTCATCAGATATCACTTATACAGGGAAAGTAAAAACCGTTACACTTGAACTGAATTACAAAACAGAACAGAGTCACACATGCAGAAAACACACTATGGCTGCTTAACAGGAAAGGTGAGGTGGGGTGATACATAAAACAAGGGTTTCAAATGAGCTGAGATACCGTTCCATAAACCCAATATGTAATAGACAAGACCGACTCCTTGCTCAGAGAACTGGACTCAACACCCCCTATTCACCACACAAGGATATATCTGACTAGTAATAATCTTAAAACCTATGTATTGAAATCTCTCTGTTAGTGTGTGAAGTGGGTGTAAAGCGGCATAAACACAGCAGTGAAAAGCAGCTAAACCCCATTCTAAAAATAAATTACTTTTAAAACCCCAGGAAACAAAGACAGTGAAAGAGAGAGAAATTCTTACACAATTCGTTCAGGGGCTGTGATGGAACCTGGATTGACCATATCTAGACCCACAGCTGGATGAGACATAAGGGTGGACACTCTTGGGGCTGAGAGGTTTGGTGAGGTTGGGTGAGTAAACGCAGACCCTTTAAAGTAATACTGCGTGGTACCCATCCCATGGGTCCCAAATCTCCAGGTTCAAGGGCATCTTCCTACATCGAAAACATGCATAGAAACCCAGAATATGGTACACCGTGTGATGGGGAAAGGTTTCTAAAACGCACCTCATTTCTCATCTCCTTGTGCTCGGGTTCGCCATTGCAGCCACTTTACTAGCAATCTCCCTACTTGGAGCATCAGCACCTTTAACCTCCTGTTCCGTACAGGTTGCAATTTGTCCTGAGGATGAACGGGAAGATGGGGAACCAATGAGAGACTAGCTCTTGGTGTTGGGACAGGCACAGGGCACTCTATTTTCCCATCAGGAAGAAGAATTAACCACAGGCTCAGCCTGCCCCCCGGAACGAGAACAGGGCCTGAAGCCATCCTGCGCTTTTACGGCCAGCTCCCAAAAAGCGAGTTGTAAAATGGAGCTTCAGGGCACTGCAATTCACAAACCTGCAGAGTTATAAATGATAACTCTCGTCCACAAATATATTGAGGGAAGGCAAAAAAGAGGATTTGAAATCAAGGCAGAATTGCAGGAAACAGATTTCAGGAGGTAGATTCGAATCGCCTTTAAAGCACATGAAAAGCGGCAAAACATTGATAATGATGCCCTTGGCCAAAAAGGGCGTATGCGTTTTTTCCTGAATATATTCAGGAAAAAACGCATACGCCCTTTTTGGCCAACCAAGCAACCTGGAAAGGCAAATCAGCGCTACAAAGAAGTCTCGCTTCCCATCGGTCACAAGGGCCATGCTGAGAAAAGTGTCAAAACCAGAAATGCAGGACAGGCCATGGAGAAAGGGGAGCCATGCTACGCTGATGGGCGGGATGTAAATTGCCAACAGCCACTCTGGAGAACGGTACAGTGTGTCCTGAAACATCTAAAAAACACAGCTTAGAGAGCATAGGGCACTTCCATGCATGGGGGTATAAATTGGGAAAGTTAAAAATCAGCAAGACACAAGCACACCAAAGTTTAGGGCTGCTCTGTTGCCAAGGACCTCCACTTCATTCCACCTTAAATATCCCAGGAAAGATAAAAATGGATAAATAAGTGGTGGTCCTTATGTACAATGGAATATCACTCAGCCATGAAATCAATGTCCTAAGGCTAGTAGCAGCATGATGAGTGGATTTAGGTACGAGACGATTCTAAGTGAAATAAGTCACACAGAAAAGGACACTTCTCATCAGATATCACTTATACAGGGAAAGTAAAAACCGTTACACTTGAACTGAATTACAAAACAGAACAGAGTCACACATGCAGAAAACACACTATGGCTGCTTAACAGGAAAGGTGAGGTGGGGTGATACATAAAACAAGGGTTTCAAATGAGCTGAGATACCGTTCCATAAACCCAATATGTAATAGACAAGACCTACTCCTTGCTCAGAGAACTGGACTCAACACCCCCTATTCACCACACCAGGATATATCTGACTAGTAATAATCTTAAAACCTATGTATTGAAATCTCTCTGTTAGTGTGTGAAGTGGGTGTAAAGCGGCATAAACACAGCAGTGAAAAGCAGCTAAACCCCATTCTAAAAATAAATTACTTTTAAAACCCCAGGAAACAAAGACAGTGAAAGAGAGAGAAATTCTTACACAATTCGTTCAGGGGCTGTGATGGAACCTGGATTGACCATATCTAGACCCACAGCTGGATGAGACATAAGGGTGGACACTCTTGGGGCTGAGAGGTTTGGTGAGGTTGGGTGAGTAAACGCAGACCCTTTAAAGTAATACTGCGTGGTACCCATCCCATGGGTCCCAAATCTCCAGGTTCAAGGGCATCTTCCTACATCGAAAACATGCATAGAAACCCAGAATATGGTACACCGTGTGATGGGGAAAGGTTTCTAAAACGCACCTCATTTCTCATCTCCTTGTGCTCGGGTTCGCCATTGCAGCCACTTTACTAGCAATCTCCCTACTTGGAGCATCAGCACCTTTAACCTCCTGTTCCGTACAGGTTGCAATTTGTCCTGAGGATGAACGGGAAGATGGGGAACCAATGAGAGACTAGCTCTTGGTGTTGGGACAGGCACAGGGCACTCTATTTTCCCATCAGGAAGAAGAATTAACCACAGGCTCAGCCTGCCCCCCGGAACGAGAACAGGGCCTGAAGCCATCCTGCGCTTTTACGGCCAGCTCCCAAAAAGCGAGTTGTAAAATGGAGCTTCAGGGCACTGCAATTCACAAACCTGCAGAGTTATAAATGATAACTCTCGTCCACAAATATATTGAGGGAAGGCAAAAAAGAGGATTTGAAATCAAGGCAGAATTGCAGGAAACAGATTTCAGGAGGTAGATTCGAATCGCCTTTAAAGCACATGAAAAGCGGCAAAACATTGATAATGATGCCCTTGGCCAAAAAGAGCGTATGCGTTTTTTCCTGAATATATTCAGGAAAAAACGCATACGCCCTTTTTGGCCAACCAAGCAACCTGGAAAGGCAAATCAGCGCTACAAAGAAGTCTCGCTTCCCATCGGTCACAAGGGCCATGCTGAGAAAAGTGTCAAAACCAGAAATGCAGGACAGGCCATGGAGAAAGGGGAGCCATGCTACGCTGATGGGCGGGATGTAAATTGCCAACAGCCACTCTGGAGAACGGTACAGTGTGTCCTGAAACATCTAAAAAACACAGCTTAGAGAGCATAGGGCACTTCCATGCATGGGGGTATAAATTGGGAAAGTTAAAAATCAGCAAGACACAAGCACACCAAAGTTTAGGGCTGCTCTGTTGCCAAGGACCTCCACTTCATTCCACCTTAAATATCCCAGGAAAGATAAAAATGGATAAATAAGTGGTGGTCCTTATGTACAATGGAATATCACTCAGCCATGAAATCAATGTCCTAAGGCTAGTAGCAGCATGATGAGTGGATTTAGGTACGAGACGATTCTAAGTGAAATAAGTCACACAGAAAAGGACACTTCTCATCAGATATCACTTATACAGGGAAAGTAAAAACCGTTACACTTGAACTGAATTACAAAACAGAACAGAGTCACACATGCAGAAAACACACTATGGCTGCTTAACAGGAAAGGTGAGGTGGGGTGATACATAAAACAAGGGTTTCAAATGAGCTGAGATACCGTTCCATAAACCCAATATGTAATAGACAAGACCTACTCCTTGCTCAGAGAACTGGACTCAACACCCCCTATTCACCACACCAGGATATATCTGACTAGTAATAATCTTAAAACCTATGTATTGAAATCTCTCTGTTAGTGTGTGAAGTGGGTGTAAAGCGGCATAAACACAGCAGTGAAAAGCAGCTAAACCCCATTCTAAAAATAAATTACTTTTAAAACCCCAGGAAACAAAGACAGTGAAAGAGAGAGAAATTCTTACACAATTCGTTCAGGGGCTGTGATGGAACCTGGATTGACCATATCTAGACCCACAGCTGGATGAGACATAAGGGTGGACACTCTTGGGGCTGAGAGGTTTGGTGAGGTTGGGTGAGTAAACGCAGACCCTTTAAAGTAATACTGCGTGGTACCCATCCCATGGGTCCCAAATCTCCAGGTTCAAGGGCATCTTCCTACATCGAAAACATGCATAGAAACCCAGAATATGGTACACCGTGTGATGGGGAAAGGTTTCTAAAACGCACCTCATTTCTCATCTCCTTGTGCTCGGGTTCGCCATTGCAGCCACTTTACTAGCAATCTCCCTACTTGGAGCATCAGCACCTTTAACCTCCTGTTCCGTACAGGTTGCAATTTGTCCTGAGGATGAACGGGAAGATGGGGAACCAATGAGAGACTAGCTCTTGGTGTTGGGACAGGCACAGGGCACTCTATTTTCCCATCAGGAAGAAGAATTAACCACAGGCTCAGCCTGCCCCCCGGAACGAGAACAGGGCCTGAAGCCATCCTGCGCTTTTACGGCCAGCTCCCAAAAAGCGAGTTGTAAAATGGAGCTTCAGGGCACTGCAATTCACAAACCTGCAGAGTTATAAATGATAACTCTCGTCCACAAATATATTGAGGGAAGGCAAAAAAGAGGATGTGAAATCAAGGCAGAATTGCAGGAAACAGATTTCAGGAGGTAGATTCGAATCGCCTTTAAAGCACATGAAAAGCGGCAAAACATTGATAATGATGCCCTTGGCCAAAAAGGGCGTATGCGTTTTTTCCTGAATATATTCAGGAAAAAACGCATACGCCCTTTTTGGCCAACCAAGCAACCTGGAAAGGCAAATCAGCGCTACAAAGAAGTCTCGCTTCCCATCGGTCACATGGGCCATGCTGAAATAAGTGTCAAAACCAGAAATGCAGGACAGGCCATGGAGAAAGGGGAGCCTTGCTACGCTGATGGGCGGGGTGTAAATTGCCAACAGCCACTCTGGAGAAGGGTACAGTGTGTCCTGAAACATCTAAAAAACACAGCTTAGAGAGCATAGGGCACTTCCATGCATGGGGGTATAAATTGGGAAAGTTAAAAATCAGCAAGACACAAGCACACCAAAGTTTAGGGCTGCTCTGTTGCCAAGGACCTCCACTTCATTCCACCTTAAATATCCCAGGAAAGATAAAAATGGATAAATAAGTGGTGGTCCTTATGTACAATGGAATATCACTCAGCCATGAAATCAATGTCCTAAGGCTAGTAGCAGCATGATGAGTGGATTTAGGTACGAGACGATTCTAAGTGAAATAAGTCACACAGAAAAGGACACTTCTCATCAGATATCACTTATACAGGGAAAGTAAAAACCGTTACACTTGAACTGAATTACAAAACAGAACAGAGTCACACATGCAGAAAACACACTATGGCTGCTTAACAGGAAAGGTGAGGTGGGGTGATACATAAAACAAGGGTTTCAAATGAGCTGAGATACCGTTCCATAAACCCAATATGTAATAGACAAGACCTACTCCTTGCTCAGAGAACTGGACTCAACACCCCCTATTCACCACACAAGGATATATCTGACTAGTAATAATCTTAAAACCTATGTATTGAAATCTCTCTGTTAGTGTGTGAAGTGGGTGTAAAGCGGCATAAACACAGCAGTGAAAAGCAGCTAAACCCCATTCTAAAAATAAATTACTTTTAAAACCCCAGGAAACAAAGACAGTGAAAGAGAGAGAAATTCTTACACAATTCGTTCAGGGGCTGTGATGGAACCTGGATTGACCATATCTAGACCCACAGCTGGATGAGACATAAGGGTGGACACTCTTGGGGCTGAGAGGTTTGGTGAGGTTGGGTGAGTAAACGCAGACCCTTTAAAGTAATACTGCGTGGTACCCATCCCATGGGTCCCAAATCTCCAGGTTCAAGGGCATCTTCCTACATCGAAAACATGCATAGAAACCCAGAATATGGTACACCGTGTGATGGGGAAAGGTTTCTAAAACGCACCTCATTTCTCATCTCCTTGTGCTCGGGTTCGCCATTGCAGCCACTTTACTAGCAATCTCCCTACTTGGAGCATCAGCACCTTTAACCTCCTGTTCCGTACAGGTTGCAATTTGTCCTGAGGATGAACGGGAAGATGGGGAACCAATGAGAGACTAGCTCTTGGTGTTGGGACAGGCACAGGGCACTCTATTTTCCCATCAGGAAGAAGAATTAACCACAGGCTCAGCCTGCCCCCCGGAACGAGAACAGGGCCTGAAGCCATCCTGCGCTTTTACGGCCAGCTCCCAAAAAGCGAGTTGTAAAATGGAGCTTCAGGGCACTGCAATTCACAAACCTGCAGAGTTATAAATGATAACTCTCGTCCACAAATATATTGAGGGAAGGCAAAAAAGAGGATTTGAAATCAAGGCAGAATTGCAGGAAACAGATTTCAGGAGGTAGATTCGAATCGCCTTTAAAGCACATGAAAAGCGGCAAAACATTGATAATGATGCCCTTGGCCAAAAAGGGCGTATGCGTTTTTTCCTGAATATATTCAGGAAAAAACGCATACGCCCTTTTTGGCCAACCAAGCAACCTGGAAAGGCAAATCAGCGCTACAAAGAAGTCTCGCTTCCCATCGGTCACATGGGCCATGCTGAAATAAGTGTCAAAACCAGAAATGCAGGACAGGCCATGGAGAAAGGGGAGCCTTGCTACGCTGATGGGCGGGGTGTAAATTGCCAACAGCCACTCTGGAGAAGGGTACAGTGTGTCCTGAAACATCTAAAAAACACAGCTTAGAGAGCATAGGGCACTTCCATGCATGGGGGTATAAATTGGGAAAGTTAAAAATCAGCAAGACACAAGCACACCAAAGTTTAGGGCTGCTCTGTTGCCAAGGACCTCCACTTCATTCCACCTTAAATATCCCAGGAAAGATAAAAATGGATAAATAAGTGGTGGTCCTTATGTACAATGGAATATCACTCAGCCATGAAATCAATGTCCTAAGGCTAGTAGCAGCATGATGAGTGGATTTAGGTACGAGACGATTCTAAGTGAAATAAGTCACACAGAAAAGGACACTTCTCATCAGATATCACTTATACAGGGAAAGTAAAAACCGTTACACTTGAACTGAATTACAAAACAGAACAGAGTCACACATGCAGAAAACACACTATGGCTGCTTAACAGGAAAGGTGAGGTGGGGTGATACATAAAACAAGGGTTTCAAATGAGCTGAGATACCGTTCCATAAACCCAATATGTAATAGACAAGACCGACTCCTTGCTCAGAGAACTGGACTCAACACCCCCTATTCACCACACAAGGATATATCTGACTAGTAATAATCTTAAAACCTATGTATTGAAATCTCTCTGTTAGTGTGTGAAGTGGGTGTAAAGCGGCATAAACACAGCAGTGAAAAGCAGCTAAACCCCATTCTAAAAATAAATTACTTTTAAAACCCCAGGAAACAAAGACAGTGAAAGAGAGAGAAATTCTTACACAATTCGTTCAGGGGCTGTGATGGAACCTGGATTGACCATATTTAGACCCACAGCTGGATGAGACATAAGGGTGGACACTCTTGGGGCTGAGAGGTTTGGTGAGGTTGGGTGAGTAAACGCAGACCCTTTAAAGTAATACTGCGTGGTACCCATCCCATGGGTCCCAAATCTCCAGGTTCAAGGGCATCTTCCTACATCGAAAACATGCATAGAAACCCAGAATATGGTACACCGTGTGATGGGGAAAGGTTTCTAAAACGCACCTCATTTCTCATCTCCTTGTGCTCGGGTTCGCCATTGCAGCCACTTTACTAGCAATCTCCCTACTTGGAGCATCAGCACCTTTAACCTCCTGTTCCGTACAGGTTGCAATTTGTCCTGAGGATGAACGGGAAGATGGGGAACCAATGAGAGACTAGCTCTTGGTGTTGGGACAGGCACAGGGCACTCTATTTTCCCATCAGGAAGAAGAATTAACCACAGGCTCAGCCTGCCCCCCGGAACGAGAACAGGGCCTGAAGCCATCCTGCGCTTTTACGGCCAGCTCCCAAAAAGCGAGTTGTAAAATGGAGCTTCAGGGCACTGCAATTCACAAACCTGCAGAGTTATAAATGATAACTCTCGTCCACAAATATATTGAGGGAAGGCAAAAAAGAGGATTTGAAATCAAGGCAGAATTGCAGGAAACAGATTTCAGGAGGTAGATTCGAATCGCCTTTAAAGCACATGAAAAGCGGCAAAACATTGATAATGATGCCCTTGGCCAAAAAGGGCGTATGCGTTTTTTCCTGAATATATTCAGGAAAAAACGCATACGCCCTTTTTGGCCAACCAAGCAACCTGGAAAGGCAAATCAGCGCTACAAAGAAGTCTCGCTTCCCATCGGTCACAAGGGCCATGCTGAGAAAAGTGTCAAAACCAGAAATGCAGGACAGGCCATGGAGAAAGGGGAGCCATGCTACGCTGATGGGCGGGATGTAAATTGCCAACAGCCACTCTGGAGAACGGTACAGTGTGTCCTGAAACATCTAAAAAACACAGCTTAGAGAGCACAGGGCACTTCCATGCATGGGGGTATAAATTGGGAAAGTTAAAAATCAGCAAGACACAAGCACACCAAAGTTTAGGGCTGCTCTGTTGCCAAGGACCTCCACTTCATTCCACCTTAAATATCCCAGGAAAGATAAAAATGGATAAATAAGTGGTGGTCCTTATGTACAATGGAATATCACTCAGCCATGAAATCAATGTCCTAAGGCTAGTAGCAGCATGATGAGTGGATTTAGGTACGAGACGATTCTAAGTGAAATAAGTCACACAGAAAAGGACACTTCTCATCAGATATCACTTATACAGGGAAAGTAAAAACCGTTACACTTGAACTGAATTACAAAACAGAACAGAGTCACACATGCAGAAAACACACTATGGCTGCTTAACAGGAAAGGTGAGGTGGGGTGATACATAAAACAAGGGTTTCAAATGAGCTGAGATACCGTTCCATAAACCCAATATGTAATAGACAAGACCTACTCCTTGCTCAGAGAACTGGACTCAACACCCCCTATTCACCACACAAGGATATATCTGACTAGTAATAATCTTAAAACCTATGTATTGAAATCTCTCTGTTAGTGTGTGAAGTGGGTGTAAAGCGGCATAAACACAGCAGTGAAAAGCAGCTAAACCCCATTCTAAAAATAAATTACTTTTAAAACCCCAGGAAACAAAGACAGTGAAAGAGAGAGAAATTCTTACACAATTCGTTCAGGGGCTGTGATGGAACCTGGATTGACCATATCTAGACCCACAGCTGGATGAGACATAAGGGTGGACACTCTTGGGGCTGAGAGGTTTGGTGAGGTTGGGTGAGTAAACGCAGACCCTTTAAAGTAATACTGCGTGGTACCCATCCCATGGGTCCCAAATCTCCAGGTTCAAGGGCATCTTCCTACATCGAAAACATGCATAGAAACCCAGAATATGGTACACCGTGTGATGGGGAAAGGTTTCTAAAACGCACCTCATTTCTCATCTCCTTGTGCTCGGGTTCGCCATTGCAGCCACTTTACTAGCAATCTCCCTACTTGGAGCATCAGCACCTTTAACCTCCTGTTCCGTACAGGTTGCAATTTGTCCTGAGGATGAACGGGAAGATGGGGAACCAATGAGAGACTAGCTCTTGGTGTTGGGACAGGCACAGGGCACTCTATTTTCCCATCAGGAAGAAGAATTAACCACAGGCTCAGCCTGCCCCCCGGAACGAGAACAGGGCCTGAAGCCATCCTGCGCTTTTACGGCCAGCTCCCAAAAAGCGAGTTGTAAAATGGAGCTTCAGGGCACTGCAATTCACAAACCTGCAGAGTTATAAATGATAACTCTCGTCCACAAATATATTGAGGGAAGGCAAAAAAGAGGATTTGAAATCAAGGCAGAATTGCAGGAAACAGATTTCAGGAGGTAGATTCGAATCGCCTTTAAAGCACATGAAAAGCGGCAAAACATTGATAATGATGCCCTTGGCCAAAAAGGGCGTATGCGTTTTTTCCTGAATATATTCAGGAAAAAACGCATACGCCCTTTTTGGCCAACCAAGCAACCTGGAAAGGCAAATCAGCGCTACAAAGAAGTCTCGCTTCCCATCGGTCACAAGGGCCATGCTGAGAAAAGTGTCAAAACCAGAAATGCAGGACAGGCCATGGAGAAAGGGGAGCCATGCTACGCTGATGGGCGGGATGTAAATTGCCAACAGCCACTCTGGAGAACGGTACAGTGTGTCCTGAAACATCTAAAAAACACAGCTTAGAGAGCATAGGGCACTTCCATGCATGGGGGTATAAATTGGGAAAGTTAAAAATCAGCAAGACACAAGCACACCAAAGTTTAGGGCTGCTCTGTTGCCAAGGACCTCCACTTCATTCCACCTTAAATATCCCAGGAAAGATAAAAATGGATAAATAAGTGGTGGTCCTTATGTACAATGGAATATCACTCAGCCATGAAATCAATGTCCTAAGGCTAGTAGCAGCATGATGAGTGGATTTAGGTACGAGACGATTCTAAGTGAAATAAGTCACACAGAAAAGGACACTTCTCATCAGATATCACTTATACAGGGAAAGTAAAAACCGTTACACTTGAACTGAATTACAAAACAGAACAGAGTCACACATGCAGAAAACACACTATGGCTGCTTAACAGGAAAGGTGAGGTGGGGTGATACATAAAACAAGGGTTTCAAATGAGCTGAGATACCGTTCCATAAACCCAATATGTAATAGACAAGACCTACTCCTTGCTCAGAGAACTGGACTCAACACCCCCTATTCACCACACAAGGATATATCTGACTAGTAATAATCTTAAAACCTATGTATTGAAATCTCTCTGTTAGTGTGTGAAGTGGGTATAAAGCGGCATAAACACAGCAGTGAAAAGCAGCTAAACCCCATTCTAAAAATAAATTACTTTTAAAACCCCAGGAAACAAAGACAGTGAAAGAGAGAGAAATTCTTACACAATTCGTTCAGGGGCTGTGATGGAACCTGGATTGACCATATCTAGACCCACAGCTGGATGAGACATAAGGGTGGACACTCTTGGGGCTGAGAGGTTTGGTGAGGTTGGGTGAGTAAACGCAGACCCTTTAAAGTAATACTGCGTGGTACCCATCCCATGGGTCCCAAATCTCCAGGTTCAAGGGCATCTTCCTACATCGAAAACATGCATAGAAACCCAGAATATGGTACACCGTGTGATGGGGAAAGGTTTCTAAAACGCACCTCATTTCTCATCTCCTTGTGCTCGGGTTCGCCATTGCAGCCACTTTACTAGCAATCTCCCTACTTGGAGCATCAGCACCTTTAACCTCCTGTTCCGTACAGGTTGCAATTTGTCCTGAGGATGAACGGGAAGATGGGGAACCAATGAGAGACTAGCTCTTGGTGTTGGGACAGGCACAGGGCACTCTATTTTCCCATCAGGAAGAAGAATTAACCACAGGCTCAGCCTGCCCCCCGGAACGAGAACAGGGCCTGAAGCCATCCTGCGCTTTTACGGCCAGCTCCCAAAAAGCGAGTTGTAAAATGGAGCTTCAGGGCACTGCAATTCACAAACCTGCAGAGTTATAAATGATAACTCTCGTCCACAAATATATTGAGGGAAGGCAAAAAAGAGGATTTGAAATCAAGGCAGAATTGCAGGAAACAGATTTCAGGAGGTAGATTCGAATCGCCTTTAAAGCACATGAAAAGCGGCAAAACATTGATAATGATGCCCTTGGCCAAAAAGGGCGTATGCGTTTTTTCCTGAATATATTCAGGAAAAAACGCATACGCCCTTTTTGGCCAACCAAGCAACCTGGAAAGGCAAATCAGCGCTACAAAGAAGTCTCGCTTCCCATCGGTCACAAGGGCCATGCTGAGAAAAGTGTCAAAACCAGAAATGCAGGACAGGCCATGGAGAAAGGGGAGCCATGCTACGCTGATGGGCGGGATGTAAATTGCCAACAGCCACTCTGGAGAACGGTACAGTGTGTCCTGAAACATCTAAAAAACACAGCTTAGAGAGCACAGGGCACTTCCATGCATGGGGGTATAAATTGGGAAAGTTAAAAATCAGCAAGACACAAGCACACCAAAGTTTAGGGCTGCTCTGTTGCCAAGGACCTCCACTTCATTCCACCTTAAATATCCCAGGAAAGATAAAAATGGATAAATAAGTGGTGGTCCTTATGTACAATGGAATATCACTCAGCCATGAAATCAATGTCCTAAGGCTAGTAGCAGCATGATGAGTGGATTTAGGTACGAGACGATTCTAAGTGAAATAAGTCACACAGAAAAGGACACTTCTCATCAGATATCACTTATACAGGGAAAGTAAAAACCGTTACACTTGAACTGAATTACAAAACAGAACAGAGTCACACATGCAGAAAACACACTATGGCTGCTTAACAGGAAAGGTGAGGTGGGGTGATACATAAAACAAGGGTTTCAAATGAGCTGAGATACCGTTCCATAAACCCAATATGTAATAGACAAGACCTACTCCTTGCTCAGAGAACTGGACTCAACACCCCCTATTCACCACACAAGGATATATCTGACTAGTAATAATCTTAAAACCTATGTATTGAAATCTCTCTGTTAGTGTGTGAAGTGGGTATAAAGCGGCATAAACACAGCAGTGAAAAGCAGCTAAACCCCATTCTAAAAATAAATTACTTTTAAAACCCCAGGAAACAAAGACAGTGAAAGAGAGAGAAATTCTTACACAATTCGTTCAGGGGCTGTGATGGAACCTGGATTGACCATATCTAGACCCACAGCTGGATGAGACATAAGGGTGGACACTCTTGGGGCTGAGAGGTTTGGTGAGGTTGGGTGAGTAAACGCAGACCCTTTAAAGTAATACTGCGTGGTACCCATCCCATGGGTCCCAAATCTCCAGGTTCAAGGGCATCTTCCTACATCGAAAACATGCATAGAAACCCAGAATATGGTACACCGTGTGATGGGGAAAGGTTTCTAAAACGCACCTCATTTCTCATCTCCTTGTGCTCGGGTTCGCCATTGCAGCCACTTTACTAGCAATCTCCCTACTTGGAGCATCAGCACCTTTAACCTCCTGTTCCGTACAGGTTGCAATTTGTCCTGAGGATGAACGGGAAGATGGGGAACCAATGAGAGACTAGCTCTTGGTGTTGGGACAGGCACAGGGCACTCTATTTTCCCATCAGGAAGAAGAATTAACCACAGGCTCAGCCTGCCCCCCGGAACGAGAACAGGGCCTGAAGCCATCCTGCGCTTTTACGGCCAGCTCCCAAAAAGCGAGTTGTAAAATGGAGCTTCAGGGCACTGCAATTCACAAACCTGCAGAGTTATAAATGATAACTCTCGTCCACAAATATATTGAGGGAAGGCAAAAAAGAGGATTTGAAATCAAGGCAGAATTGCAGGAAACAGATTTCAGGAGGTAGATTCGAATCGCCTTTAAAGCACATGAAAAGCGGCAAAACATTGATAATGATGCCCTTGGCCAAAAAGGGCGTATGCGTTTTTTCCTGAATATATTCAGGAAAAAACGCATACGCCCTTTTTGGCCAACCAAGCAACCTGGAAAGGCAAATCAGCGCTACAAAGAAGTCTCGCTTCCCATCGGTCACATGGGCCATGCTGAAATAAGTGTCAAAACCAGAAATGCAGGACAGGCCATGGAGAAAGGGGAGCCTTGCTACGCTGATGGGCGGGGTGTAAATTGCCAACAGCCACTCTGGAGAAGGGTACAGTGTGTCCTGAAACATCTAAAAAACACAGCTTAGAGAGCATAGGGCACTTCCATGCATGGGGGTATAAATTGGGAAAGTTAAAAATCAGCAAGACACAAGCACACCAAAGTTTAGGGCTGCTCTGTTGCCAAGGACCTCCACTTCATTCCACCTTAAATATCCCAGGAAAGATAAAAATGGATAAATAAGTGGTGGTCCTTATGTACAATGGAATATCACTCAGCCATGAAATCAATGTCCTAAGGCTAGTAGCAGCATGATGAGTGGATTTAGGTACGAGACGATTCTAAGTGAAATAAGTCACACAGAAAAGGACACTTCTCATCAGATATCACTTATACAGGGAAAGTAAAAACCGTTACACTTGAACTGAATTACAAAACAGAACAGAGTCACACATGCAGAAAACACACTATGGCTGCTTAACAGGAAAGGTGAGGTGGGGTGATACATAAAACAAGGGTTTCAAATGAGCTGAGATACCGTTCCATAAACCCAATATGTAATAGACAAGACCGACTCCTTGCTCAGAGAACTGGACTCAACACCCCCTATTCACCACACAAGGATATATCTGACTAGTAATAATCTTAAAACCTATGTATTGAAATCTCTCTGTTAGTGTGTGAAGTGGGTGTAAAGCGGCATAAACACAGCAGTGAAAAGCAGCTAAACCCCATTCTAAAAATAAATTACTTTTAAAACCCCAGGAAACAAAGACAGTGAAAGAGAGAGAAATTCTTACACAATTCGTTCAGGGGCTGTGATGGAACCTGGATTGACCATATCTAGACCCACAGCTGGATGAGACATAAGGGTGGACACTCTTGGGGCTGAGAGGTTTGGTGAGGTTGGGTGAGTAAACGCAGACCCTTTAAAGTAATACTGCGTGGTACCCATCCCATGGGTCCCAAATCTCCAGGTTCAAGGGCATCTTCCTACATCGAAAACATGCATAGAAACCCAGAATATGGTACACCGTGTGATGGGGAAAGGTTTCTAAAACGCACCTCATTTCTCATCTCCTTGTGCTCGGGTTCGCCATTGCAGCCACTTTACTAGCAATCTCCCTACTTGGAGCATCAGCACCTTTAACCTCCTGTTCCGTACAGGTTGCAATTTGTCCTGAGGATGAACGGGAAGATGGGGAACCAATGAGAGACTAGCTCTTGGTGTTGGGACAGGCACAGGGCACTCTATTTTCCCATCAGGAAGAAGAATTAACCACAGGCTCAGCCTGCCCCCCGGAACGAGAACAGGGCCTGAAGCCATCCTGCGCTTTTACGGCCAGCTCCCAAAAAGCGAGTTGTAAAATGGAGCTTCAGGGCACTGCAATTCACAAACCTGCAGAGTTATAAATGATAACTCTCGTCCACAAATATATTGAGGGAAGGCAAAAAAGAGGATTTGAAATCAAGGCAGAATTGCAGGAAACAGATTTCAGGAGGTAGATTCGAATCGCCTTTAAAGCACATGAAAAGCGGCAAAACATTGATAATGATGCCCTTGGCCAAAAAGGGCGTATGCGTTTTTTCCTGAATATATTCAGGAAAAAACGCATACGCCCTTTTTGGCCAACCAAGCAACCTGGAAAGGCAAATCAGCGCTACAAAGAAGTCTCGCTTCCCATCGGTCACAAGGGCCATGCTGAGAAAAGTGTCAAAACCAGAAATGCAGGACAGGCCATGGAGAAAGGGGAGCCATGCTACGCTGATGGGCGGGATGTAAATTGCCAACAGCCACTCTGGAGAACGGTACAGTGTGTCCTGAAACATCTAAAAAACACAGCTTAGAGAGCACAGGGCACTTCCATGCATGGGGGTATAAATTGGGAAAGTTAAAAATCAGCAAGACACAAGCACACCAAAGTTTAGGGCTGCTCTGTTGCCAAGGACCTCCACTTCATTCCACCTTAAATATCCCAGGAAAGATAAAAATGGATAAATAAGTGGTGGTCCTTATGTACAATGGAATATCACTCAGCCATGAAATCAATGTCCTAAGGCTAGTAGCAGCATGATGAGTGGATTTAGGTACGAGACGATTCTAAGTGAAATAAGTCACACAGAAAAGGACACTTCTCATCAGATATCACTTATACAGGGAAAGTAAAAACCGTTACACTTGAACTGAATTACAAAACAGAACAGAGTCACACATGCAGAAAACACACTATGGCTGCTTAACAGGAAAGGTGAGGTGGGGTGATACATAAAACAAGGGTTTCAAATGAGCTGAGATACCGTTCCATAAACCCAATATGTAATAGACAAGACCTACTCCTTGCTCAGAGAACTGGACTCAACACCCCCTATTCACCACACAAGGATATATCTGACTAGTAATAATCTTAAAACCTATGTATTGAAATCTCTCTGTTAGTGTGTGAAGTGGGTATAAAGCGGCATAAACACAGCAGTGAAAAGCAGCTAAACCCCATTCTAAAAATAAATTACTTTTAAAACCCCAGGAAACAAAGACAGTGAAAGAGAGAGAAATTCTTACACAATTCGTTCAGGGGCTGTGATGGAACCTGGATTGACCATATCTAGACCCACAGCTGGATGAGACATAAGGGTGGACACTCTTGGGGCTGAGAGGTTTGGTGAGGTTGGGTGAGTAAACGCAGACCCTTTAAAGTAATACTGCGTGGTACCCATCCCATGGGTCCCAAATCTCCAGGTTCAAGGGCATCTTCCTACATCGAAAACATGCATAGAAACCCAGAATATGGTACACCGTGTGATGGGGAAAGGTTTCTAAAACGCACCTCATTTCTCATCTCCTTGTGCTCGGGTTCGCCATTGCAGCCACTTTACTAGCAATCTCCCTACTTGGAGCATCAGCACCTTTAACCTCCTGTTCCGTACAGGTTGCAATTTGTCCTGAGGATGAACGGGAAGATGGGGAACCAATGAGAGACTAGCTCTTGGTGTTGGGACAGGCACAGGGCACTCTATTTTCCCATCAGGAAGAAGAATTAACCACAGGCTCAGCCTGCCCCCCGGAACGAGAACAGGGCCTGAAGCCATCCTGCGCTTTTACGGCCAGCTCCCAAAAAGCGAGTTGTAAAATGGAGCTTCAGGGCACTGCAATTCACAAACCTGCAGAGTTATAAATGATAACTCTCGTCCACAAATATATTGAGGGAAGGCAAAAAAGAGGATTTGAAATCAAGGCAGAATTGCAGGAAACAGATTTCAGGAGGTAGATTCGAATCGCCTTTAAAGCACATGAAAAGCGGCAAAACATTGATAATGATGCCCTTGGCCAAAAAGGGCGTATGCGTTTTTTCCTGAATATATTCAGGAAAAAACGCATACGCCCTTTTTGGCCAACCAAGCAACCTGGAAAGGCAAATCAGCGCTACAAAGAAGTCTCGCTTCCCATCGGTCACATGGGCCATGCTGAAATAAGTGTCAAAACCAGAAATGCAGGACAGGCCATGGAGAAAGGGGAGCCTTGCTACGCTGATGGGCGGGGTGTAAATTGCCAACAGCCACTCTGGAGAAGGGTACAGTGTGTCCTGAAACATCTAAAAAACACAGCTTAGAGAGCATAGGGCACTTCCATGCATGGGGGTATAAATTGGGAAAGTTAAAAATCAGCAAGACACAAGCACACCAAAGTTTAGGGCTGCTCTGTTGCCAAGGACCTCCACTTCATTCCACCTTAAATATCCCAGGAAAGATAAAAATGGATAAATAAGTGGTGGTCCTTATGTACAATGGAATATCACTCAGCCATGAAATCAATGTCCTAAGGCTAGTAGCAGCATGATGAGTGGATTTAGGTACGAGACGATTCTAAGTGAAATAAGTCACACAGAAAAGGACACTTCTCATCAGATATCACTTATACAGGGAAAGTAAAAACCGTTACACTTGAACTGAATTACAAAACAGAACAGAGTCACACATGCAGAAAACACACTATGGCTGCTTAACAGGAAAGGTGAGGTGGGGTGATACATAAAACAAGGGTTTCAAATGAGCTGAGATACCGTTCCATAAACCCAATATGTAATAGACAAGACCGACTCCTTGCTCAGAGAACTGGACTCAACACCCCCTATTCACCACACAAGGATATATCTGACTAGTAATAATCTTAAAACCTATGTATTGAAATCTCTCTGTTAGTGTGTGAAGTGGGTGTAAAGCGGCATAAACACAGCAGTGAAAAGCAGCTAAACCCCATTCTAAAAATAAATTACTTTTAAAACCCCAGGAAACAAAGACAGTGAAAGAGAGAGAAATTCTTACACAATTCGTTCAGGGGCTGTGATGGAACCTGGATTGACCATATTTAGACCCACAGCTGGATGAGACATAAGGGTGGACACTCTTGGGGCTGAGAGGTTTGGTGAGGTTGGGTGAGTAAACGCAGACCCTTTAAAGTAATACTGCGTGGTACCCATCCCATGGGTCCCAAATCTCCAGGTTCAAGGGCATCTTCCTACATCGAAAACATGCATAGAAACCCAGAATATGGTACACCGTGTGATGGGGAAAGGTTTCTAAAACGCACCTCATTTCTCATCTCCTTGTGCTCGGGTTCGCCATTGCAGCCACTTTACTAGCAATCTCCCTACTTGGAGCATCAGCACCTTTAACCTCCTGTTCCGTACAGGTTGCAATTTGTCCTGAGGATGAACGGGAAGATGGGGAACCAATGAGAGACTAGCTCTTGGTGTTGGGACAGGCACAGGGCACTCTATTTTCCCATCAGGAAGAAGAATTAACCACAGGCTCAGCCTGCCCCCCGGAACGAGAACAGGGCCTGAAGCCATCCTGCGCTTTTACGGCCAGCTCCCAAAAAGCGAGTTGTAAAATGGAGCTTCAGGGCACTGCAATTCACAAACCTGCAGAGTTATAAATGATAACTCTCGTCCACAAATATATTGAGGGAAGGCAAAAAAGAGGATTTGAAATCAAGGCAGAATTGCAGGAAACAGATTTCAGGAGGTAGATTCGAATCGCCTTTAAAGCACATGAAAAGCGGCAAAACATTGATAATGATGCCCTTGGCCAAAAAGGGCGTATGCGTTTTTTCCTGAATATATTCAGGAAAAAACGCATACGCCCTTTTTGGCCAACCAAGCAACCTGGAAAGGCAAATCAGCGCTACAAAGAAGTCTCGCTTCCCATCGGTCACAAGGGCCATGCTGAGAAAAGTGTCAAAACCAGAAATGCAGGACAGGCCATGGAGAAAGGGGAGCCATGCTACGCTGATGGGCGGGATGTAAATTGCCAACAGCCACTCTGGAGAACGGTACAGTGTGTCCTGAAACATCTAAAAAACACAGCTTAGAGAGCACAGGGCACTTCCATGCATGGGGGTATAAATTGGGAAAGTTAAAAATCAGCAAGACACAAGCACACCAAAGTTTAGGGCTGCTCTGTTGCCAAGGACCTCCACTTCATTCCACCTTAAATATCCCAGGAAAGATAAAAATGGATAAATAAGTGGTGGTCCTTATGTACAATGGAATATCACTCAGCCATGAAATCAATGTCCTAAGGCTAGTAGCAGCATGATGAGTGGATTTAGGTACGAGACGATTCTAAGTGAAATAAGTCACACAGAAAAGGACACTTCTCATCAGATATCACTTATACAGGGAAAGTAAAAACCGTTACACTTGAACTGAATTACAAAACAGAACAGAGTCACACATGCAGAAAACACACTATGGCTGCTTAACAGGAAAGGTGAGGTGGGGTGATACATAAAACAAGGGTTTCAAATGAGCTGAGATACCGTTCCATAAACCCAATATGTAATAGACAAGACCTACTCCTTGCTCAGAGAACTGGACTCAACACCCCCTATTCACCACACAAGGATATATCTGACTAGTAATAATCTTAAAACCTATGTATTGAAATCTCTCTGTTAGTGTGTGAAGTGGGTATAAAGCGGCATAAACACAGCAGTGAAAAGCAGCTAAACCCCATTCTAAAAATAAATTACTTTTAAAACCCCAGGAAACAAAGACAGTGAAAGAGAGAGAAATTCTTACACAATTCGTTCAGGGGCTGTGATGGAACCTGGATTGACCATATCTAGACCCACAGCTGGATGAGACATAAGGGTGGACACTCTTGGGGCTGAGAGGTTTGGTGAGGTTGGGTGAGTAAACGCAGACCCTTTAAAGTAATACTGCGTGGTACCCATCCCATGGGTCCCAAATCTCCAGGTTCAAGGGCATCTTCCTACATCGAAAACATGCATAGAAACCCAGAATATGGTACACCGTGTGATGGGGAAAGGTTTCTAAAACGCACCTCATTTCTCATCTCCTTGTGCTCGGGTTCGCCATTGCAGCCACTTTACTAGCAATCTCCCTACTTGGAGCATCAGCACCTTTAACCTCCTGTTCCGTACAGGTTGCAATTTGTCCTGAGGATGAACGGGAAGATGGGGAACCAATGAGAGACTAGCTCTTGGTGTTGGGACAGGCACAGGGCACTCTATTTTCCCATCAGGAAGAAGAATTAACCACAGGCTCAGCCTGCCCCCCGGAACGAGAACAGGGCCTGAAGCCATCCTGCGCTTTTACGGCCAGCTCCCAAAAAGCGAGTTGTAAAATGGAGCTTCAGGGCACTGCAATTCACAAACCTGCAGAGTTATAAATGATAACTCTCGTCCACAAATATATTGAGGGAAGGCAAAAAAGAGGATTTGAAATCAAGGCAGAATTGCAGGAAACAGATTTCAGGAGGTAGATTCGAATCGCCTTTAAAGCACATGAAAAGCGGCAAAACATTGATAATGATGCCCTTGGCCAAAAAGGGCGTATGCGTTTTTTCCTGAATATATTCAGGAAAAAACGCATACGCCCTTTTTGGCCAACCAAGCAACCTGGAAAGGCAAATCAGCGCTACAAAGAAGTCTCGCTTCCCATCGGTCACAAGGGCCATGCTGAGAAAAGTGTCAAAACCAGAAATGCAGGACAGGCCATGGAGAAAGGGGAGCCATGCTACGCTGATGGGCGGGATGTAAATTGCCAACAGCCACTCTGGAGAACGGTACAGTGTGTCCTGAAACATCTAAAAAACACAGCTTAGAGAGCATAGGGCACTTCCATGCATGGGGGTATAAATTGGGAAAGTTAAAAATCAGCAAGACACAAGCACACCAAAGTTTAGGGCTGCTCTGTTGCCAAGGACCTCCACTTCATTCCACCTTAAATATCCCAGGAAAGATAAAAATGGATAAATAAGTGGTGGTCCTTATGTACAATGGAATATCACTCAGCCATGAAATCAATGTCCTAAGGCTAGTAGCAGCATGATGAGTGGATTTAGGTACGAGACGATTCTAAGTGAAATAAGTCACACAGAAAAGGACACTTCTCATCAGATATCACTTATACAGGGAAAGTAAAAACCGTTACACTTGAACTGAATTACAAAACAGAACAGAGTCACACATGCAGAAAACACACTATGGCTGCTTAACAGGAAAGGTGAGGTGGGGTGATACATAAAACAAGGGTTTCAAATGAGCTGAGATACCGTTCCATAAACCCAATATGTAATAGACAAGACCTACTCCTTGCTCAGAGAACTGGACTCAACACCCCCTATTCACCACACAAGGATATATCTGACTAGTAATAATCTTAAAACCTATGTATTGAAATCTCTCTGTTAGTGTGTGAAGTGGGTATAAAGCGGCATAAACACAGCAGTGAAAAGCAGCTAAACCCCATTCTAAAAATAAATTACTTTTAAAACCCCAGGAAACAAAGACAGTGAAAGAGAGAGAAATTCTTACACAATTCGTTCAGGGGCTGTGATGGAACCTGGATTGACCATATCTAGACCCACAGCTGGATGAGACATAAGGGTGGACACTCTTGGGGCTGAGAGGTTTGGTGAGGTTGGGTGAGTAAACGCAGACCCTTTAAAGTAATACTGCGTGGTACCCATCCCATGGGTCCCAAATCTCCAGGTTCAAGGGCATCTTCCTACATCGAAAACATGCATAGAAACCCAGAATATGGTACACCGTGTGATGGGGAAAGGTTTCTAAAACGCACCTCATTTCTCATCTCCTTGTGCTCGGGTTCGCCATTGCAGCCACTTTACTAGCAATCTCCCTACTTGGAGCATCAGCACCTTTAACCTCCTGTTCCGTACAGGTTGCAATTTGTCCTGAGGATGAACGGGAAGATGGGGAACCAATGAGAGACTAGCTCTTGGTGTTGGGACAGGCACAGGGCACTCTATTTTCCCATCAGGAAGAAGAATTAACCACAGGCTCAGCCTGCCCCCCGGAACGAGAACAGGGCCTGAAGCCATCCTGCGCTTTTACGGCCAGCTCCCAAAAAGCGAGTTGTAAAATGGAGCTTCAGGGCACTGCAATTCACAAACCTGCAGAGTTATAAATGATAACTCTCGTCCACAAATATATTGAGGGAAGGCAAAAAAGAGGATTTGAAATCAAGGCAGAATTGCAGGAAACAGATTTCAGGAGGTAGATTCGAATCGCCTTTAAAGCACATGAAAAGCGGCAAAACATTGATAATGATGCCCTTGGCCAAAAAGGGCGTATGCGTTTTTTCCTGAATATATTCAGGAAAAAACGCATACGCCCTTTTTGGCCAACCAAGCAACCTGGAAAGGCAAATCAGCGCTACAAAGAAGTCTCGCTTCCCATCGGTCACAAGGGCCATGCTGAGAAAAGTGTCAAAACCAGAAATGCAGGACAGGCCATGGAGAAAGGGGAGCCATGCTACGCTGATGGGCGGGATGTAAATTGCCAACAGCCACTCTGGAGAACGGTACAGTGTGTCCTGAAACATCTAAAAAACACAGCTTAGAGAGCATAGGGCACTTCCATGCATGGGGGTATAAATTGGGAAAGTTAAAAATCAGCAAGACACAAGCACACCAAAGTTTAGGGCTGCTCTGTTGCCAAGGACCTCCACTTCATTCCACCTTAAATATCCCAGGAAAGATAAAAATGGATAAATAAGTGGTGGTCCTTATGTACAATGGAATATCACTCAGCCATGAAATCAATGTCCTAAGGCTAGTAGCAGCATGATGAGTGGATTTAGGTACGAGACGATTCTAAGTGAAATAAGTCACACAGAAAAGGACACTTCTCATCAGATATCACTTATACAGGGAAAGTAAAAACCGTTACACTTGAACTGAATTACAAAACAGAACAGAGTCACACATGCAGAAAACACACTATGGCTGCTTAACAGGAAAGGTGAGGTGGGGTGATACATAAAACAAGGGTTTCAAATGAGCTGAGATACCGTTCCATAAACCCAATATGTAATAGACAAGACCTACTCCTTGCTCAGAGAACTGGACTCAACACCCCCTATTCACCACACAAGGATATATCTGACTAGTAATAATCTTAAAACCTATGTATTGAAATCTCTCTGTTAGTGTGTGAAGTGGGTATAAAGCGGCATAAACACAGCAGTGAAAAGCAGCTAAACCCCATTCTAAAAATAAATTACTTTTAAAACCCCAGGAAACAAAGACAGTGAAAGAGAGAGAAATTCTTACACAATTCGTTCAGGGGCTGTGATGGAACCTGGATTGACCATATCTAGACCCACAGCTGGATGAGACATAAGGGTGGACACTCTTGGGGCTGAGAGGTTTGGTGAGGTTGGGTGAGTAAACGCAGACCCTTTAAAGTAATACTGCGTGGTACCCATCCCATGGGTCCCAAATCTCCAGGTTCAAGGGCATCTTCCTACATCGAAAACATGCATAGAAACCCAGAATATGGTACACCGTGTGATGGGGAAAGGTTTCTAAAACGCACCTCATTTCTCATCTCCTTGTGCTCGGGTTCGCCATTGCAGCCACTTTACTAGCAATCTCCCTACTTGGAGCATCAGCACCTTTAACCTCCTGTTCCGTACAGGTTGCAATTTGTCCTGAGGATGAACGGGAAGATGGGGAACCAATGAGAGACTAGCTCTTGGTGTTGGGACAGGCACAGGGCACTCTATTTTCCCATCAGGAAGAAGAATTAACCACAGGCTCAGCCTGCCCCCCGGAACGAGAACAGGGCCTGAAGCCATCCTGCGCTTTTACGGCCAGCTCCCAAAAAGCGAGTTGTAAAATGGAGCTTCAGGGCACTGCAATTCACAAACCTGCAGAGTTATAAATGATAACTCTCGTCCACAAATATATTGAGGGAAGGCAAAAAAGAGGATTTGAAATCAAGGCAGAATTGCAGGAAACAGATTTCAGGAGGTAGATTCGAATCACCTTTAAAGCACATGAAAAGCGGCAAAACATTGATAATGATGCCCTTGGCCAAAAAGGGCGTATGCGTTTTTTCCTGAATATATTCAGGAAAAAACGCATACGCCCTTTTTGGCCAACCAAGCAACCTGGAAAGGCAAATCAGCGCTACAAAGAAGTCTCGCTTCCCATCGGTCACAAGGGCCATGCTGAGAAAAGTGTCAAAACCAGAAATGCAGGACAGGCCATGGAGAAAGGGGAGCCATGCTACGCTGATGGGCGGGATGTAAATTGCCAACAGCCACTCTGGAGAACGGTACAGTGTGTCCTGAAACATCTAAAAAACACAGCTTAGAGAGCATAGGGCACTTCCATGCATGGGGGTATAAATTGGGAAAGTTAAAAATCAGCAAGACACAAGCACACCAAAGTTTAGGGCTGCTCTGTTGCCAAGGACCTCCACTTCATTCCACCTTAAATATCCCAGGAAAGATAAAAATGGATAAATAAGTGGTGGTCCTTATGTACAATGGAATATCACTCAGCCATGAAATCAATGTCCTAAGGCTAGTAGCAGCATGATGAGTGGATTTAGGTACGAGACGATTCTAAGTGAAATAAGTCACACAGAAAAGGACACTTCTCATCAGATATCACTTATACAGGGAAAGTAAAAACCGTTACACTTGAACTGAATTACAAAACAGAACAGAGTCACACATGCAGAAAACACACTATGGCTGCTTAACAGGAAAGGTGAGGTGGGGTGATACATAAAACAAGGGTTTCAAATGAGCTGAGATACCGTTCCATAAACCCAATATGTAATAGACAAGACCTACTCCTTGCTCAGAGAACTGGACTCAACACCCCCTATTCACCACACAAGGATATATCTGACTAGTAATAATCTTAAAACCTATGTATTGAAATCTCTCTGTTAGTGTGTGAAGTGGGTGTAAAGCAGCATAAACACAGCAGTGAAAAGCAGCTAAACCCCATTCTAAAAATAAATTACTTTTAAAACCCCAGGAAACAAAGACAGTGAAAGAGAGAGAAATTCTTACACAATTCGTTCAGGGGCTGTGATGGAACCTGGATTGACCATATCTAGACCCACAGCTGGATGAGACATAAGGGTGGACACTCTTGGGGCTGAGAGGTTTGGTGAGGTTGGGTGAGTAAACGCAGACCCTTTAAAGTAATACTGCGTGGTACCCATCCCATGGGTCCCAAATCTCCAGGTTCAAGGGCATCTTCCTACATCGAAAACATGCATAGAAACCCAGAATATGGTACACCGTGTGATGGGGAAAGGTTTCTAAAACGCACCTCATTTCTCATCTCCTTGTGCTCGGGTTCGCCATTGCAGCCACTTTACTAGCAATCTCCCTACTTGGAGCATCAGCACCTTTAACCTCCTGTTCCGTACAGGTTGCAATTTGTCCTGAGGATGAACGGGAAGATGGGGAACCAATGAGAGACTAGCTCTTGGTGTTGGGACAGGCACAGGGCACTCTATTTTCCCATCAGGAAGAAGAATTAACCACAGGCTCAGCCTGCCCCCCGGAACGAGAACAGGGCCTGAAGCCATCCTGCGCTTTTACGGCCAGCTCCCAAAAAGCGAGTTGTAAAATGGAGCTTCAGGGCACTGCAATTCACAAACCTGCAGAGTTATAAATGATAACTCTCGTCCACAAATATATTGAGGGAAGGCAAAAAAGAGGATTTGAAATCAAGGCAGAATTGCAGGAAACAGATTTCAGGAGGTAGATTCGAATCGCCTTTAAAGCACATGAAAAGCGGCAAAACATTGATAATGATGCCCTTGGCCAAAAAGGGCGTATGCGTTTTTTCCTGAATATATTCAGGAAAAAACGCATACGCCCTTTTTGGCCAACCAAGCAACCTGGAAAGGCAAATCAGCGCTACAAAGAAGTCTCGCTTCCCATCGGTCACAAGGGCCATGCTGAGAAAAGTGTCAAAACCAGAAATGCAGGACAGGCCATGGAGAAAGGGGAGCCATGCTACGCTGATGGGCGGGATGTAAATTGCCAACAGCCACTCTGGAGAACGGTACAGTGTGTCCTGAAACATCTAAAAAACACAGCTTAGAGAGCATAGGGTACTTCCATGCATGGGGGTATAAATTGGGAAAGTTAAAAATCAGCAAGACACAAGCACACCAAAGTTTAGGGCTGCTCTGTTGCCAAGGACCTCCACTTCATTCCACCTTAAATATCCCAGGAAAGATAAAAATGGATAAATAAGTGGTGGTCCTTATGTACAATGGAATATCACTCAGCCATGAAATCAATGTCCTAAGGCTAGTAGCAGCATGATGAGTGGATTTAGGTACGAGACGATTCTAAGTGAAATAAGTCACACAGAAAAGGACACTTCTCATCAGATATCACTTATACAGGGAAAGTAAAAACCGTTACACTTGAACTGAATTACAAAACAGAACAGAGTCACACATGCAGAAAACACACTATGGCTGCTTAACAGGAAAGGTGAGGTGGGGTGATACATAAAACAAGGGTTTCAAATGAGCTGAGATACCGTTCCATAAACCCAATATGTAATAGACAAGACCTACTCCTTGCTCAGAGAACTGGACTCAACACCCCCTATTCACCACACAAGGATATATCTGACTAGTAATAATCTTAAAACCTATGTATTGAAATCTCTCTGTTAGTGTGTGAAGTGGGTGTAAAGTGGCATAAACACAGCCGTGAAAAGCAGCTAAACCCCATTCTAAAAATAAATTACTTTTAAAACCCCAGGAAACAAAGACAGTGAAAGAGAGAGAAATTCTTACACAATTCGTTCAGGGGCTGTGATGGAACCTGGATTGACCATATCTAGACCCACAGCTGGATGAGACATAAGGGTGGACACTCTTGGGGCTGAGAGGTTTGGTGAGGTTGGGTGAGTAAACGCAGACCCTTTAAAGTAATACTGCGTGGTACCCATCCCATGGGTCCCAAATCTCCAGGTTCAAGGGCATCTTCCTACATCGAAAACATGCATAGAAACCCAGAATATGGTACACCGTGTGATGGGGAAAGGTTTCTAAAACGCACCTCATTTCTCATCTCCTTGTGCTCGGGTTCGCCATTGCAGCCACTTTACTAGCAATCTCCCTACTTGGAGCATCAGCACCTTTAACCTCCTGTTCCGTACAGGTTGCAATTTGTCCTGAGGATGAACTGGAAGATGGGGAACCAATGAGAGACTAGCTCTTGGTGTTGGGACAGGCACAGGGCACTCTATTTTCCCATCAGGAAGAAGAATTAACCACAGGCTCAGCCTGCCCCCCGGAACGAGAACAGGGCCTGAAGCCATCCTGCGCTTTTACGGCCAGCTCCCAAAAAGCGAGTTGTAAAATGGAGCTTCAGGGCACTGCAATTCACAAACCTGCAGAGTTATAAATGATAACTCTCGTCCACAAATATATTGAGGGAAGGCAAAAAAGAGGATTTGAAATCAAGGCAGAATTGCAGGAAACAGATTTCAGGAGGTAGATTCGAATCGCCTTTAAAGCACATGAAAAGCGGCAAAACATTGATAATGATGCCCTTGGCCAAAAAGGGCGTATGCGTTTTTTCCTGAATATATTCAGGAAAAAACGCATACGCCCTTTTTGGCCAACCAAGCAACCTGGAAAGGCAAATCAGCGCTACAAAGAAGTCTCGCTTCCCATCGGTCACAAGGGCCATGCTGAGAAAAGTGTCAAAACCAGAAATGCAGGACAGGCCATGGAGAAAGGGGAGCCATGCTACGTTGATGGGCGGGATGTAAATTGCCAACAGCCACTCTGGAGAACGGTACAGTGTGTCCTGAAACATCTAAAAAACACAGCTTAGAGAGCATAGGGCACTTCCATGCATGGGGGTATAAATTGGGAAAGTTAAAAATCAGCAAGACACAAGCACACCAAAGTTTAGGGCTGCTCTGTTGCCAAGGACCTCCACTTCATTCCACCTTAAATATCCCAGGAAAGATAAAAATGGATAAATAAGTGGTGGTCCTTATGTACTATGGAATATCACTCAGCCATGAAATCAATGTCCTAAGGCTAGTAGCAGCATGATGAGTGGATTTAGGTACGAGACGATTCTAAGTGAAATAAGTCACACAGAAAAGGACACTTCTCATCAGATATCACTTATACAGGGAAAGTAAAAACCGTTACACTTGAACTGAATTACAAAACAGAACAGAGTCACACATGCAGAAAACACACTATGGCTGCTTAACAGGAAAGGTGAGGTGGGGTGATACATAAAACAAGGGTTTCAAATGAGCTGAGATACCGTTCCATAAACCCAATATGTAATAGACAAGACCTACTCCTTGCTCAGAGAACTGGACTCAACACCCCCTATTCACCACACAAGGATATATCTGACTAGTAATAATCTTAAAACCTATGTATTGAAATCTCTCTGTTAGTGTGTGAAGTGGGTGTAAAGCGGCATAAACACAGCCGTGAAAAGCAGCTAAACCCCATTCTAAAAATAAATTACTTTTAAAACCCCAGGAAACAAAGACAGTGAAAGAGAGAGAAATTCTTACACAATTCGTTCAGGGGCTGTGATGGAACCTGGATTGACCATATCTAGACCCACAGCTGGATGAGACATAAGGGTGGACACTCTTGGGGCTGAGAGGTTTGGTGAGGTTGGGTGAGTAAACGCAGACCCTTTAAAGTAATACTGCGTGGTACCCATCCCATGGGTCCCAAATCTCCAGGTTCAAGGGCATCTTCCTACATCGAAAACATGCATAGAAACCCAGAATATGGTACACCGTGTGATGGGGAAAGGTTTCTAAAACGCACCTCATTTCTCATCTCCTTGTGCTCGGGTTCGCCATTGCAGCCACTTTACTAGCAATCTCCCTACTTGGAGCATCAGCACCTTTAACCTCCTGTTCCGTACAGGTTGCAATTTGTCCTGAGGATGAACGGGAAGATGGGGAACCAATGAGAGACTAGCTCTTGGTGTTGGGACAGGCACAGGGCACTCTATTTTCCCATCAGGAAGAAGAATTAACCACAGGCTCAGCCTGCCCCCCGGAACGAGAACAGGGCCTGAAGCCATCCTGCGCTTTTACGGCCAGCTCCCAAAAAGCGAGTTGTAAAATGGAGCTTCAGGGCACTGCAATTCACAAACCTGCAGAGTTATAAATGATAACTCTCGTCCACAAATATATTGAGGGAAGGCAAAAAAGAGGATGTGAAATCAAGGCAGAATTGCAGGAAACAGATTTCAGGAGGTAGATTCGAATCGCCTTTAAAGCACATGAAAAGCGGCAAAACATTGATAATGATGCCCTTGGCCAAAAAGGGCGTATGCGTTTTTTCCTGAATATATTCAGGAAAAAACGCATACGCCCTTTTTGGCCAACCAAGCAACCTGGAAAGGCAAATCAGCGCTACAAAGAAGTCTCGCTTCCCATCGGTCACATGGGCCATGCTGAAATAAGTGTCAAAACCAGAAATGCAGGACAGGCCATGGAGAAAGGGGAGCCTTGCTACGCTGATGGGCGGGGTGTAAATTGCCAACAGCCACTCTGGAGAAGGGTACAGTGTGTCCTGAAACATCTAAAAAACACAGCTTAGAGAGCATAGGGCACTTCCATGCATGGGGGTATAAATTGGGAAAGTTAAAAATCAGCAAGACACAAGCACACCAAAGTTTAGGGCTGCTCTGTTGCCAAGGACCTCCACTTCATTCCACCTTAAATATCCCAGGAAACATAAAAATGGATAAATAAGTGGTGGTCCTTATGTACAATGGAATATCACTCAGCCATGAAATCAATGTCCTAAGGCTAGTAGCAGCATGATGAGTGGATTTAGGTACGAGACGATTCTAAGTGAAATAAGTCACACAGAAAAGGACACTTCTCATCAGATATCACTTATACAGGGAAAGTAAAAACCGTTACACTTGAACTGAATTACAAAACAGAACAGAGTCACACATGCAGAAAACACACTATGGCTGCTTAACAGGAAAGGTGAGGTGGGGTGATACATAAAACAAGGGTTTCAAATGAGCTGAGATACCGTTCCATAAACCCAATATGTAATAGACAAGACCTACTCCTTGCTCAGAGAACTGGACTCAACACCCCCTATTCACCACACAAGGATATATCTGACTAGTAATAATCTTAAAACCTATGTATTGAAATCTCTCTGTTAGTGTGTGAAGTGGGTGTAAAGCGGCATAAACACAGCAGTGAAAAGCAGCTAAACCCCATTCTAAAAATAAATTACTTTTAAAACCCCAGGAAACAAAGACAGTGAAAGAGAGAGAAATTCTTACACAATTCGTTCAGGGGCTGTGATGGAACCTGGATTGACCATATCTAGACCCACAGCTGGATGAGACATAAGGGTGGACACTCTTGGGGCTGAGAGGTTTGGTGAGGTTGGGTGAGTAAACGCAGACCCTTTAAAGTAATACTGCGTGGTACCCATCCCATGGGTCCCAAATCTCCAGGTTCAAGGGCATCTTCCTACATCGAAAACATGCATAGAAACCCAGAATATGGTACACCGTGTGATGGGGAAAGGTTTCTAAAACGCACCTCATTTCTCATCTCCTTGTGCTCGGGTTCGCCATTGCAGCCACTTTACTAGCAATCTCCCTACTTGGAGCATCAGCACCTTTAACCTCCTGTTCCGTACAGGTTGCAATTTGTCCTGAGGATGAACGGGAAGATGGGGAACCAATGAGAGACTAGCTCTTGGTGTTGGGACAGGCACAGGGCACTCTATTTTCCCATCAGGAAGAAGAATTAACCACAGGCTCAGCCTGCCCCCCGGAACGAGAACAGGGCCTGAAGCCATCCTGCGCTTTTACGGCCAGCTCCCAAAAAGCGAGTTGTAAAATGGAGCTTCAGGGCACTGCAATTCACAAACCTGCAGAGTTATAAATGATAACTCTCGTCCACAAATATATTGAGGGAAGGCAAAAAAGAGGATTTGAAATCAAGGCAGAATTGCAGGAAACAGATTTCAGGAGGTAGATTCGAATCGCCTTTAAAGCACATGAAAAGCGGCAAAACATTGATAATGATGCCCTTGGCCAAAAAGGGCGTATGCGTTTTTTCCTGAATATATTCAGGAAAAAACGCATACGCCCTTTTTGGCCAACCAAGCAACCTGGAAAGGCAAATCAGCGCTACAAAGAAGTCTCGCTTCCCATCGGTCACATGGGCCATGCTGAAATAAGTGTCAAAACCAGAAATGCAGGACAGGCCATGGAGAAAGGGGAGCCTTGCTACGCTGATGGGCGGGGTGTAAATTGCCAACAGCCACTCTGGAGAAGGGTACAGTGTGTCCTGAAACATCTAAAAAACACAGCTTAGAGAGCATAGGGCACTTCCATGCATGGGGGTATAAATTGGGAAAGTTAAAAATCAGCAAGACACAAGCACACCAAAGTTTAGGGCTGCTCTGTTGCCAAGGACCTCCACTTCATTCCACCTTAAATATCCCAGGAAAGATAAAAATGGATAAATAAGTGGTGGTCCTTATGTACAATGGAATATCACTCAGCCATGAAATCAATGTCCTAAGGCTAGTAGCAGCATGATGAGTGGATTTAGGTACGAGACGATTCTAAGTGAAATAAGTCACACAGAAAAGGACACTTCTCATCAGATATCACTTATACAGGGAAAGTAAAAACCGTTACACTTGAACTGAATTACAAAACAGAACAGAGTCACACATGCAGAAAACACACTATGGCTGCTTAACAGGAAAGGTGAGGTGGGGTGATACATAAAACAAGGGTTTCAAATGAGCTGAGATACCGTTCCATAAACCCAATATGTAATAGACAAGACCTACTCCTTGCTCAGAGAACTGGACTCAACACCCCCTATTCACCACACAAGGATATATCTGACTAGTAATAATCTTAAAACCTATGTATTGAAATCTCTCTGTTAGTGTGTGAAGTGGGTGTAAAGCAGCATAAACACAGCAGTGAAAAGCAGCTAAACCCCATTCTAAAAATAAATTACTTTTAAAACCCCAGGAAACAAAGACAGTGAAAGAGAGAGAAATTCTTACACAATTCGTTCAGGGGCTGTGATGGAACCTGGATTGACCATATCTAGACCCACAGCTGGATGAGACATAAGGGTGGACACTCTTGGGGCTGAGAGGTTTGGTGAGGTTGGGTGAGTAAACGCAGACCCTTTAAAGTAATACTGCGTGGTACCCATCCCATGGGTCCCAAATCTCCAGGTTCAAGGGCATCTTCCTACATCGAAAACATGCATAGAAACCCAGAATATGGTACACCGTGTGATGGGGAAAGGTTTCTAAAACGCACCTCATTTCTCATCTCCTTGTGCTCGGGTTCGCCATTGCAGCCACTTTACTAGCAATCTCCCTACTTGGAGCATCAGCACCTTTAACCTCCTGTTCCGTACAGGTTGCAATTTGTCCTGAGGATGAACGGGAAGATGGGGAACCAATGAGAGACTAGCTCTTGGTGTTGGGACAGGCACAGGGCACTCTATTTTCCCATCAGGAAGAAGAATTAACCACAGGCTCAGCCTGCCCCCCGGAACGAGAACAGGGCCTGAAGCCATCCTGCGCTTTTACGGCCAGCTCCCAAAAAGCGAGTTGTAAAATGGAGCTTCAGGGCACTGCAATTCACAAACCTGCAGAGTTATAAATGATAACTCTCGTCCACAAATATATTGAGGGAAGGCAAAAAAGAGGATTTGAAATCAAGGCAGAATTGCAGGAAACAGATTTCAGGAGGTAGATTCGAATCGCCTTTAAAGCACATGAAAAGCGGCAAAACATTGATAATGATGCCCTTGGCCAAAAAGGGCGTATGCGTTTTTTCCTGAATATATTCAGGAAAAAACGCATACGCCCTTTTTGGCCAACCAAGCAACCTGGAAAGGCAAATCAGCGCTACAAAGAAGTCTCGCTTCCCATCGGTCACAAGGGCCATGCTGAGAAAAGTGTCAAAACCAGAAATGCAGGACAGGCCATGGAGAAAGGGGAGCCATGCTACGCTGATGGGCGGGATGTAAATTGCCAACAGCCACTCTGGAGAACGGTACAGTGTGTCCTGAAACATCTAAAAAACACAGCTTAGAGAGCATAGGGTACTTCCATGCATGGGGGTATAAATTGGGAAAGTTAAAAATCAGCAAGACACAAGCACACCAAAGTTTAGGGCTGCTCTGTTGCCAAGGACCTCCACTTCATTCCACCTTAAATATCCCAGGAAAGATAAAAATGGATAAATAAGTGGTGGTCCTTATGTACAATGGAATATCACTCAGCCATGAAATCAATGTCCTAAGGCTAGTAGCAGCATGATGAGTGGATTTAGGTACGAGACGATTCTAAGTGAAATAAGTCACACAGAAAAGGACACTTCTCATCAGATATCACTTATACAGGGAAAGTAAAAACCGTTACACTTGAACTGAATTACAAAACAGAACAGAGTCACACATGCAGAAAACACACTATGGCTGCTTAACAGGAAAGGTGAGGTGGGGTGATACATAAAACAAGGGTTTCAAATGAGCTGAGATACCGTTCCATAAACCCAATATGTAATAGACAAGACCTACTCCTTGCTCAGAGAACTGGACTCAACACCCCCTATTCACCACACAAGGATATATCTGACTAGTAATAATCTTAAAACCTATGTATTGAAATCTCTCTGTTAGTGTGTGAAGTGGGTGTAAAGTGGCATAAACACAGCCGTGAAAAGCAGCTAAACCCCATTCTAAAAATAAATTACTTTTAAAACCCCAGGAAACAAAGACAGTGAAAGAGAGAGAAATTCTTACACAATTCGTTCAGGGGCTGTGATGGAACCTGGATTGACCATATCTAGACCCACAGCTGGATGAGACATAAGGGTGGACACTCTTGGGGCTGAGAGGTTTGGTGAGGTTGGGTGAGTAAACGCAGACCCTTTAAAGTAATACTGCGTGGTACCCATCCCATGGGTCCCAAATCTCCAGGTTCAAGGGCATCTTCCTACATCGAAAACATGCATAGAAACCCAGAATATGGTACACCGTGTGATGGGGAAAGGTTTCTAAAACGCACCTCATTTCTCATCTCCTTGTGCTCGGGTTCGCCATTGCAGCCACTTTACTAGCAATCTCCCTACTTGGAGCATCAGCACCTTTAACCTCCTGTTCCGTACAGGTTGCAATTTGTCCTGAGGATGAACTGGAAGATGGGGAACCAATGAGAGACTAGCTCTTGGTGTTGGGACAGGCACAGGGCACTCTATTTTCCCATCAGGAAGAAGAATTAACCACAGGCTCAGCCTGCCCCCCGGAACGAGAACAGGGCCTGAAGCCATCCTGCGCTTTTACGGCCAGCTCCCAAAAAGCGAGTTGTAAAATGGAGCTTCAGGGCACTGCAATTCACAAACCTGCAGAGTTATAAATGATAACTCTCGTCCACAAATATATTGAGGGAAGGCAAAAAAGAGGATTTGAAATCAAGGCAGAATTGCAGGAAACAGATTTCAGGAGGTAGATTCGAATCGCCTTTAAAGCACATGAAAAGCGGCAAAACATTGATAATGATGCCCTTGGCCAAAAAGGGCGTATGCGTTTTTTCCTGAATATATTCAGGAAAAAACGCATACGCCCTTTTTGGCCAACCAAGCAACCTGGAAAGGCAAATCAGCGCTACAAAGAAGTCTCGCTTCCCATCGGTCACAAGGGCCATGCTGAGAAAAGTGTCAAAACCAGAAATGCAGGACAGGCCATGGAGAAAGGGGAGCCATGCTACGTTGATGGGCGGGATGTAAATTGCCAACAGCCACTCTGGAGAACGGTACAGTGTGTCCTGAAACATCTAAAAAACACAGCTTAGAGAGCATAGGGCACTTCCATGCATGGGGGTATAAATTGGGAAAGTTAAAAATCAGCAAGACACAAGCACACCAAAGTTTAGGGCTGCTCTGTTGCCAAGGACCTCCACTTCATTCCACCTTAAATATCCCAGGAAAGATAAAAATGGATAAATAAGTGGTGGTCCTTATGTACTATGGAATATCACTCAGCCATGAAATCAATGTCCTAAGGCTAGTAGCAGCATGATGAGTGGATTTAGGTACGAGACGATTCTAAGTGAAATAAGTCACACAGAAAAGGACACTTCTCATCAGATATCACTTATACAGGGAAAGTAAAAACCGTTACACTTGAACTGAATTACAAAACAGAACAGAGTCACACATGCAGAAAACACACTATGGCTGCTTAACAGGAAAGGTGAGGTGGGGTGATACATAAAACAAGGGTTTCAAATGAGCTGAGATACCGTTCCATAAACCCAATATGTAATAGACAAGACCTACTCCTTGCTCAGAGAACTGGACTCAACACCCCCTATTCACCACACAAGGATATATCTGACTAGTAATAATCTTAAAACCTATGTATTGAAATCTCTCTGTTAGTGTGTGAAGTGGGTGTAAAGCGGCATAAACACAGCCGTGAAAAGCAGCTAAACCCCATTCTAAAAATAAATTACTTTTAAAACCCCAGGAAACAAAGACAGTGAAAGAGAGAGAAATTCTTACACAATTCGTTCAGGGGCTGTGATGGAACCTGGATTGACCATATCTAGACCCACAGCTGGATGAGACATAAGGGTGGACACTCTTGGGGCTGAGAGGTTTGGTGAGGTTGGGTGAGTAAACGCAGACCCTTTAAAGTAATACTGCGTGGTACCCATCCCATGGGTCCCAAATCTCCAGGTTCAAGGGCATCTTCCTACATCGAAAACATGCATAGAAACCCAGAATATGGTACACCGTGTGATGGGGAAAGGTTTCTAAAACGCACCTCATTTCTCATCTCCTTGTGCTCGGGTTCGCCATTGCAGCCACTTTACTAGCAATCTCCCTACTTGGAGCATCAGCACCTTTAACCTCCTGTTCCGTACAGGTTGCAATTTGTCCTGAGGATGAACGGGAAGATGGGGAACCAATGAGAGACTAGCTCTTGGTGTTGGGACAGGCACAGGGCACTCTATTTTCCCATCAGGAAGAAGAATTAACCACAGGCTCAGCCTGCCCCCCGGAACGAGAACAGGGCCTGAAGCCATCCTGCGCTTTTACGGCCAGCTCCCAAAAAGCGAGTTGTAAAATGGAGCTTCAGGGCACTGCAATTCACAAACCTGCAGAGTTATAAATGATAACTCTCGTCCACAAATATATTGAGGGAAGGCAAAAAAGAGGATGTGAAATCAAGGCAGAATTGCAGGAAACAGATTTCAGGAGGTAGATTCGAATCGCCTTTAAAGCACATGAAAAGCGGCAAAACATTGATAATGATGCCCTTGGCCAAAAAGGGCGTATGCGTTTTTTCCTGAATATATTCAGGAAAAAACGCATACGCCCTTTTTGGCCAACCAAGCAACCTGGAAAGGCAAATCAGCGCTACAAAGAAGTCTCGCTTCCCATCGGTCACATGGGCCATGCTGAAATAAGTGTCAAAACCAGAAATGCAGGACAGGCCATGGAGAAAGGGGAGCCTTGCTACGCTGATGGGCGGGGTGTAAATTGCCAACAGCCACTCTGGAGAAGGGTACAGTGTGTCCTGAAACATCTAAAAAACACAGCTTAGAGAGCATAGGGCACTTCCATGCATGGGGGTATAAATTGGGAAAGTTAAAAATCAGCAAGACACAAGCACACCAAAGTTTAGGGCTGCTCTGTTGCCAAGGACCTCCACTTCATTCCACCTTAAATATCCCAGGAAACATAAAAATGGATAAATAAGTGGTGGTCCTTATGTACAATGGAATATCACTCAGCCATGAAATCAATGTCCTAAGGCTAGTAGCAGCATGATGAGTGGATTTAGGTACGAGACGATTCTAAGTGAAATAAGTCACACAGAAAAGGACACTTCTCATCAGATATCACTTATACAGGGAAAGTAAAAACCGTTACACTTGAACTGAATTACAAAACAGAACAGAGTCACACATGCAGAAAACACACTATGGCTGCTTAACAGGAAAGGTGAGGTGGGGTGATACATAAAACAAGGGTTTCAAATGAGCTGAGATACCGTTCCATAAACCCAATATGTAATAGACAAGACCTACTCCTTGCTCAGAGAACTGGACTCAACACCCCCTATTCACCACACAAGGATATATCTGACTAGTAATAATCTTAAAACCTATGTATTGAAATCTCTCTGTTAGTGTGTGAAGTGGGTGTAAAGCGGCATAAACACAGCAGTGAAAAGCAGCTAAACCCCATTCTAAAAATAAATTACTTTTAAAACCCCAGGAAACAAAGACAGTGAAAGAGAGAGAAATTCTTACACAATTCGTTCAGGGGCTGTGATGGAACCTGGATTGACCATATCTAGACCCACAGCTGGATGAGACATAAGGGTGGACACTCTTGGGGCTGAGAGGTTTGGTGAGGTTGGGTGAGTAAACGCAGACCCTTTAAAGTAATACTGCGTGGTACCCATCCCATGGGTCCCAAATCTCCAGGTTCAAGGGCATCTTCCTACATCGAAAACATGCATAGAAACCCAGAATATGGTACACCGTGTGATGGGGAAAGGTTTCTAAAACGCACCTCATTTCTCATCTCCTTGTGCTCGGGTTCGCCATTGCAGCCACTTTACTAGCAATCTCCCTACTTGGAGCATCAGCACCTTTAACCTCCTGTTCCGTACAGGTTGCAATTTGTCCTGAGGATGAACGGGAAGATGGGGAACCAATGAGAGACTAGCTCTTGGTGTTGGGACAGGCACAGGGCACTCTATTTTCCCATCAGGAAGAAGAATTAACCACAGGCTCAGCCTGCCCCCCGGAACGAGAACAGGGCCTGAAGCCATCCTGCGCTTTTACGGCCAGCTCCCAAAAAGCGAGTTGTAAAATGGAGCTTCAGGGCACTGCAATTCACAAACCTGCAGAGTTATAAATGATAACTCTCGTCCACAAATATATTGAGGGAAGGCAAAAAAGAGGATTTGAAATCAAGGCAGAATTGCAGGAAACAGATTTCAGGAGGTAGATTCGAATCGCCTTTAAAGCACATGAAAAGCGGCAAAACATTGATAATGATGCCCTTGGCCAAAAAGGGCGTATGCGTTTTTTCCTGAATATATTCAGGAAAAAACGCATACGCCCTTTTTGGCCAACCAAGCAACCTGGAAAGGCAAATCAGCGCTACAAAGAAGTCTCGCTTCCCATCGGTCACATGGGCCATGCTGAAATAAGTGTCAAAACCAGAAATGCAGGACAGGCCATGGAGAAAGGGGAGCCTTGCTACGCTGATGGGCGGGGTGTAAATTGCCAACAGCCACTCTGGAGAAGGGTACAGTGTGTCCTGAAACATCTAAAAAACACAGCTTAGAGAGCATAGGGCACTTCCATGCATGGGGGTATAAATTGGGAAAGTTAAAAATCAGCAAGACACAAGCACACCAAAGTTTAGGGCTGCTCTGTTGCCAAGGACCTCCACTTCATTCCACCTTAAATATCCCAGGAAAGATAAAAATGGATAAATAAGTGGTGGTCCTTATGTACAATGGAATATCACTCAGCCATGAAATCAATGTCCTAAGGCTAGTAGCAGCATGATGAGTGGATTTAGGTACGAGACGATTCTAAGTGAAATAAGTCACACAGAAAAGGACACTTCTCATCAGATATCACTTATACAGGGAAAGTAAAAACCGTTACACTTGAACTGAATTACAAAACAGAACAGAGTCACACATGCAGAAAACACACTATGGCTGCTTAACAGGAAAGGTGAGGTGGGGTGATACATAAAACAAGGGTTTCAAATGAGCTGAGATACCGTTCCATAAACCCAATATGTAATAGACAAGACCGACTCCTTGCTCAGAGAACTGGACTCAACACCCCCTATTCACCACACAAGGATATATCTGACTAGTAATAATCTTAAAACCTATGTATTGAAATCTCTCTGTTAGTGTGTGAAGTGGGTGTAAAGCGGCATAAACACAGCAGTGAAAAGCAGCTAAACCCCATTCTAAAAATAAATTACTTTTAAAACCCCAGGAAACAAAGACAGTGAAAGAGAGAGAAATTCTTACACAATTCGTTCAGGGGCTGTGATGGAACCTGGATTGACCATATTTAGACCCACAGCTGGATGAGACATAAGGGTGGACACTCTTGGGGCTGAGAGGTTTGGTGAGGTTGGGTGAGTAAACGCAGACCCTTTAAAGTAATACTGCGTGGTACCCATCCCATGGGTCCCAAATCTCCAGGTTCAAGGGCATCTTCCTACATCGAAAACATGCATAGAAACCCAGAATATGGTACACCGTGTGATGGGGAAAGGTTTCTAAAACGCACCTCATTTCTCATCTCCTTGTGCTCGGGTTCGCCATTGCAGCCACTTTACTAGCAATCTCCCTACTTGGAGCATCAGCACCTTTAACCTCCTGTTCCGTACAGGTTGCAATTTGTCCTGAGGATGAACGGGAAGATGGGGAACCAATGAGAGACTAGCTCTTGGTGTTGGGACAGGCACAGGGCACTCTATTTTCCCATCAGGAAGAAGAATTAACCACAGGCTCAGCCTGCCCCCCGGAACGAGAACAGGGCCTGAAGCCATCCTGCGCTTTTACGGCCAGCTCCCAAAAAGCGAGTTGTAAAATGGAGCTTCAGGGCACTGCAATTCACAAACCTGCAGAGTTATAAATGATAACTCTCGTCCACAAATATATTGAGGGAAGGCAAAAAAGAGGATTTGAAATCAAGGCAGAATTGCAGGAAACAGATTTCAGGAGGTAGATTCGAATCGCCTTTAAAGCACATGAAAAGCGGCAAAACATTGATAATGATGCCCTTGGCCAAAAAGGGCGTATGCGTTTTTTCCTGAATATATTCAGGAAAAAACGCATACGCCCTTTTTGGCCAACCAAGCAACCTGGAAAGGCAAATCAGCGCTACAAAGAAGTCTCGCTTCCCATCGGTCACAAGGGCCATGCTGAGAAAAGTGTCAAAACCAGAAATGCAGGACAGGCCATGGAGAAAGGGGAGCCATGCTACGCTGATGGGCGGGATGTAAATTGCCAACAGCCACTCTGGAGAACGGTACAGTGTGTCCTGAAACATCTAAAAAACACAGCTTAGAGAGCATAGGGCACTTCCATGCATGGGGGTATAAATTGGGAAAGTTAAAAATCAGCAAGACACAAGCACACCAAAGTTTAGGGCTGCTCTGTTGCCAAGGACCTCCACTTCATTCCACCTTAAATATCCCAGGAAAGATAAAAATGGATAAATAAGTGGTGGTCCTTATGTACAATGGAATATCACTCAGCCATGAAATCAATGTCCTAAGGCTAGTAGCAGCATGATGAGTGGATTTAGGTACGAGACGATTCTAAGTGAAATAAGTCACACAGAAAAGGACACTTCTCATCAGATATCACTTATACAGGGAAAGTAAAAACTGTTACACTTGAACTGAATTACAAAACAGAACAGAGTCACACATGCAGAAAACACACTATGGCTGCTTAACAGGAAAGGTGAGGTGGGGTGATACATAAAACAAGGGTTTCAAATGAGCTGAGATACCGTTCCATAAACCCAATATGTAATAGACAAGACCTACTCCTTGCTCAGAGAACTGGACTCAACACCCCCTATTCACCACACAAGGATATATCTGACTAGTAATAATCTTAAAACCTATGTATTGAAATCTCTCTGTTAGTGTGTGAAGTGGGTGTAAAGCGGCATAAACACAGCAGTGAAAAGCAGCTAAACCCCATTCTAAAAATAAATTACTTTTAAAACCCCAGGAAACAAAGACAGTGAAAGAGAGAGAAATTCTTACACAATTCGTTCAGGGGCTGTGATGGAACCTGGATTGACCATATCTAGACCCACAGCTGGATGAGACATAAGGGTGGACACTCTTGGGGCTGAGAGGTTTGGTGAGGTTGGGTGAGTAAACGCAGACCCTTTAAAGTAATACTGCGTGGTACCCATCCCATGGGTCCCAAATCTCCAGGTTCAAGGGCATCTTCCTACATCGAAAACATGCATAGAAACCCAGAATATGGTACACCGTGTGATGGGGAAAGGTTTCTAAAACGCACCTCATTTCTCATCTCCTTGTGCTCGGGTTCGCCATTGCAGCCACTTTACTAGCAATCTCCCTACTTGGAGCATCAGCACCTTTAACCTCCTGTTCCGTACAGGTTGCAATTTGTCCTGAGGATGAACGGGAAGATGGGGAACCAATGAGAGACTAGCTCTTGGTGTTGGGACAGGCACAGGGCACTCTATTTTCCCATCAGGAAGAAGAATTAACCACAGGCTCAGCCTGCCCCCCGGAACGAGAACAGGGCCTGAAGCCATCCTGCGCTTTTACGGCCAGCTCCCAAAAAGCGAGTTGTAAAATGGAGCTTCAGGGCACTGCAATTCACAAACCTGCAGAGTTATAAATGATAACTCTCGTCCACAAATATATTGAGGGAAGGCAAAAAAGAGGATTTGAAATCAAGGCAGAATTGCAGGAAACAGATTTCAGGAGGTAGATTCGAATCGCCTTTAAAGCACATGAAAAGCGGCAAAACATTGATAATGATGCCCTTGGCCAAAAAGGGCGTATGCGTTTTTTCCTGAATATATTCAGGAAAAAACGCATACGCCCTTTTTGGCCAACCAAGCAACCTGGAAAGGCAAATCAGCGCTACAAAGAAGTCTCGCTTCCCATCGGTCACAAGGGCCATGCTGAGAAAAGTGTCAAAACCAGAAATGCAGGACAGGCCATGGAGAAAGGGGAGCCATGCTACGCTGATGGGCGGGATGTAAATTGCCAACAGCCACTCTGGAGAACGGTACAGTGTGTCCTGAAACATCTAAAAAACACAGCTTAGAGAGCATAGGGCACTTCCATGCATGGGGGTATAAATTGGGAAAGTTAAAAATCAGCAAGACACAAGCACACCAAAGTTTAGGGCTGCTCTGTTGCCAAGGACCTCCACTTCATTCCACCTTAAATATCCCAGGAAAGATAAAAATGGATAAATAAGTGGTGGTCCTTATGTACAATGGAATATCACTCAGCCATGAAATCAATGTCCTAAGGCTAGTAGCAGCATGATGAGTGGATTTAGGTACGAGACGATTCTAAGTGAAATAAGTCACACAGAAAAGGACACTTCTCATCAGATATCACTTATACAGGGAAAGTAAAAACCGTTACACTTGAACTGAATTACAAAACAGAACAGAGTCACACATGCAGAAAACACACTATGGCTGCTTAACAGGAAAGGTGAGGTGGGGTGATACATAAAACAAGGGTTTCAAATGAGCTGAGATACCGTTCCATAAACCCAATATGTAATAGACAAGACCTACTCCTTGCTCAGAGAACTGGACTCAACACCCCCTATTCACCACACAAGGATATATCTGACTAGTAATAATCTTAAAACCTATGTATTGAAATCTCTCTGTTAGTGTGTGAAGTGGGTGTAAAGCGGCATAAACACAGCAGTGAAAAGCAGCTAAACCCCATTCTAAAAATAAATTACTTTTAAAACCCCAGGAAACAAAGACAGTGAAAGAGAGAGAAATTCTTACACAATTCGTTCAGGGGCTGTGATGGAACCTGGATTGACCATATCTAGACCCACAGCTGGATGAGACATAAGGGTGGACACTCTTGGGGCTGAGAGGTTTGGTGAGGTTGGGTGAGTAAACGCAGACCCTTTAAAGTAATACTGCGTGGTACCCATCCCATGGGTCCCAAATCTCCAGGTTCAAGGGCATCTTCCTACATCGAAAACATGCATAGAAACCCAGAATATGGTACACCGTGTGATGGGGAAAGGTTTCTAAAACGCACCTCATTTCTCATCTCCTTGTGCTCGGGTTCGCCATTGCAGCCACTTTACTAGCAATCTCCCTACTTGGAGCATCAGCACCTTTAACCTCCTGTTCCGTACAGGTTGCAATTTGTCCTGAGGATGAACGGGAAGATGGGGAACCAATGAGAGACTAGCTCTTGGTGTTGGGACAGGCACAGGGCACTCTATTTTCCCATCAGGAAGAAGAATTAACCACAGGCTCAGCCTGCCCCCCGGAACGAGAACAGGGCCTGAAGCCATCCTGCGCTTTTACGGCCAGCTCCCAAAAAGCGAGTTGTAAAATGGAGCTTCAGGGCACTGCAATTCACAAACCTGCAGAGTTATAAATGATAACTCTCGTCCACAAATATATTGAGGGAAGGCAAAAAAGAGGATTTGAAATCAAGGCAGAATTGCAGGAAACAGATTTCAGGAGGTAGATTCGAATCACCTTTAAAGCACATGAAAAGCGGCAAAACATTGATAATGATGCCCTTGGCCAAAAAGGGCGTATGCGTTTTTTCCTGAATATATTCAGGAAAAAACGCATACGCCCTTTTTGGCCAACCAAGCAACCTGGAAAGGCAAATCAGCGCTACAAAGAAGTCTCGCTTCCCATCGGTCACAAGGGCCATGCTGAGAAAAGTGTCAAAACCAGAAATGCAGGACAGGCCATGGAGAAAGGGGAGCCATGCTACGCTGATGGGCGGGATGTAAATTGCCAACAGCCACTCTGGAGAACGGTACAGTGTGTCCTGAAACATCTAAAAAACACAGCTTAGAGAGCATAGGGCACTTCCATGCATGGGGGTATAAATTGGGAAAGTTAAAAATCAGCAAGACACAAGCACACCAAAGTTTAGGGCTGCTCTGTTGCCAAGGACCTCCACTTCATTCCACCTTAAATATCCCAGGAAAGATAAAAATGGATAAATAAGTGGTGGTCCTTATGTACAATGGAATATCACTCAGCCATGAAATCAATGTCCTAAGGCTAGTAGCAGCATGATGAGTGGATTTAGGTACGAGACGATTCTAAGTGAAATAAGTCACACAGAAAAGGACACTTCTCATCAGATATCACTTATACAGGGAAAGTAAAAACCGTTACACTTGAACTGAATTACAAAACAGAACAGAGTCACACATGCAGAAAACACACTATGGCTGCTTAACAGGAAAGGTGAGGTGGGGTGATACATAAAACAAGGGTTTCAAATGAGCTGAGATACCGTTCCATAAACCCAATATGTAATAGACAAGACCTACTCCTTGCTCAGAGAACTGGACTCAACACCCCCTATTCACCACACAAGGATATATCTGACTAGTAATAATCTTAAAACCTATGTATTGAAATCTCTCTGTTAGTGTGTGAAGTGGGTGTAAAGCAGCATAAACACAGCAGTGAAAAGCAGCTAAACCCCATTCTAAAAATAAATTACTTTTAAAACCCCAGGAAACAAAGACAGTGAAAGAGAGAGAAATTCTTACACAATTCGTTCAGGGGCTGTGATGGAACCTGGATTGACCATATCTAGACCCACAGCTGGATGAGACATAAGGGTGGACACTCTTGGGGCTGAGAGGTTTGGTGAGGTTGGGTGAGTAAACGCAGACCCTTTAAAGTAATACTGCGTGGTACCCATCCCATGGGTCCCAAATCTCCAGGTTCAAGGGCATCTTCCTACATCGAAAACATGCATAGAAACCCAGAATATGGTACACCGTGTGATGGGGAAAGGTTTCTAAAACGCACCTCATTTCTCATCTCCTTGTGCTCGGGTTCGCCATTGCAGCCACTTTACTAGCAATCTCCCTACTTGGAGCATCAGCACCTTTAACCTCCTGTTCCGTACAGGTTGCAATTTGTCCTGAGGATGAACGGGAAGATGGGGAACCAATGAGAGACTAGCTCTTGGTGTTGGGACAGGCACAGGGCACTCTATTTTCCCATCAGGAAGAAGAATTAACCACAGGCTCAGCCTGCCCCCCGGAACGAGAACAGGGCCTGAAGCCATCCTGCGCTTTTACGGCCAGCTCCCAAAAAGCGAGTTGTAAAATGGAGCTTCAGGGCACTGCAATTCACAAACCTGCAGAGTTATAAATGATAACTCTCGTCCACAAATATATTGAGGGAAGGCAAAAAAGAGGATTTGAAATCAAGGCAGAATTGCAGGAAACAGATTTCAGGAGGTAGATTCGAATCGCCTTTAAAGCACATGAAAAGCGGCAAAACATTGATAATGATGCCCTTGGCCAAAAAGGGCGTATGCGTTTTTTCCTGAATATATTCAGGAAAAAACGCATACGCCCTTTTTGGCCAACCAAGCAACCTGGAAAGGCAAATCAGCGCTACAAAGAAGTCTCGCTTCCCATCGGTCACAAGGGCCATGCTGAGAAAAGTGTCAAAACCAGAAATGCAGGACAGGCCATGGAGAAAGGGGAGCCATGCTACGCTGATGGGCGGGATGTAAATTGCCAACAGCCACTCTGGAGAAGGGTACAGTGTGTCCTGAAACATCTAAAAAACACAGCTTAGAGAGCATAGGGCACTTCCATGCATGGGGGTATAAATTGGGAAAGTTAAAAATCAGCAAGACACAAGCACACCAAAGTTTAGGGCTGCTCTGTTGCCAAGGACCTCCACTTCATTCCACCTTAAATATCCCAGGAAAGATAAAAATGGATAAATAAGTGGTGGTCCTTATGTACAATGGAATATCACTCAGCCATGAAATCAATGTCCTAAGGCTAGTAGCAGCATGATGAGTGGATTTAGGTACGAGACGATTCTAAGTGAAATAAGTCACACAGAAAAGGACACTTCTCATCAGATATCACTTATACAGGGAAAGTAAAAACCGTTACACTTGAACTGAATTACAAAACAGAACAGAGTCACACATGCAGAAAACACACTATGGCTGCTTAACAGGAAAGGTGAGGTGGGGTGATACATAAAACAAGGGTTTCAAATGAGCTGAGATACCGTTCCATAAACCCAATATGTAATAGACAAGACCTACTCCTTGCTCAGAGAACTGGACTCAACACCCCCTATTCACCACACAAGGATATATCTGACTAGTAATAATCTTAAAACCTATGTATTGAAATCTCTCTGTTAGTGTGTGAAGTGGGTGTAAAGTGGCATAAACACAGCCGTGAAAAGCAGCTAAACCCCATTCTAAAAATAAATTACTTTTAAAACCCCAGGAAACAAAGACAGTGAAAGAGAGAGAAATTCTTACACAATTCGTTCAGGGGCTGTGATGGAACCTGGATTGACCATATCTAGACCCACAGCTGGATGAGACATAAGGGTGGACACTCTTGGGGCTGAGAGGTTTGGTGAGGTTGGGTGAGTAAACGCAGACCCTTTAAAGTAATACTGCGTGGTACCCATCCCATGGGTCCCAAATCTCCAGGTTCAAGGGCATCTTCCTACATCGAAAACATGCATAGAAACCCAGAATATGGTACACCGTGTGATGGGGAAAGGTTTCTAAAACGCACCTCATTTCTCATCTCCTTGTGCTCGGGTTCGCCATTGCAGCCACTTTACTAGCAATCTCCCTACTTGGAGCATCAGCACCTTTAACCTCCTGTTCCGTACAGGTTGCAATTTGTCCTGAGGATGAACGGGAAGATGGGGAACCAATGAGAGACTAGCTCTTGGTGTTGGGACAGGCACAGGGCACTCTATTTTCCCATCAGGAAGAAGAATTAACCACAGGCTCAGCCTGCCCCCCGGAACGAGAACAGGGCCTGAAGCCATCCTGCGCTTTTACGGCCAGCTCCCAAAAAGCGAGTTGTAAAATGGAGCTTCAGGGCACTGCAATTCACAAACCTGCAGAGTTATAAATGATAACTCTCGTCCACAAATATATTGAGGGAAGGCAAAAAAGAGGATTTGAAATCAAGGCAGAATTGCAGGAAACAGATTTCAGGAGGTAGATTCGAATCGCCTTTAAAGCACATGAAAAGCGGCAAAACATTGATAATGATGCCCTTGGCCAAAAAGGGCGTATGCGTTTTTTCCTGAATATATTCAGGAAAAAACGCATACGCCCTTTTTGGCCAACCAAGCAACCTGGAAAGGCAAATCAGCGCTACAAAGAAGTCTCGCTTCCCATCGGTCACAAGGGCCATGCTGAGAAAAGTGTCAAAACCAGAAATGCAGGACAGGCCATGGAGAAAGGGGAGCCATGCTACGTTGATGGGCGGGATGTAAATTGCCAACAGCCACTCTGGAGAACGGTACAGTGTGTCCTGAAACATCTAAAAAACACAGCTTAGAGAGCATAGGGCACTTCCATGCATGGGGGTATAAATTGGGAAAGTTAAAAATCAGCAAGACACAAGCACACCAAAGTTTAGGGCTGCTCTGTTGCCAAGGACCTCCACTTCATTCCACCTTAAATATCCCAGGAAAGATAAAAATGGATAAATAAGTGGTGGTCCTTATGTACTATGGAATATCACTCAGCCATGAAATCAATGTCCTAAGGCTACTAGCAGCATGATGAGTGGATTTAGGTACGAGACGATTCTAAGTGAAATAAGTCACACAGAAAAGGACACTTCTCATCAGATATCACTTATACAGGGAAAGTAAAAACCGTTACACTTGAACTGAATTACAAAACAGAACAGAGTCACACATGCAGAAAACACACTATGGCTGCTTAACAGGAAAGGTGAGGTGGGGTGATACATAAAACAAGGGTTTCAAATGAGCTGAGATACCGTTCCATAAACCCAATATGTAATAGACAAGACCTACTCCTTGCTCAGAGAACTGGACTCAACACCCCCTATTCACCACACAAGGATATATCTGACTAGTAATAATCTTAAAACCTATGTATTGAAATCTCTCTGTTAGTGTGTGAAGTGGGTGTAAAGCGGCATAAACACAGCCGTGAAAAGCAGCTAAACCCCATTCTAAAAATAAATTACTTTTAAAACCCCAGGAAACAAAGACAGTGAAAGAGAGAGAAATTCTTATACAATTCGTTCAGGGGCTGTGATGGAACCTGGATTGACCATATCTAGACCCACAGCTGGATGAGACATAAGGGTGGACACTCTTGGGGCTGAGAGGTTTGGTGAGGTTGGGTGAGTAAACGCAGACCCTTTAAAGTAATACTGCGTGGTACCCATCCCATGGGTCCCAAATCTCCAGGTTCAAGGGCATCTTCCTACATCGAAAACATGCATAGAAACCCAGAATATGGTACACCGTGTGATGGGGAAAGGTTTCTAAAACGCACCTCATTTCTCATCTCCTTGTGCTCGGGTTCGCCATTGCAGCCACTTTACTAGCAATCTCCCTACTTGGAGCATCAGCACCTTTAACCTCCTGTTCCGTACAGGTTGCAATTTGTCCTGAGGATGAACGGGAAGATGGGGAACCAATGAGAGACTAGCTCTTGGTGTTGGGACAGGCACAGGGCACTCTATTTTCCCATCAGGAAGAAGAATTAACCACAGGCTCAGCCTGCCCCCCGGAACGAGAACAGGGCCTGAAGCCATCCTGCGCTTTTACGGCCAGCTCCCAAAAAGCGAGTTGTAAAATGGAGCTTCAGGGCACTGCAATTCACAAACCTGCAGAGTTATAAATGATAACTCTCGTCCACAAATATATTGAGGGAAGGCAAAAAAGAGGATTTGAAATCAAGGCAGAATTGCAGGAAACAGATTTCAGGAGGTAGATTCGAATCGCCTTTAAAGCACATGAAAAGCGGCAAAACATTGATAATGATGCCCTTGGCCAAAAAGGGCGTATGCGTTTTTTCCTGAATATATTCAGGAAAAAACGCATACGCCCTTTTTGGCCAACCAAGCAACCTGGAAAGGCAAATCAGCGCTACAAAGAAGTCTCGCTTCCCATCGGTCACAAGGGCCATGCTGAGAAAAGTGTCAAAACCAGAAATGCAGGACAGGCCATGGAGAAAGGGGAGCCATGCTACGCTGATGGGCGGGATGTAAATTGCCAACAGCCACTCTGGAGAACGGTACAGTGTGTCCTGAAACATCTAAAAAACACAGCTTAGAGAGCATAGGGCACTTCCATGCATGGGGGTATAAATTGGGAAAGTTAAAAATCAGCAAGACACAAGCACACCAAAGTTTAGGGCTGCTCTGTTGCCAAGGACCTCCACTTCATTCCACCTTAAATATCCCAGGAAAGATAAAAATGGATAAATAAGTGGTGGTCCTTATGTACAATGGAATATCACTCAGCCATGAAATCAATGTCCTAAGGCTAGTAGCAGCATGATGAGTGGATTTAGGTACGAGACGATTCTAAGTGAAATAAGTCACACAGAAAAGGACACTTCTCATCAGATATCACTTATACAGGGAAAGTAAAAACCGTTACACTTGAACTGAATTACAAAACAGAACAGAGTCACACATGCAGAAAACACACTATGGCTGCTTAACAGGAAAGGTGAGGTGGGGTGATACATAAAACAAGGGTTTCAAATGAGCTGAGATACCGTTCCATAAACCCAATATGTAATAGACAAGACCTACTCCTTGCTCAGAGAACTGGACTCAACACCCCCTATTCACCACACAAGGATATATCTGACTAGTAATAATCTTAAAACCTATGTATTGAAATCTCTCTGTTAGTGTGTGAAGTGGGTGTAAAGTGGCATAAACACAGCCGTGAAAAGCAGCTAAACCCCATTCTAAAAATAAATTACTTTTAAAACCCCAGGAAACAAAGACAGTGAAAGAGAGAGAAATTCTTACACAATTCGTTCAGGGGCTGTGATGGAACCTGGATTGACCATATCTAGACCCACAGCTGGATGAGACATAAGGGTGGACACTCTTGGGGCTGAGAGGTTTGGTGAGGTTGGGTGAGTAAACGCAGACCCTTTAAAGTAATACTGCGTGGTACCCATCCCATGGGTCCCAAATCTCCAGGTTCAAGGGCATCTTCCTACATCGAAAACATGCATAGAAACCCAGAATATGGTACACCGTGTGATGGGGAAAGGTTTCTAAAACGCACCTCATTTCTCATCTCCTTGTGCTCGGGTTCGCCATTGCAGCCACTTTACTAGCAATCTCCCTACTTGGAGCATCAGCACCTTTAACCTCCTGTTCCGTACAGGTTGCAATTTGTCCTGAGGATGAACGGGAAGATGGGGAACCAATGAGAGACTAGCTCTTGGTGTTGGGACAGGCACAGGGCACTCTATTTTCCCATCAGGAAGAAGAATTAACCACAGGCTCAGCCTGCCCCCCGGAACGAGAACAGGGCCTGAAGCCATCCTGCGCTTTTACGGCCAGCTCCCAAAAAGCGAGTTGTAAAATGGAGCTTCAGGGCACTGCAATTCACAAACCTGCAGAGTTATAAATGATAACTCTCGTCCACAAATATATTGAGGGAAGGCAAAAAAGAGGATTTGAAATCAAGGCAGAATTGCAGGAAACAGATTTCAGGAGGTAGATTCGAATCGCCTTTAAAGCACATGAAAAGCGGCAAAACATTGATAATGATGCCCTTGGCCAAAAAGGGCGTATGCGTTTTTTCCTGAATATATTCAGGAAAAAACGCATACGCCCTTTTTGGCCAACCAAGCAACCTGGAAAGGCAAATCAGCGCTACAAAGAAGTCTCGCTTCCCATCGGTCACAAGGGCCATGCTGAGAAAAGTGTCAAAACCAGAAATGCAGGACAGGCCATGGAGAAAGGGGAGCCATGCTACGCTGATGGGCGGGATGTAAATTGCCAACAGCCACTCTGGAGAACGGTACAGTGTGTCCTGAAACATCTAAAAAACACAGCTTAGAGAGCATAGGGCACTTCCATGCATGGGGGTATAAATTGGGAAAGTTAAAAATCAGCAAGACACAAGCACACCAAAGTTTAGGGCTGCTCTGTTGCCAAGGACCTCCACTTCATTCCACCTTAAATATCCCAGGAAAGATAAAAATGGATAAATAAGTGGTGGTCCTTATGTACAATGGAATATCACTCAGCCATGAAATCAATGTCCTAAGGCTAGTAGCAGCATGATGAGTGGATTTAGGTACGAGACGATTCTAAGTGAAATAAGTCACACAGAAAAGGACACTTCTCATCAGATATCACTTATACAGGGAAAGTAAAAACCGTTACACTTGAACTGAATTACAAAACAGAACAGAGTCACACATGCAGAAAACACACTATGGCTGCTTAACAGGAAAGGTGAGGTGGGGTGATACATAAAACAAGGGTTTCAAATGAGCTGAGATACCGTTCCATAAACCCAATATGTAATAGACAAGACCTACTCCTTGCTCAGAGAACTGGACTCAACACCCCCTATTCACCACACAAGGATATATCTGACTAGTAATAATCTTAAAACCTATGTATTGAAATCTCTCTGTTAGTGTGTGAAGTGGGTGTAAAGCGGCATAAACACAGCCGTGAAAAGCAGCTAAACCCCATTCTAAAAATAAATTACTTTTAAAACCCCAGGAAACAAAGACAGTGAAAGAGAGAGAAATTCTTACACAATTCGTTCAGGGGCTGTGATGGAACCTGGATTGACCATATCTAGACCCACAGCTGGATGAGACATAAGGGTGGACACTCTTGGGGCTGAGAGGTTTGGTGAGGTTGGGTGAGTAAACGCAGACCCTTTAAAGTAATACTGCGTGGTACCCATCCCATGGGTCCCAAATCTCCAGGTTCAAGGGCATCTTCCTACATCGAAAACATGCATAGAAACCCAGAATATGGTACACCGTGTGATGGGGAAAGGTTTCTAAAACGCACCTCATTTCTCATCTCCTTGTGCTCGGGTTCGCCATTGCAGCCACTTTACTAGCAATCTCCCTACTTGGAGCATCAGCACCTTTAACCTCCTGTTCCGTACAGGTTGCAATTTGTCCTGAGGATGAACTGGAAGATGGGGAACCAATGAGAGACTAGCTCTTGGTGTTGGGACAGGCACAGGGCACTCTATTTTCCCATCAGGAAGAAGAATTAACCACAGGCTCAGCCTGCCCCCCGGAACGAGAACAGGGCCTGAAGCCATCCTGCGCTTTTACGGCCAGCTCCCAAAAAGCGAGTTGTAAAATGGAGCTTCAGGGCACTGCAATTCACAAACCTGCAGAGTTATAAATGATAACTCTCGTCCACAAATATATTGAGGGAAGGCAAAAAAGAGGATTTGAAATCAAGGCAGAATTGCAGGAAACAGATTTCAGGAGGTAGATTCGAATCGCCTTTAAAGCACATGAAAAGCGGCAAAACATTGATAATGATGCCCTTGGCCAAAAAGGGCGTATGCGTTTTTTCCTGAATATATTCAGGAAAAAACGCATACGCCCTTTTTGGCCAACCAAGCAACCTGGAAAGGCAAATCAGCGCTACAAAGAAGTCTCGCTTCCCATCGGTCACAAGGGCCATGCTGAGAAAAGTGTCAAAACCAGAAATGCAGGACAGGCCATGGAGAAAGGGGAGCCATGCTACGTTGATGGGCGGGATGTAAATTGCCAACAGCCACTCTGGAGAACGGTACAGTGTGTCCTGAAACATCTAAAAAACACAGCTTAGAGAGCATAGGGCACTTCCATGCATGGGGGTATAAATTGGGAAAGTTAAAAATCAGCAAGACACAAGCACACCAAAGTTTAGGGCTGCTCTGTTGCCAAGGACCTCCACTTCATTCCACCTTAAATATCCCAGGAAAGATAAAAATGGATAAATAAGTGGTGGTCCTTATGTACTATGGAATATCACTCAGCCATGAAATCAATGTCCTAAGGCTACTAGCAGCATGATGAGTGGATTTAGGTACGAGACGATTCTAAGTGAAATAAGTCACACAGAAAAGGACACTTCTCATCAGATATCACTTATACAGGGAAAGTAAAAACCGTTACACTTGAACTGAATTACAAAACAGAACAGAGTCACACATGCAGAAAACACACTATGGCTGCTTAACAGGAAAGGTGAGGTGGGGTGATACATAAAACAAGGGTTTCAAATGAGCTGAGATACCGTTCCATAAACCCAATATGTAATAGACAAGACCTACTCCTTGCTCAGAGAACTGGACTCAACACCCCCTATTCACCACACAAGGATATATCTGACTAGTAATAATCTTAAAACCTATGTATTGAAATCTCTCTGTTAGTGTGTGAAGTGGGTGTAAAGCGGCATAAACACAGCCGTGAAAAGCAGCTAAACCCCATTCTAAAAATAAATTACTTTTAAAACCCCAGGAAACAAAGACAGTGAAAGAGAGAGAAATTCTTACACAATTCGTTCAGGGGCTGTGATGGAACCTGGATTGACCATATCTAGACCCACAGCTGGATGAGACATAAGGGTGGACACTCTTGGGGCTGAGAGGTTTGGTGAGGTTGGGTGAGTAAACGCAGACCCTTTAAAGTAATACTGCGTGGTACCCATCCCATGGGTCCCAAATCTCCAGGTTCAAGGGCATCTTCCTACATCGAAAACATGCATAGAAACCCAGAATATGGTACACCGTGTGATGGGGAAAGGTTTCTAAAACGCACCTCATTTCTCATCTCCTTGTGCTCGGGTTCGCCATTGCAGCCACTTTACTAGCAATCTCCCTACTTGGAGCATCAGCACCTTTAACCTCCTGTTCCGTACAGGTTGCAATTTGTCCTGAGGATGAACGGGAAGATGGGGAACCAATGAGAGACTAGCTCTTGGTGTTGGGACAGGCACAGGGCACTCTATTTTCCCATCAGGAAGAAGAATTAACCACAGGCTCAGCCTGCCCCCCGGAACGAGAACAGGGCCTGAAGCCATCCTGCGCTTTTACGGCCAGCTCCCAAAAAGCGAGTTGTAAAATGGAGCTTCAGGGCACTGCAATTCACAAACCTGCAGAGTTATAAATGATAACTCTCGTCCACAAATATATTGAGGGAAGGCAAAAAAGAGGATTTGAAATCAAGGCAGAATTGCAGGAAACAGATTTCAGGAGGTAGATTCGAATCGCCTTTAAAGCACATGAAAAGCGGCAAAACATTGATAATGATGCCCTTGGCCAAAAAGGGCGTATGCGTTTTTTCCTGAATATATTCAGGAAAAAACGCATACGCCCTTTTTGGCCAACCAAGCAACCTGGAAAGGCAAATCAGCGCTACAAAGAAGTCTCGCTTCCCATCGGTCACAAGGGCCATGCTGAGAAAAGTGTCAAAACCAGAAATGCAGGACAGGCCATGGAGAAAGGGGAGCCATGCTACGTTGATGGGCGGGATGTAAATTGCCAACAGCCACTCTGGAGAACGGTACAGTGTGTCCTGAAACATCTAAAAAACACAGCTTAGAGAGCATAGGGCACTTCCATGCATGGGGGTATAAATTGGGAAAGTTAAAAATCAGCAAGACACAAGCACACCAAAGTTTAGGGCTGCTCTGTTGCCAAGGACCTCCACTTCATTCCACCTTAAATATCCCAGGAAAGATAAAAATGGATAAATAAGTGGTGGTCCTTATGTACTATGGAATATCACTCAGCCATGAAATCAATGTCCTAAGGCTACTAGCAGCATGATGAGTGGATTTAGGTACGAGACGATTCTAAGTGAAATAAGTCACACAGAAAAGGACACTTCTCATCAGATATCACTTATACAGGGAAAGTAAAAACCGTTACACTTGAACTGAATTACAAAACAGAACAGAGTCACACATGCAGAAAACACACTATGGCTGCTTAACAGGAAAGGTGAGGTGGGGTGATACATAAAACAAGGGTTTCAAATGAGCTGAGATACCGTTCCATAAACCCAATATGTAATAGACAAGACCTACTCCTTGCTCAGAGAACTGGACTCAACACCCCCTATTCACCACACAAGGATATATCTGACTAGTAATAATCTTAAAACCTATGTATTGAAATCTCTCTGTTAGTGTGTGAAGTGGGTGTAAAGCGGCATAAACACAGCCGTGAAAAGCAGCTAAACCCCATTCTAAAAATAAATTACTTTTAAAACCCCAGGAAACAAAGACAGTGAAAGAGAGAGAAATTCTTACACAATTCGTTCAGGGGCTGTGATGGAACCTGGATTGACCATATCTAGACCCACAGCTGGATGAGACATAAGGGTGGACACTCTTGGGGCTGAGAGGTTTGGTGAGGTTGGGTGAGTAAACGCAGACCCTTTAAAGTAATACTGCGTGGTACCCATCCCATGGGTCCCAAATCTCCAGGTTCAAGGGCATCTTCCTACATCGAAAACATGCATAGAAACCCAGAATATGGTACACCGTGTGATGGGGAAAGGTTTCTAAAACGCACCTCATTTCTCATCTCCTTGTGCTCGGGTTCGCCATTGCAGCCACTTTACTAGCAATCTCCCTACTTGGAGCATCAGCACCTTTAACCTCCTGTTCCGTACAGGTTGCAATTTGTCCTGAGGATGAACGGGAAGATGGGGAACCAATGAGAGACTAGCTCTTGGTGTTGGGACAGGCACAGGGCACTCTATTTTCCCATCAGGAAGAAGAATTAACCACAGGCTCAGCCTGCCCCCCGGAACGAGAACAGGGCCTGAAGCCATCCTGCGCTTTTACGGCCAGCTCCCAAAAAGCGAGTTGTAAAATGGAGCTTCAGGGCACTGCAATTCACAAACCTGCAGAGTTATAAATGATAACTCTCGTCCACAAATATATTGAGGGAAGGCAAAAAAGAGGATTTGAAATCAAGGCAGAATTGCAGGAAACAGATTTCAGGAGGTAGATTCGAATCGCCTTTAAAGCACATGAAAAGCGGCAAAACATTGATAATGATGCCCTTGGCCAAAAAGGGCGTATGCGTTTTTTCCTGAATATATTCAGGAAAAAACGCATACGCCCTTTTTGGCCAACCAAGCAACCTGGAAAGGCAAATCAGCGCTACAAAGAAGTCTCGCTTCCCATCGGTCACAAGGGCCATGCTGAGAAAAGTGTCAAAACCAGAAATGCAGGACAGGCCATGGAGAAAGGGGAGCCATGCTACGCTGATGGGCGGGATGTAAATTGCCAACAGCCACTCTGGAGAACGGTACAGTGTGTCCTGAAACATCTAAAAAACACAGCTTAGAGAGCATAGGGCACTTCCATGCATGGGGGTATAAATTGGGAAAGTTAAAAATCAGCAAGACACAAGCACACCAAAGTTTAGGGCTGCTCTGTTGCCAAGGACCTCCACTTCATTCCACCTTAAATATCCCAGGAAAGATAAAAATGGATAAATAAGTGGTGGTCCTTATGTACAATGGAATATCACTCATCCATGAAATCAATGTCCTAAGGCTAGTAGCAGCATGATGAGTGGATTTAGGTACGAGACGATTCTAAGTGAAATAAGTCACACAGAAAAGGACACTTCTCATCAGATATCACTTATACAGGGAAAGTAAAAACCGTTACACTTGAACTGAATTACAAAACAGAACAGAGTCACACATGCAGAAAACACACTATGGCTGCTTAACAGGAAAGGTGAGGTGGGGTGATACATAAAACAAGGGTTTCAAATGAGCTGAGATACCGTTCCATAAACCCAATATGTAATAGACAAGACCTACTCCTTGCTCAGAGAACTGGACTCAACACCCCCTATTCACCACACAAGGATATATCTGACTAGTAATAATCTTAAAACCTATGTATTGAAATCTCTCTGTTAGTGTGTGAAGTGGGTGTAAAGCGGCATAAACACAGCAGTGAAAAGCAGCTAAACCCCATTCTAAAAATAAATTACTTTTAAAACCCCAGGAAACAAAGACAGTGAAAGAGAGAGAAATTCTTACACAATTCGTTCAGGGGCTGTGATGGAACCTGGATTGACCATATCTAGACCCACAGCTGGATGAGACATAAGGGTGGACACTCTTGGGGCTGAGAGGTTTGGTGAGGTTGGGTGAGTAAACGCAGACCCTTTAAAGTAATACTGCGTGGTACCCATCCCATGGGTCCCAAATCTCCAGGTTCAAGGGCATCTTCCTACATCGAAAACATGCATAGAAACCCAGAATATGGTACACCGTGTGATGGGGAAAGGTTTCTAAAACGCACCTCATTTCTCATCTCCTTGTGCTCGGGTTCGCCATTGCAGCCACTTTACTAGCAATCTCCCTACTTGGAGCATCAGCACCTTTAACCTCCTGTTCCGTACAGGTTGCAATTTGTCCTGAGGATGAACGGGAAGATGGGGAACCAATGAGAGACTAGCTCTTGGTGTTGGGACAGGCACAGGGCACTCTATTTTCCCATCAGGAAGAAGAATTAACCACAGGCTCAGCCTGCCCCCCGGAACGAGAACAGGGCCTGAAGCCATCCTGCGCTTTTACGGCCAGCTCCCAAAAAGCGAGTTGTAAAATGGAGCTTCAGGGCACTGCAATTCACAAACCTGCAGAGTTATAAATGATAACTCTCGTCCACAAATATATTGAGGGAAGGCAAAAAAGAGGATTTGAAATCAAGGCAGAATTGCAGGAAACAGATTTCAGGAGGTAGATTCGAATCGCCTTTAAAGCACATGAAAAGCGGCAAAACATTGATAATGATGCCCTTGGCCAAAAAGGGCGTATGCGTTTTTTCCTGAATATATTCAGGAAAAAACGCATACGCCCTTTTTGGCCAACCAAGCAACCTGGAAAGGCAAATCAGCGCTACAAAGAAGTCTCGCTTCCCATCGGTCACAAGGGCCATGCTGAGAAAAGTGTCAAAACCAGAAATGCAGGACAGGCCATGGAGAAAGGGGAGCCATGCTACGTTGATGGGCGGGATGTAAATTGCCAACAGCCACTCTGGAGAACGGTACAGTGTGTCCTGAAACATCTAAAAAACACAGCTTAGAGAGCATAGGGCACTTCCATGCATGGGGGTATAAATTGGGAAAGTTAAAAATCAGCAAGACACAAGCACACCAAAGTTTAGGGCTGCTCTGTTGCCAAGGACCTCCACTTCATTCCACCTTAAATATCCCAGGAAAGATAAAAATGGATAAATAAGTGGTGGTCCTTATGTACTATGGAATATCACTCAGCCATGAAATCAATGTCCTAAGGCTACTAGCAGCATGATGAGTGGATTTAGGTACGAGACGATTCTAAGTGAAATAAGTCACACAGAAAAGGACACTTCTCATCAGATATCACTTATACAGGGAAAGTAAAAACCGTTACACTTGAACTGAATTACAAAACAGAACAGAGTCACACATGCAGAAAACACACTATGGCTGCTTAACAGGAAAGGTGAGGTGGGGTGATACATAAAACAAGGGTTTCAAATGAGCTGAGATACCGTTCCATAAACCCAATATGTAATAGACAAGACCTACTCCTTGCTCAGAGAACTGGACTCAACACCCCCTATTCACCACACAAGGATATATCTGACTAGTAATAATCTTAAAACCTATGTATTGAAATCTCTCTGTTAGTGTGTGAAGTGGGTGTAAAGCGGCATAAACACAGCCGTGAAAAGCAGCTAAACCCCATTCTAAAAATAAATTACTTTTAAAACCCCAGGAAACAAAGACAGTGAAAGAGAGAGAAATTCTTACACAATTCGTTCAGGGGCTGTGATGGAACCTGGATTGACCATATCTAGACCCACAGCTGGATGAGACATAAGGGTGGACACTCTTGGGGCTGAGAGGTTTGGTGAGGTTGGGTGAGTAAACGCAGACCCTTTAAAGTAATACTGCGTGGTACCCATCCCATGGGTCCCAAATCTCCAGGTTCAAGGGCATCTTCCTACATCGAAAACATGCATAGAAACCCAGAATATGGTACACCGTGTGATGGGGAAAGGTTTCTAAAACGCACCTCATTTCTCATCTCCTTGTGCTCGGGTTCGCCATTGCAGCCACTTTACTAGCAATCTCCCTACTTGGAGCATCAGCACCTTTAACCTCCTGTTCCGTACAGGTTGCAATTTGTCCTGAGGATGAACGGGAAGATGGGGAACCAATGAGAGACTAGCTCTTGGTGTTGGGACAGGCACAGGGCACTCTATTTTCCCATCAGGAAGAAGAATTAACCACAGGCTCAGCCTGCCCCCCGGAACGAGAACAGGGCCTGAAGCCATCCTGCGCTTTTACGGCCAGCTCCCAAAAAGCGAGTTGTAAAATGGAGCTTCAGGGCACTGCAATTCACAAACCTGCAGAGTTATAAATGATAACTCTCGTCCACAAATATATTGAGGGAAGGCAAAAAAGAGGATTTGAAATCAAGGCAGAATTGCAGGAAACAGATTTCAGGAGGTAGATTCGAATCGCCTTTAAAGCACATGAAAAGCGGCAAAACATTGATAATGATGCCCTTGGCCAAAAAGGGCGTATGCGTTTTTTCCTGAATATATTCAGGAAAAAACGCATACGCCCTTTTTGGCCAACCAAGCAACCTGGAAAGGCAAATCAGCGCTACAAAGAAGTCTCGCTTCCCATCGGTCACATGGGCCATGCTGAAATAAGTGTCAAAACCAGAAATGCAGGACAGGCCATGGAGAAAGGGGAGCCTTGCGACGCTGATGGGCGGGATGTAAATTGCCAACAGCCACTCTGGAGAAGGGTACAGTGTGTCCTGAAACATCTAAAAAACACAGCTTAGAGAGCATAGGGCACTTCCATGCATGGGGGTATAAATTGGGAAAGTTAAAAATCAGCAAGACACAAGCACACCAAAGTTTAGGGCTGCTCTGTTGCCAAGGACCTCCACTTCATTCCACCTTAAATATCCCAGGAAAGATAAAAATGGATAAATAAGTGGTGGTCCTTATGTACAATGGAATATCACTCAGCCATGAAATCAATGTCCTAAGGCTAGTAGCAGCATGATGAGTGGATTTAGGTACGAGACGATTCTAAGTGAAATAAGTCACACAGAAAAGGACACTTCTCATCAGATATCACTTATACAGGGAAAGTAAAAACCGTTACACTTGAACTGAATTACAAAACAGAACAGAGTCACACATGCAGAAAACACACTATGGCTGCTTAACAGGAAAGGTGAGGTGGGGTGATACATAAAACAAGGGTTTCAAATGAGCTGAGATACCGTTCCATAAACCCAATATGTAATAGACAAGACCTACTCCTTGCTCAGAGAACTGGACTCAACACCCCCTATTCACCACACAAGGATATATCTGACTAGTAATAATCTTAAAACCTATGTATTGAAATCTCTCTGTTAGTGTGTGAAGTGGGTGTAAAGCGGCATAAACACAGCAGTGAAAAGCAGCTAAACCCCATTCTAAAAATAAATTACTTTTAAAACCCCAGGAAACAAAGACAGTGAAAGAGAGAGAAATTCTTACACAATTCGTTCAGGGGCTGTGATGGAACCTGGATTGACCATATCTAGACCCACAGCTGGATGAGACATAAGGGTGGACACTCTTGGGGCTGAGAGGTTTGGTGAGGTTGGGTGAGTAAACGCAGACCCTTTAAAGTAATACTGCGTGGTACCCATCCCATGGGTCCCAAATCTCCAGGTTCAAGGGCATCTTCCTACATCGAAAACATGCATAGAAACCCAGAATATGGTACACCGTGTGATGGGGAAAGGTTTCTAAAACGCACCTCATTTCTCATCTCCTTGTGCTCGGGTTCGCCATTGCAGCCACTTTACTAGCAATCTCCCTACTTGGAGCATCAGCACCTTTAACCTCCTGTTCCGTACAGGTTGCAATTTGTCCTGAGGATGAACGGGAAGATGGGGAACCAATGAGAGACTAGCTCTTGGTGTTGGGACAGGCACAGGGCACTCTATTTTCCCATCAGGAAGAAGAATTAACCACAGGCTCAGCCTGCCCCCCGGAACGAGAACAGGGCCTGAAGCCATCCTGCGCTTTTACGGCCAGCTCCCAAAAAGCGAGTTGTAAAATGGAGCTTCAGGGCACTGCAATTCACAAACCTGCAGAGTTATAAATGATAACTCTCGTCCACAAATATATTGAGGGAAGGCAAAAAAGAGGATTTGAAATCAAGGCAGAATTGCAGGAAACAGATTTCAGGAGGTAGATTCGAATCGCCTTTAAAGCACATGAAAAGCGGCAAAACATTGATAATGATGCCCTTGGCCAAAAAGGGCGTATGCGTTTTTTCCTGAATATATTCAGGAAAAAACGCATACGCCCTTTTTGGCCAACCAAGCAACCTGGAAAGGCAAATCAGCGCTACAAAGAAGTCTCGCTTCCCATCGGTCACATGGGCCATGCTGAAATAAGTGTCAAAACCAGAAATGCAGGACAGGCCATGGAGAAAGGGGAGCCTTGCGACGCTGATGGGCGGGATGTAAATTGCCAACAGCCACTCTGGAGAAGGGTACAGTGTGTCCTGAAACATCTAAAAAACACAGCTTAGAGAGCATAGGGCACTTCCATGCATGGGGGTATAAATTGGGAAAGTTAAAAATCAGCAAGACACAAGCACACCAAAGTTTAGGGCTGCTCTGTTGCCAAGGACCTCCACTTCATTCCACCTTAAATATCCCAGGAAAGATAAAAATGGATAAATAAGTGGTGGTCCTTATGTACAATGGAATATCACTCAGCCATGAAATCAATGTCCTAAGGCTAGTAGCAGCATGATGAGTGGATTTAGGTACGAGACGATTCTAAGTGAAATAAGTCACACAGAAAAGGACACTTCTCATCAGATATCACTTATACAGGGAAAGTAAAAACCGTTACACTTGAACTGAATTACAAAACAGAACAGAGTCACACATGCAGAAAACACACTATGGCTGCTTAACAGGAAAGGTGAGGTGGGGTGATACATAAAACAAGGGTTTCAAATGAGCTGAGATACCGTTCCATAAACCCAATATGTAATAGACAAGACCTACTCCTTGCTCAGAGAACTGGACTCAACACCCCCTATTCACCACACAAGGATATATCTGACTAGTAATAATCTTAAAACCTATGTATTGAAATCTCTCTGTTAGTGTGTGAAGTGGGTGTAAAGCGGCATAAACACAGCAGTGAAAAGCAGCTAAACCCCATTCTAAAAATAAATTACTTTTAAAACCCCAGGAAACAAAGACAGTGAAAGAGAGAGAAATTCTTACACAATTCGTTCAGGGGCTGTGATGGAACCTGGATTGACCATATCTAGACCCACAGCTGGATGAGACATAAGGGTGGACACTCTTGGGGCTGAGAGGTTTGGTGAGGTTGGGTGAGTAAACGCAGACCCTTTAAAGTAATACTGCGTGGTACCCATCCCATGGGTCCCAAATCTCCAGGTTCAAGGGCATCTTCCTACATCGAAAACATGCATAGAAACCCAGAATATGGTACACCGTGTGATGGGGAAAGGTTTCTAAAACGCACCTCATTTCTCATCTCCTTGTGCTCGGGTTCGCCATTGCAGCCACTTTACTAGCAATCTCCCTACTTGGAGCATCAGCACCTTTAACCTCCTGTTCCGTACAGGTTGCAATTTGTCCTGAGGATGAACGGGAAGATGGGGAACCAATGAGAGACTAGCTCTTGGTGTTGGGACAGGCACAGGGCACTCTATTTTCCCATCAGGAAGAAGAATTAACCACAGGCTCAGCCTGCCCCCCGGAACGAGAACAGGGCCTGAAGCCATCCTGCGCTTTTACGGCCAGCTCCCAAAAAGCGAGTTGTAAAATGGAGCTTCAGGGCACTGCAATTCACAAACCTGCAGAGTTATAAATGATAACTCTCGTCCACAAATATATTGAGGGAAGGCAAAAAAGAGGATTTGAAATCAAGGCAGAATTGCAGGAAACAGATTTCAGGAGGTAGATTCGAATCGCCTTTAAAGCACATGAAAAGCGGCAAAACATTGATAATGATGCCCTTGGCCAAAAAGGGCGTATGCGTTTTTTCCTGAATATATTCAGGAAAAAACGCATACGCCCTTTTTGGCCAACCAAGCAACCTGGAAAGGCAAATCAGCGCTACAAAGAAGTCTCGCTTCCCATCGGTCACATGGGCCATGCTGAAATAAGTGTCAAAACCAGAAATGCAGGACAGGCCATGGAGAAAGGGGAGCCTTGCGACGCTGATGGGCGGGATGTAAATTGCCAACAGCCACTCTGGAGAAGGGTACAGTGTGTCCTGAAACATCTAAAAAACACAGCTTAGAGAGCATAGGGCACTTCCATGCATGGGGGTATAAATTGGGAAAGTTAAAAATCAGCAAGACACAAGCACACCAAAGTTTAGGGCTGCTCTGTTGCCAAGGACCTCCACTTCATTCCACCTTAAATATCCCAGGAAAGATAAAAATGGATAAATAAGTGGTGGTCCTTATGTACAATGGAATATCACTCAGCCATGAAATCAATGTCCTAAGGCTAGTAGCAGCATGATGAGTGGATTTAGGTACGAGACGATTCTAAGTGAAATAAGTCACACAGAAAAGGACACTTCTCATCAGATATCACTTATACAGGGAAAGTAAAAACCGTTACACTTGAACTGAATTACAAAACAGAACAGAGTCACACATGCAGAAAACACACTATGGCTGCTTAACAGGAAAGGTGAGGTGGGGTGATACATAAAACAAGGGTTTCAAATGAGCTGAGATACCGTTCCATAAACCCAATATGTAATAGACAAGACCTACTCCTTGCTCAGAGAACTGGACTCAACACCCCCTATTCACCACACAAGGATATATCTGACTAGTAATAATCTTAAAACCTATGTATTGAAATCTCTCTGTTAGTGTGTGAAGTGGGTGTAAAGCGGCATAAACACAGCAGTGAAAAGCAGCTAAACCCCATTCTAAAAATAAATTACTTTTAAAACCCCAGGAAACAAAGACAGTGAAAGAGAGAGAAATTCTTACACAATTCGTTCAGGGGCTGTGATGGAACCTGGATTGACCATATCTAGACCCACAGCTGGATGAGACATAAGGGTGGACACTCTTGGGGCTGAGAGGTTTGGTGAGGTTGGGTGAGTAAACGCAGACCCTTTAAAGTAATACTGCGTGGTACCCATCCCATGGGTCCCAAATCTCCAGGTTCAAGGGCATCTTCCTACATCGAAAACATGCATAGAAACCCAGAATATGGTACACCGTGTGATGGGGAAAGGTTTCTAAAACGCACCTCATTTCTCATCTCCTTGTGCTCGGGTTCGCCATTGCAGCCACTTTACTAGCAATCTCCCTACTTGGAGCATCAGCACCTTTAACCTCCTGTTCCGTACAGGTTGCAATTTGTCCTGAGGATGAACGGGAAGATGGGGAACCAATGAGAGACTAGCTCTTGGTGTTGGGACAGGCACAGGGCACTCTATTTTCCCATCAGGAAGAAGAATTAACCACAGGCTCAGCCTGCCCCCCGGAACGAGAACAGGGCCTGAAGCCATCCTGCGCTTTTACGGCCAGCTCCCAAAAAGCGAGTTGTAAAATGGAGCTTCAGGGCACTGCAATTCACAAACCTGCAGAGTTATAAATGATAACTCTCGTCCACAAATATATTGAGGGAAGGCAAAAAAGAGGATTTGAAATCAAGGCAGAATTGCAGGAAACAGATTTCAGGAGGTAGATTCGAATCGCCTTTAAAGCACATGAAAAGCGGCAAAACATTGATAATGATGCCCTTGGCCAAAAAGGGCGTATGCGTTTTTTCCTGAATATATTCAGGAAAAAACGCATACGCCCTTTTTGGCCAACCAAGCAACCTGGAAAGGCAAATCAGCGCTACAAAGAAGTCTCGCTTCCCATCGGTCACATGGGCCATGCTGAAATAAGTGTCAAAACCAGAAATGCAGGACAGGCCATGGAGAAAGGGGAGCCTTGCGACGCTGATGGGCGGGATGTAAATTGCCAACAGCCACTCTGGAGAAGGGTACAGTGTGTCCTGAAACATCTAAAAAACACAGCTTAGAGAGCATAGGGCACTTCCATGCATGGGGGTATAAATTGGGAAAGTTAAAAATCAGCAAGACACAAGCACACCAAAGTTTAGGGCTGCTCTGTTGCCAAGGACCTCCACTTCATTCCACCTTAAATATCCCAGGAAAGATAAAAATGGATAAATAAGTGGTGGTCCTTATGTACAATGGAATATCACTCAGCCATGAAATCAATGTCCTAAGGCTAGTAGCAGCATGATGAGTGGATTTAGGTACGAGACGATTCTAAGTGAAATAAGTCACACAGAAAAGGACACTTCTCATCAGATATCACTTATACAGGGAAAGTAAAAACCGTTACACTTGAACTGAATTACAAAACAGAACAGAGTCACACATGCAGAAAACACACTATGGCTGCTTAACAGGAAAGGTGAGGTGGGGTGATACATAAAACAAGGGTTTCAAATGAGCTGAGATACCGTTCCATAAACCCAATATGTAATAGACAAGACCTACTCCTTGCTCAGAGAACTGGACTCAACACCCCCTATTCACCACACAAGGATATATCTGACTAGTAATAATCTTAAAACCTATGTATTGAAATCTCTCTGTTAGTGTGTGAAGTGGGTGTAAAGCGGCATAAACACAGCAGTGAAAAGCAGCTAAACCCCATTCTAAAAATAAATTACTTTTAAAACCCCAGGAAACAAAGACAGTGAAAGAGAGAGAAATTCTTACACAATTCGTTCAGGGGCTGTGATGGAACCTGGATTGACCATATCTAGACCCACAGCTGGATGAGACATAAGGGTGGACACTCTTGGGGCTGAGAGGTTTGGTGAGGTTGGGTGAGTAAACGCAGACCCTTTAAAGTAATACTGCGTGGTACCCATCCCATGGGTCCCAAATCTCCAGGTTCAAGGGCATCTTCCTACATCGAAAACATGCATAGAAACCCAGAATATGGTACACCGTGTGATGGGGAAAGGTTTCTAAAACGCACCTCATTTCTCATCTCCTTGTGCTCGGGTTCGCCATTGCAGCCACTTTACTAGCAATCTCCCTACTTGGAGCATCAGCACCTTTAACCTCCTGTTCCGTACAGGTTGCAATTTGTCCTGAGGATGAACGGGAAGATGGGGAACCAATGAGAGACTAGCTCTTGGTGTTGGGACAGGCACAGGGCACTCTATTTTCCCATCAGGAAGAAGAATTAACCACAGGCTCAGCCTGCCCCCCGGAACGAGAACAGGGCCTGAAGCCATCCTGCGCTTTTACGGCCAGCTCCCAAAAAGCGAGTTGTAAAATGGAGCTTCAGGGCACTGCAATTCACAAACCTGCAGAGTTATAAATGATAACTCTCGTCCACAAATATATTGAGGGAAGGCAAAAAAGAGGATTTGAAATCAAGGCAGAATTGCAGGAAACAGATTTCAGGAGGTAGATTCGAATCGCCTTTAAAGCACATGAAAAGCGGCAAAACATTGATAATGATGCCCTTGGCCAAAAAGGGCGTATGCGTTTTTTCCTGAATATATTCAGGAAAAAACGCATACGCCCTTTTTGGCCAACCAAGCAACCTGGAAAGGCAAATCAGCGCTACAAAGAAGTCTCGCTTCCCATCGGTCACATGGGCCATGCTGAAATAAGTGTCAAAACCAGAAATGCAGGACAGGCCATGGAGAAAGGGGAGCCTTGCGACGCTGATGGGCGGGATGTAAATTGCCAACAGCCACTCTGGAGAAGGGTACAGTGTGTCCTGAAACATCTAAAAAACACAGCTTAGAGAGCATAGGGCACTTCCATGCATGGGGGTATAAATTGGGAAAGTTAAAAATCAGCAAGACACAAGCACACCAAAGTTTAGGGCTGCTCTGTTGCCAAGGACCTCCACTTCATTCCACCTTAAATATCCCAGGAAAGATAAAAATGGATAAATAAGTGGTGGTCCTTATGTACAATGGAATATCACTCAGCCATGAAATCAATGTCCTAAGGCTAGTAGCAGCATGATGAGTGGATTTAGGTACGAGACGATTCTAAGTGAAATAAGTCACACAGAAAAGGACACTTCTCATCAGATATCACTTATACAGGGAAAGTAAAAACCGTTACACTTGAACTGAATTACAAAACAGAACAGAGTCACACATGCAGAAAACACACTATGGCTGCTTAACAGGAAAGGTGAGGTGGGGTGATACATAAAACAAGGGTTTCAAATGAGCTGAGATACCGTTCCATAAACCCAATATGTAATAGACAAGACCTACTCCTTGCTCAGAGAACTGGACTCAACACCCCCTATTCACCACACAAGGATATATCTGACTAGTAATAATCTTAAAACCTATGTATTGAAATCTCTCTGTTAGTGTGTGAAGTGGGTGTAAAGCGGCATAAACACAGCAGTGAAAAGCAGCTAAACCCCATTCTAAAAATAAATTACTTTTAAAACCCCAGGAAACAAAGACAGTGAAAGAGAGAGAAATTCTTACACAATTCGTTCAGGGGCTGTGATGGAACCTGGATTGACCATATCTAGACCCACAGCTGGATGAGACATAAGGGTGGACACTCTTGGGGCTGAGAGGTTTGGTGAGGTTGGGTGAGTAAACGCAGACCCTTTAAAGTAATACTGCGTGGTACCCATCCCATGGGTCCCAAATCTCCAGGTTCAAGGGCATCTTCCTACATCGAAAACATGCATAGAAACCCAGAATATGGTACACCGTGTGATGGGGAAAGGTTTCTAAAACGCACCTCATTTCTCATCTCCTTGTGCTCGGGTTCGCCATTGCAGCCACTTTACTAGCAATCTCCCTACTTGGAGCATCAGCACCTTTAACCTCCTGTTCCGTACAGGTTGCAATTTGTCCTGAGGATGAACGGGAAGATGGGGAACCAATGAGAGACTAGCTCTTGGTGTTGGGACAGGCACAGGGCACTCTATTTTCCCATCAGGAAGAAGAATTAACCACAGGCTCAGCCTGCCCCCCGGAACGAGAACAGGGCCTGAAGCCATCCTGCGCTTTTACGGCCAGCTCCCAAAAAGCGAGTTGTAAAATGGAGCTTCAGGGCACTGCAATTCACAAACCTGCAGAGTTATAAATGATAACTCTCGTCCACAAATATATTGAGGGAAGGCAAAAAAGAGGATTTGAAATCAAGGCAGAATTGCAGGAAACAGATTTCAGGAGGTAGATTCGAATCGCCTTTAAAGCACATGAAAAGCGGCAAAACATTGATAATGATGCCCTTGGCCAAAAAGGGCGTATGCGTTTTTTCCTGAATATATTCAGGAAAAAACGCATACGCCCTTTTTGGCCAACCAAGCAACCTGGAAAGGCAAATCAGCGCTACAAAGAAGTCTCGCTTCCCATCGGTCACATGGGCCATGCTGAAATAAGTGTCAAAACCAGAAATGCAGGACAGGCCATGGAGAAAGGGGAGCCTTGCGACGCTGATGGGCGGGATGTAAATTGCCAACAGCCACTCTGGAGAAGGGTACAGTGTGTCCTGAAACATCTAAAAAACACAGCTTAGAGAGCATAGGGCACTTCCATGCATGGGGGTATAAATTGGGAAAGTTAAAAATCAGCAAGACACAAGCACACCAAAGTTTAGGGCTGCTCTGTTGCCAAGGACCTCCACTTCATTCCACCTTAAATATCCCAGGAAAGATAAAAATGGATAAATAAGTGGTGGTCCTTATGTACAATGGAATATCACTCAGCCATGAAATCAATGTCCTAAGGCTAGTAGCAGCATGATGAGTGGATTTAGGTACGAGACGATTCTAAGTGAAATAAGTCACACAGAAAAGGACACTTCTCATCAGATATCACTTATACAGGGAAAGTAAAAACCGTTACACTTGAACTGAATTACAAAACAGAACAGAGTCACACATGCAGAAAACACACTATGGCTGCTTAACAGGAAAGGTGAGGTGGGGTGATACATAAAACAAGGGTTTCAAATGAGCTGAGATACCGTTCCATAAACCCAATATGTAATAGACAAGACCTACTCCTTGCTCAGAGAACTGGACTCAACACCCCCTATTCACCACACAAGGATATATCTGACTAGTAATAATCTTAAAACCTATGTATTGAAATCTCTCTGTTAGTGTGTGAAGTGGGTGTAAAGCGGCATAAACACAGCAGTGAAAAGCAGCTAAACCCCATTCTAAAAATAAATTACTTTTAAAACCCCAGGAAACAAAGACAGTGAAAGAGAGAGAAATTCTTACACAATTCGTTCAGGGGCTGTGATGGAACCTGGATTGACCATATCTAGACCCACAGCTGGATGAGACATAAGGGTGGACACTCTTGGGGCTGAGAGGTTTGGTGAGGTTGGGTGAGTAAACGCAGACCCTTTAAAGTAATACTGCGTGGTACCCATCCCATGGGTCCCAAATCTCCAGGTTCAAGGGCATCTTCCTACATCGAAAACATGCATAGAAACCCAGAATATGGTACACCGTGTGATGGGGAAAGGTTTCTAAAACGCACCTCATTTCTCATCTCCTTGTGCTCGGGTTCGCCATTGCAGCCACTTTACTAGCAATCTCCCTACTTGGAGCATCAGCACCTTTAACCTCCTGTTCCGTACAGGTTGCAATTTGTCCTGAGGATGAACGGGAAGATGGGGAACCAATGAGAGACTAGCTCTTGGTGTTGGGACAGGCACAGGGCACTCTATTTTCCCATCAGGAAGAAGAATTAACCACAGGCTCAGCCTGCCCCCCGGAACGAGAACAGGGCCTGAAGCCATCCTGCGCTTTTACGGCCAGCTCCCAAAAAGCGAGTTGTAAAATGGAGCTTCAGGGCACTGCAATTCACAAACCTGCAGAGTTATAAATGATAACTCTCGTCCACAAATATATTGAGGGAAGGCAAAAAAGAGGATTTGAAATCAAGGCAGAATTGCAGGAAACAGATTTCAGGAGGTAGATTCGAATCGCCTTTAAAGCACATGAAAAGCGGCAAAACATTGATAATGATGCCCTTGGCCAAAAAGGGCGTATGCGTTTTTTCCTGAATATATTCAGGAAAAAACGCATACGCCCTTTTTGGCCAACCAAGCAACCTGGAAAGGCAAATCAGCGCTACAAAGAAGTCTCGCTTCCCATCGGTCACATGGGCCATGCTGAAATAAGTGTCAAAACCAGAAATGCAGGACAGGCCATGGAGAAAGGGGAGCCTTGCGACGCTGATGGGCGGGATGTAAATTGCCAACAGCCACTCTGGAGAAGGGTACAGTGTGTCCTGAAACATCTAAAAAACACAGCTTAGAGAGCATAGGGCACTTCCATGCATGGGGGTATAAATTGGGAAAGTTAAAAATCAGCAAGACACAAGCACACCAAAGTTTAGGGCTGCTCTGTTGCCAAGGACCTCCACTTCATTCCACCTTAAATATCCCAGGAAAGATAAAAATGGATAAATAAGTGGTGGTCCTTATGTACAATGGAATATCACTCAGCCATGAAATCAATGTCCTAAGGCTAGTAGCAGCATGATGAGTGGATTTAGGTACGAGACGATTCTAAGTGAAATAAGTCACACAGAAAAGGACACTTCTCATCAGATATCACTTATACAGGGAAAGTAAAAACCGTTACACTTGAACTGAATTACAAAACAGAACAGAGTCACACATGCAGAAAACACACTATGGCTGCTTAACAGGAAAGGTGAGGTGGGGTGATACATAAAACAAGGGTTTCAAATGAGCTGAGATACCGTTCCATAAACCCAATATGTAATAGACAAGACCTACTCCTTGCTCAGAGAACTGGACTCAACACCCCCTATTCACCACACAAGGATATATCTGACTAGTAATAATCTTAAAACCTATGTATTGAAATCTCTCTGTTAGTGTGTGAAGTGGGTGTAAAGCGGCATAAACACAGCAGTGAAAAGCAGCTAAACCCCATTCTAAAAATAAATTACTTTTAAAACCCCAGGAAACAAAGACAGTGAAAGAGAGAGAAATTCTTACACAATTCGTTCAGGGGCTGTGATGGAACCTGGATTGACCATATCTAGACCCACAGCTGGATGAGACATAAGGGTGGACACTCTTGGGGCTGAGAGGTTTGGTGAGGTTGGGTGAGTAAACGCAGACCCTTTAAAGTAATACTGCGTGGTACCCATCCCATGGGTCCCAAATCTCCAGGTTCAAGGGCATCTTCCTACATCGAAAACATGCATAGAAACCCAGAATATGGTACACCGTGTGATGGGGAAAGGTTTCTAAAACGCACCTCATTTCTCATCTCCTTGTGCTCGGGTTCGCCATTGCAGCCACTTTACTAGCAATCTCCCTACTTGGAGCATCAGCACCTTTAACCTCCTGTTCCGTACAGGTTGCAATTTGTCCTGAGGATGAACGGGAAGATGGGGAACCAATGAGAGACTAGCTCTTGGTGTTGGGACAGGCACAGGGCACTCTATTTTCCCATCAGGAAGAAGAATTAACCACAGGCTCAGCCTGCCCCCCGGAACGAGAACAGGGCCTGAAGCCATCCTGCGCTTTTACGGCCAGCTCCCAAAAAGCGAGTTGTAAAATGGAGCTTCAGGGCACTGCAATTCACAAACCTGCAGAGTTATAAATGATAACTCTCGTCCACAAATATATTGAGGGAAGGCAAAAAAGAGGATTTGAAATCAAGGCAGAATTGCAGGAAACAGATTTCAGGAGGTAGATTCGAATCGCCTTTAAAGCACATGAAAAGCGGCAAAACATTGATAATGATGCCCTTGGCCAAAAAGGGCGTATGCGTTTTTTCCTGAATATATTCAGGAAAAAACGCATACGCCCTTTTTGGCCAACCAAGCAACCTGGAAAGGCAAATCAGCGCTACAAAGAAGTCTCGCTTCCCATCGGTCACATGGGCCATGCTGAAATAAGTGTCAAAACCAGAAATGCAGGACAGGCCATGGAGAAAGGGGAGCCTTGCGACGCTGATGGGCGGGATGTAAATTGCCAACAGCCACTCTGGAGAAGGGTACAGTGTGTCCTGAAACATCTAAAAAACACAGCTTAGAGAGCATAGGGCACTTCCATGCATGGGGGTATAAATTGGGAAAGTTAAAAATCAGCAAGACACAAGCACACCAAAGTTTAGGGCTGCTCTGTTGCCAAGGACCTCCACTTCATTCCACCTTAAATATCCCAGGAAAGATAAAAATGGATAAATAAGTGGTGGTCCTTATGTACAATGGAATATCACTCAGCCATGAAATCAATGTCCTAAGGCTAGTAGCAGCATGATGAGTGGATTTAGGTACGAGACGATTCTAAGTGAAATAAGTCACACAGAAAAGGACACTTCTCATCAGATATCACTTATACAGGGAAAGTAAAAACCGTTACACTTGAACTGAATTACAAAACAGAACAGAGTCACACATGCAGAAAACACACTATGGCTGCTTAACAGGAAAGGTGAGGTGGGGTGATACATAAAACAAGGGTTTCAAATGAGCTGAGATACCGTTCCATAAACCCAATATGTAATAGACAAGACCTACTCCTTGCTCAGAGAACTGGACTCAACACCCCCTATTCACCACACAAGGATATATCTGACTAGTAATAATCTTAAAACCTATGTATTGAAATCTCTCTGTTAGTGTGTGAAGTGGGTGTAAAGCGGCATAAACACAGCAGTGAAAAGCAGCTAAACCCCATTCTAAAAATAAATTACTTTTAAAACCCCAGGAAACAAAGACAGTGAAAGAGAGAGAAATTCTTACACAATTCGTTCAGGGGCTGTGATGGAACCTGGATTGACCATATCTAGACCCACAGCTGGATGAGACATAAGGGTGGACACTCTTGGGGCTGAGAGGTTTGGTGAGGTTGGGTGAGTAAACGCAGACCCTTTAAAGTAATACTGCGTGGTACCCATCCCATGGGTCCCAAATCTCCAGGTTCAAGGGCATCTTCCTACATCGAAAACATGCATAGAAACCCAGAATATGGTACACCGTGTGATGGGGAAAGGTTTCTAAAACGCACCTCATTTCTCATCTCCTTGTGCTCGGGTTCGCCATTGCAGCCACTTTACTAGCAATCTCCCTACTTGGAGCATCAGCACCTTTAACCTCCTGTTCCGTACAGGTTGCAATTTGTCCTGAGGATGAACGGGAAGATGGGGAACCAATGAGAGACTAGCTCTTGGTGTTGGGACAGGCACAGGGCACTCTATTTTCCCATCAGGAAGAAGAATTAACCACAGGCTCAGCCTGCCCCCCGGAACGAGAACAGGGCCTGAAGCCATCCTGCGCTTTTACGGCCAGCTCCCAAAAAGCGAGTTGTAAAATGGAGCTTCAGGGCACTGCAATTCACAAACCTGCAGAGTTATAAATGATAACTCTCGTCCACAAATATATTGAGGGAAGGCAAAAAAGAGGATTTGAAATCAAGGCAGAATTGCAGGAAACAGATTTCAGGAGGTAGATTCGAATCGCCTTTAAAGCACATGAAAAGCGGCAAAACATTGATAATGATGCCCTTGGCCAAAAAGGGCGTATGCGTTTTTTCCTGAATATATTCAGGAAAAAACGCATACGCCCTTTTTGGCCAACCAAGCAACCTGGAAAGGCAAATCAGCTCTACAAAGAAGTCTCGCTTCCCATCGGTCAAATGGGCCATGCTGAAATAAGTGTCAAAACCAGAAATGCAGGACAGGCCATGGAGAAAGGGGAGCCTTGCGACGCTGATGGGCGGGATGTAAATTGCCAACAGCCACTCTGGAGAAGGGTACAGTGTGTCCTGAAACATCTAAAAAACACAGCTTAGAGAGCATAGGGCACTTCCATGCATGGGGGTATAAATTGGGAAAGTTAAAAATCAGCAAGACACAAGCACACCAAAGTTTAGGGCTGCTCTGTTGCCAAGGACCTCCACTTCATTCCACCTTAAATATCCCAGGAAAGATAAAAATGGATAAATAAGTGGTGGTCCTTATGTACAATGGAATATCACTCAGCCATGAAATCAATGTCCTAAGGCTAGTAGCAGCATGATGAGTGGATTTAGGTACGAGACGTTTCTAAGTGAAATAAGTCACACAGAAAAGGACACTTCTCATCAGATATCACTTATACAGGGAAAGTAAAAACCGTTACACTTGAACTGAATTACAAAACAGAACAGAGTCACACATGCAGAAAACACACTATGGCTGCTTAACAGGAAAGGTGAGGTGGGGTGATACATAAAACAAGGGTTTCAAATGAGCTGAGATACCGTTCCATAAACCCAATATGTAATAGACAAGACCTACTCCTTGCTCAGAGAACTGGACTCAACACCCCCTATTCACCACACAAGGATATATCTGACTAGTAATAATCTTAAAACCTATGTATTGAAATCTCTCTGTTAGTGTGTGAAGTGGGTGTAAAGCGGCATAAACACAGCAGTGAAAAGCAGCTAAACCCCATTCTAAAAATAAATTACTTTTAAAACCCCAGGAAACAAAGACAGTGAAAGAGAGAGAAATTCTTACACAATTCGTTCAGGGGCTGTGATGGAACCTGGATTGACCATATCTAGACCCACAGCTGGATGAGACATAAGGGTGGACACTCTTGGGGCTGAGAGGTTTGGTGAGGTTGGGTGAGTAAACGCAGACCCTTTAAAGTAATACTGCGTGGTACCCATCCCATGGGTCCCAAATCTCCAGGTTCAAGGGCATCTTCCTACATCGAAAACATGCATAGAAACCCAGAATATGGTACACCGTGTGATGGGGAAAGGTTTCTAAAACGCACCTCATTTCTCATCTCCTTGTGCTCGGGTTCGCCATTGCAGCCACTTTACTAGCAATCTCCCTACTTGGAGCATCAGCACCTTTAACCTCCTGTTCCGTACAGGTTGCAATTTGTCCTGAGGGTGAACGGGAAGATGGGGAACCAATGAGAGACTAGCTCTTGGTGTTGGGACAGGCACAGGGCACTCTATTTTCCCATCAGGAAGAAGAATTAACCACAGGCTCAGCCTGCCCCCCGGAACGAGAACAGGGCCTGAAGCCATCCTGCGCTTTTACGGCCAGCTCCCAAAAAGCGAGTTGTAAAATGGAGCTTCAGGGCACTGCAATTCACAAACCTGCAGAGTTATAAATGATAACTCTCGTCCACAAATATATTGAGGGAAGGCAAAAAAGAGGATTTGAAATCAAGGCAGAATTGCAGGAAACATTTCAGGAGGTAGATTCGAATCGCCTTTAAAGCACATGAAAAGCGGCAAAACATTGATAATGATGCCCTTGGCCAAAAAGGGCGTATGCGTTTTTTCCTGAATATATTCAGGAAAAAACGCATACGCCCTTTTTGGCCAACCAAGCAACCTGGAAAGGCAAATCAGCGCTACAAAGAAGTCTCGCTTCCCATCGGTCACAAGGGCCATGCTGAGAAAAGTGTCAAAACCAGAAATGCAGGACAGGCCATGGAGAAAGGGGAGCCTTGCGACGCTGATGGGCGGGATGTAAATTGCCAACAGCCACTCTGGAGAAGGGTACAGTGTGTCCTGAAACATCTAAAAAACACAGCTTAGAGAGCATAGGGCACTTCCATGCATGGGGGTATAAATTGGGAAAGTTAAAAATCAGCAAGACACAAGCACACCAAACTTTAGGGCTGCTCTGTTGCCAAGGACCTCCACTTCATTCCACCTTAAATATCCCAGGAAAGATAAAAATGGATAAATAAGTGGTGGTCCTTATGTACAATGGAATATCACTCAGCCATGAAATCAATGTCCTAAGGCTAGTAGCAGCATGATGAGTGGATTTAGGTACGAGACGATTCTAAGTGAAATAAGTCACACAGAAAAGGACACTTCTCATCAGATATCCCTTTTACAGGGAAAGTAAAAACCGTTACACTTGAACTGAATTACAAAACAGAACAGAGTCACACATGCAGAAAACACACTATGGCTGCTTAACAGGAAAGGTGAGGTGGGGTGATACATAAAACAAGGGTTTCAAATGAGCTGAGATACCGTTCCATAAACCCAATATGTAATAGACAAGACCTACTCCTTGCTCAGAGAACTGGACTCAACACCCCCTATTCACCACACAAGGATATATCTGACTAGTAATAATCTTAAAACCTATGTATTGAAATCTCTCTGTTAGTGTGTGAAGTGGGTGTAAAGCGGCATAAACACAGCAGTGAAAAGCAGCTAAACCCCATTCTAAAAATAAATTACTTTTAAAACCCCAGGAAACAAAGACAGTGAAAGAGAGAGAAATTCTTACACAATTCGTTCAGGGGCTGTGATGGAACCTGGATTGACCATATCTAGACCCACAGCTGGATGAGACATAAGGGTGGACACTCTTGGGGCTGAGAGGTTTGGTGAGGTTGGGTGAGTAAACACAGACCCTTTAAAGTAATACTGCGTGGTACCCATCCCATGGGTCCCAAATCTCCAGGTTCAAGGGCATCTTCCTACATCGAAAACATGCATAGAAACCCAGAATATGGTACACCGTGTGATGGGGAAAGGTTTCTAAAACGCACCTCATTTCTCATCTCCTTGTGCTCGGGTTCGCCATTGCAGCCACTTTACTAGCAATCTCCCTACTTGGAGCATCAGCACCTTTAACCTCCTGTTCCGTACAGGTTGCAATTTGTCCTGAGGATGAACGGGAAGATGGGGAACCAATGAGAGACTAGCTCTTGGTGTTGGGACAGGCACAGGGCACTCTATTTTCCCATCAGGAAGAAGAATTAACCACAGGCTCAGCCTGCCCCCCGGAACGAGAACAGGGCCTGAAGCCATCCTGCGCTTTTACGGCCAGCTCCCAAAAAGCGAGTTGTAAAATGGAGCTTCAGGGCACTGCAATTCACAAACCCGCAGAGTTATAAATGATAACTCTCGTCCACAAATATATTGAGGGAAGGCAAAAAAGAGGATTTGAAATCAAGGCAGAATTGCAGGAAACAGATTTCAGGAGGTAGATTCGAATCGCCTTTAAAGCACATGAAAAGCGGCAAAACATTGATAATGATGCCCTTGGCCAAAAAGGGCGTATGCGTTTTTTCCTGAATATATTCAGGAAAAAACGCATACGCCCTTTTTGGCCAACCAAGCAACCTGGAAAGGCAAATCAGCGCTACAAAGAAGTCTCGCTTCCCATCGGTCACATGGGCCATGCTGAAATAAGTGTCAAAACCAGAAATGCAGGACAGGCCATGGAGAAAGGGGAGCCTTGCGACGCTGATGGGCGGGATGTAAATTGCCAACAGCCACTCTGGAGAAGGGTACAGTGTGTCCTGAAACATCTAAAAAACACAGCTTAGAGAGCATAGGGCACTTCCATGCATGGGGGTATAAATTGGGAAAGTTAAAAATCAGCAAGACACAAGCACACCAAAGTTTAGGGCTGCTCTGTTGCCAAGGACCTCCACTTCATTCCACCTTAAATATCCCAGGAAAGATAAAAATGGATAAATAAGTGGTGGTCCTTATGTACAATGGAATATCACTCAGCCATGAAATCAATGTCCTAAGGCTAGTAGCAGCATGATGAGTGGATTTAGGTACGAGACGATTCTAAGTGAAATAAGTCACACAGAAAAGGACACTTCTCATCAGATATCACTTATACAGGGAAAGTAAAAACCGTTACACTTGAACTGAATTACAAAACAGAACAGAGTCACACATGCAGAAAACACACTATGGCTGCTTAACAGGAAAGGTGAGGTGGGGTGATACATAAAACAAGGGTTTCAAATGAGCTGAGATACCGTTCCATAAACCCAATATGTAATAGACAAGACCTACTCCTTGCTCAGAGAACTGGACTCAACACCCCCTATTCACCACACAAGGATATATCTGACTAGTAATAATCTTAAAACCTATGTATTGAAATCTCTCTGTTAGTGTGTGAAGTGGGTGTAAAGCGGCATAAACACAGCAGTGAAAAGCAGCTAAACCCCATTCTAAAAATAAATTACTTTTAAAACCCCAGGAAACAAAGACAGTGAAAGAGAGAGAAATTCTTACACAATTCGTTCAGGGGCTGTGATGGAACCTGGATTGACCATATCTAGACCCACAGCTGGATGAGACATAAGGGTGGACACTCTTGGGGCTGAGAGGTTTGGTGAGGTTGGGTGAGTAAACGCAGACCCTTTAAAGTAATACTGCGTGGTACCCATCCCATGGGTCCCAAATCTCCAGGTTCAAGGGCATCTTCCTACATCGAAAACATGCATAGAAACCCAGAATATGGTACACCGTGTGATGGGGAAAGGTTTCTAAAACGCACCTCATTTCTCATCTCCTTGTGCTCGGGTTCGCCATTGCAGCCACTTTACTAGCAATCTCCCTACTTGGAGCATCAGCACCTTTAACCTCCTGTTCCGTACAGGTTGCAATTTGTCCTGAGGATGAACGGGAAGATGGGGAACCAATGAGAGACTAGCTCTTGGTGTTGGGACAGGCACAGGGCACTCTATTTTCCCATCAGGAAGAAGAATTAACCACAGGCTCAGCCTGCCCCCCGGAACGAGAACAGGGCCTGAAGCCATCCTGCGCTTTTACGGCCAGCTCCCAAAAAGCGAGTTGTAAAATGGAGCTTCAGGGCACTGCAATTCACAAACCTGCAGAGTTATAAATGATAACTCTCGTCCACAAATATATTGAGGGAAGGCAAAAAAGAGGATTTGAAATCAAGGCAGAATTGCAGGAAACAGATTTCAGGAGGTAGATTCGAATCGCCTTTAAAGCACATGAAAAGCGGCAAAACATTGATAATGATGCCCTTGGCCAAAAAGGGCGTATGCGTTTTTTCCTGAATATATTCAGGAAAAAACGCATACGCCCTTTTTGGCCAACCAAGCAACCTGGAAAGGCAAATCAGCGCTACAAAGAAGTCTCGCTTCCCATCGGTCACATGGGCCATGCTGAAATAAGTGTCAAAACCAGAAATGCAGGACAGGCCATGGAGAAAGGGGAGCCTTGCGACGCTGATGGGCGGGATGTAAATTGCCAACAGCCACTCTGGAGAAGGGTACAGTGTGTCCTGAAACATCTAAAAAACACAGCTTAGAGAGCATAGGGCACTTCCATGCATGGGGGTATAAATTGGGAAAGTTAAAAATCAGCAAGACACAAGCACACCAAAGTTTAGGGCTGCTCTGTTGCCAAGGACCTCCACTTCATTCCACCTTAAATATCCCAGGAAAGATAAAAATGGATAAATAAGTGGTGGTCCTTATGTACAATGGAATATCACTCAGCCATGAAATCAATGTCCTAAGGCTAGTAGCAGCATGATGAGTGGATTTAGGTACGAGACGATTCTAAGTGAAATAAGTCACACAGAAAAGGACACTTCTCATCAGATATCACTTATACAGGGAAAGTAAAAACCGTTACACTTGAACTGAATTACAAAACAGAACAGAGTCACACATGCAGAAAACACACTATGGCTGCTTAACAGGAAAGGTGAGGTGGGGTGATACATAAAACAAGGGTTTCAAATGAGCTGAGATACCGTTCCATAAACCCAATATGTAATAGACAAGACCTACTCCTTGCTCAGAGAACTGGACTCAACACCCCCTATTCACCACACAAGGATATATCTGACTAGTAATAATCTTAAAACCTATGTATTGAAATCTCTCTGTTAGTGTGTGAAGTGGGTGTAAAGCGGCATAAACACAGCAGTGAAAAGCAGCTAAACCCCATTCTAAAAATAAATTACTTTTAAAACCCCAGGAAACAAAGACAGTGAAAGAGAGAGAAATTCTTACACAATTCGTTCAGGGGCTGTGATGGAACCTGGATTGACCATATCTAGACCCACAGCTGGATGAGACATAAGGGTGGACACTCTTGGGGCTGAGAGGTTTGGTGAGGTTGGGTGAGTAAACGCAGACCCTTTAAAGTAATACTGCGTGGTACCCATCCCATGGGTCCCAAATCTCCAGGTTCAAGGGCATCTTCCTACATCGAAAACATGCATAGAAACCCAGAATATGGTACACCGTGTGATGGGGAAAGGTTTCTAAAACGCACCTCATTTCTCATCTCCTTGTGCTCGGGTTCGCCATTGCAGCCACTTTACTAGCAATCTCCCTACTTGGAGCATCAGCACCTTTAACCTCCTGTTCCGTACAGGTTGCAATTTGTCCTGAGGATGAACGGGAAGATGGGGAACCAATGAGAGACTAGCTCTTGGTGTTGGGACAGGCACAGGGCACTCTATTTTCCCATCAGGAAGAAGAATTAACCACAGGCTCAGCCTGCCCCCCGGAACGAGAACAGGGCCTGAAGCCATCCTGCGCTTTTACGGCCAGCTCCCAAAAAGCGAGTTGTAAAATGGAGCTTCAGGGCACTGCAATTCACAAACCTGCAGAGTTATAAATGATAACTCTCGTCCACAAATATATTGAGGGAAGGCAAAAAAGAGGATTTGAAATCAAGGCAGAATTGCAGGAAACAGATTTCAGGAGGTAGATTCGAATCGCCTTTAAAGCACATGAAAAGCGGCAAAACATTGATAATGATGCCCTTGGCCAAAAAGGGCGTATGCGTTTTTTCCTGAATATATTCAGGAAAAAACGCATACGCCCTTTTTGGCCAACCAAGCAACCTGGAAAGGCAAATCAGCTCTACAAAGAAGTCTCGCTTCCCATCGGTCAAATGGGCCATGCTGAAATAAGTGTCAAAACCAGAAATGCAGGACAGGCCATGGAGAAAGGGGAGCCTTGCGACGCTGATGGGCGGGATGTAAATTGCCAACAGCCACTCTGGAGAAGGGTACAGTGTGTCCTGAAACATCTAAAAAACACAGCTTAGAGAGCATAGGGCACTTCCATGCATGGGGGTATAAATTGGGAAAGTTAAAAATCAGCAAGACACAAGCACACCAAAGTTTAGGGCTGCTCTGTTGCCAAGGACCTCCACTTCATTCCACCTTAAATATCCCAGGAAAGATAAAAATGGATAAATAAGTGGTGGTCCTTATGTACAATGGAATATCACTCAGCCATGAAATCAATGTCCTAAGGCTAGTAGCAGCATGATGAGTGGATTTAGGTACGAGACGTTTCTAAGTGAAATAAGTCACACAGAAAAGGACACTTCTCATCAGATATCACTTATACAGGGAAAGTAAAAACCGTTACACTTGAACTGAATTACAAAACAGAACAGAGTCACACATGCAGAAAACACACTATGGCTGCTTAACAGGAAAGGTGAGGTGGGGTGATACATAAAACAAGGGTTTCAAATGAGCTGAGATACCGTTCCATAAACCCAATATGTAATAGACAAGACCTACTCCTTGCTCAGAGAACTGGACTCAACACCCCCTATTCACCACACAAGGATATATCTGACTAGTAATAATCTTAAAACCTATGTATTGAAATCTCTCTGTTAGTGTGTGAAGTGGGTGTAAAGCGGCATAAACACAGCAGTGAAAAGCAGCTAAACCCCATTCTAAAAATAAATTACTTTTAAAACCCCAGGAAACAAAGACAGTGAAAGAGAGAGAAATTCTTACACAATTCGTTCAGGGGCTGTGATGGAACCTGGATTGACCATATCTAGACCCACAGCTGGATGAGACATAAGGGTGGACACTCTTGGGGCTGAGAGGTTTGGTGAGGTTGGGTGAGTAAACGCAGACCCTTTAAAGTAATACTGCGTGGTACCCATCCCATGGGTCCCAAATCTCCAGGTTCAAGGGCATCTTCCTACATCGAAAACATGCATAGAAACCCAGAATATGGTACACCGTGTGATGGGGAAAGGTTTCTAAAACGCACCTCATTTCTCATCTCCTTGTGCTCGGGTTCGCCATTGCAGCCACTTTACTAGCAATCTCCCTACTTGGAGCATCAGCACCTTTAACCTCCTGTTCCGTACAGGTTGCAATTTGTCCTGAGGATGAACGGGAAGATGGGGAACCAATGAGAGACTAGCTCTTGGTGTTGGGACAGGCACAGGGCACTCTATTTTCCCATCAGGAAGAAGAATTAACCACAGGCTCAGCCTGCCCCCCGGAACGAGAACAGGGCCTGAAGCCATCCTGCGCTTTTACGGCCAGCTCCCAAAAAGCGAGTTGTAAAATGGAGCTTCAGGGCACTGCAATTCACAAACCTGCAGAGTTATAAATGATAACTCTCGTCCACAAATATATTGAGGGAAGGCAAAAAAGAGGATTTGAAATCAAGGCAGAATTGCAGGAAACATTTCAGGAGGTAGATTCGAATCGCCTTTAAAGCACATGAAAAGCGGCAAAACATTGATAATGATGCCCTTGGCCAAAAAGGGCGTATGCGTTTTTTCCTGAATATATTCAGGAAAAAACGCATACGCCCTTTTTGGCCAACCAAGCAACCTGGAAAGGCAAATCAGCGCTACAAAGAAGTCTCGCTTCCCATCGGTCACAAGGGCCATGCTGAGAAAAGTGTCAAAACCAGAAATGCAGGACAGGCCATGGAGAAAGGGGAGCCTTGCGACGCTGATGGGCGGGATGTAAATTGCCAACAGCCACTCTGGAGAAGGGTACAGTGTGTCCTGAAACATCTAAAAAACACAGCTTAGAGAGCATAGGGCACTTCCATGCATGGGGGTATAAATTGGGAAAGTTAAAAATCAGCAAGACACAAGCACACCAAACTTTAGGGCTGCTCTGTTGCCAAGGACCTCCACTTCATTCCACCTTAAATATCCCAGGAAAGATAAAAATGGATAAATAAGTGGTGGTCCTTATGTACAATGGAATATCACTCAGCCATGAAATCAATGTCCTAAGGCTAGTAGCAGCATGATGAGTGGATTTAGGTACGAGACGATTCTAAGTGAAATAAGTCACACAGAAAAGGACACTTCTCATCAGATATCCCTTTTACAGGGAAAGTAAAAACCGTTACACTTGAACTGAATTACAAAACAGAACAGAGTCACACATGCAGAAAACACACTATGGCTGCTTAACAGGAAAGGTGAGGTGGGGTGATACATAAAACAAGGGTTTCAAATGAGCTGAGATACCGTTCCATAAACCCAATATGTAATAGACAAGACCTACTCCTTGCTCAGAGAACTGGACTCAACACCCCCTATTCACCACACAAGGATATATCTGACTAGTAATAATCTTAAAACCTATGTATTGAAATCTCTCTGTTAGTGTGTGAAGTGGGTGTAAAGCGGCATAAACACAGCAGTGAAAAGCAGCTAAACCCCATTCTAAAAATAAATTACTTTTAAAACCCCAGGAAACAAAGACAGTGAAAGAGAGAGAAATTCTTACACAATTCGTTCAGGGGCTGTGATGGAACCTGGATTGACCATATCTAGACCCACAGCTGGATGAGACATAAGGGTGGACACTCTTGGGGCTGAGAGGTTTGGTGAGGTTGGGTGAGTAAACACAGACCCTTTAAAGTAATACTGCGTGGTACCCATCCCATGGGTCCCAAATCTCCAGGTTCAAGGGCATCTTCCTACATCGAAAACATGCATAGAAACCCAGAATATGGTACACCGTGTGATGGGGAAAGGTTTCTAAAACGCACCTCATTTCTCATCTCCTTGTGCTCGGGTTCGCCATTGCAGCCACTTTACTAGCAATCTCCCTACTTGGAGCATCAGCACCTTTAACCTCCTGTTCCGTACAGGTTGCAATTTGTCCTGAGGATGAACGGGAAGATGGGGAACCAATGAGAGACTAGCTCTTGGTGTTGGGACAGGCACAGGGCACTCTATTTTCCCATCAGGAAGAAGAATTAACCACAGGCTCAGCCTGCCCCCCGGAACGAGAACAGGGCCTGAAGCCATCCTGCGCTTTTACGGCCAGCTCCCAAAAAGCGAGTTGTAAAATGGAGCTTCAGGGCACTGCAATTCACAAACCCGCAGAGTTATAAATGATAACTCTCGTCCACAAATATATTGAGGGAAGGCAAAAAAGAGGATTTGAAATCAAGGCAGAATTGCAGGAAACAGATTTCAGGAGGTAGATTCGAATCGCCTTTAAAGCACATGAAAAGCGGCAAAACATTGATAATGATGCCCTTGGCCAAAAAGGGCGTATGCGTTTTTTCCTGAATATATTCAGGAAAAAACGCATACGCCCTTTTTGGCCAACCAAGCAACCTGGAAAGGCAAATCAGCGCTACAAAGAAGTCTCGCTTCCCATCGGTCACATGGGCCATGCTGAAATAAGTGTCAAAACCAGAAATGCAGGACAGGCCATGGAGAAAGGGGAGCCTTGCGACGCTGATGGGCGGGATGTAAATTGCCAACAGCCACTCTGGAGAAGGGTACAGTGTGTCCTGAAACATCTAAAAAACACAGCTTAGAGAGCATAGGGCACTTCCATGCATGGGGGTATAAATTGGGAAAGTTAAAAATCAGCAAGACACAAGCACACCAAAGTTTAGGGCTGCTCTGTTGCCAAGGACCTCCACTTCATTCCACCTTAAATATCCCAGGAAAGATAAAAATGGATAAATAAGTGGTGGTCCTTATGTACAATGGAATATCACTCAGCCATGAAATCAATGTCCTAAGGCTAGTAGCAGCATGATGAGTGGATTTAGGTACGAGACGATTCTAAGTGAAATAAGTCACACAGAAAAGGACACTTCTCATCAGATATCACTTATACAGGGAAAGTAAAAACCGTTACACTTGAACTGAATTACAAAACAGAACAGAGTCACACATGCAGAAAACACACTATGGCTGCTTAACAGGAAAGGTGAGGTGGGGTGATACATAAAACAAGGGTTTCAAATGAGCTGAGATACCGTTCCATAAACCCAATATGTAATAGACAAGACCTACTCCTTGCTCAGAGAACTGGACTCAACACCCCCTATTCACCACACAAGGATATATCTGACTAGTAATAATCTTAAAACCTATGTATTGAAATCTCTCTGTTAGTGTGTGAAGTGGGTGTAAAGCGGCATAAACACAGCAGTGAAAAGCAGCTAAACCCCATTCTAAAAATAAATTACTTTTAAAACCCCAGGAAACAAAGACAGTGAAAGAGAGAGAAATTCTTACACAATTCGTTCAGGGGCTGTGATGGAACCTGGATTGACCATATCTAGACCCACAGCTGGATGAGACATAAGGGTGGACACTCTTGGGGCTGAGAGGTTTGGTGAGGTTGGGTGAGTAAACGCAGACCCTTTAAAGTAATACTGCGTGGTACCCATCCCATGGGTCCCAAATCTCCAGGTTCAAGGGCATCTTCCTACATCGAAAACATGCATAGAAACCCAGAATATGGTACACCGTGTGATGGGGAAAGGTTTCTAAAACGCACCTCATTTCTCATCTCCTTGTGCTCGGGTTCGCCATTGCAGCCACTTTACTAGCAATCTCCCTACTTGGAGCATCAGCACCTTTAACCTCCTGTTCCGTACAGGTTGCAATTTGTCCTGAGGATGAACGGGAAGATGGGGAACCAATGAGAGACTAGCTCTTGGTGTTGGGACAGGCACAGGGCACTCTATTTTCCCATCAGGAAGAAGAATTAACCACAGGCTCAGCCTGCCCCCCGGAACGAGAACAGGGCCTGAAGCCATCCTGCGCTTTTACGGCCAGCTCCCAAAAAGCGAGTTGTAAAATGGAGCTTCAGGGCACTGCAATTCACAAACCTGCAGAGTTATAAATGATAACTCTCGTCCACAAATATATTGAGGGAAGGCAAAAAAGAGGATTTGAAATCAAGGCAGAATTGCAGGAAACAGATTTCAGGAGGTAGATTCGAATCGCCTTTAAAGCACATGAAAAGCGGCAAAACATTGATAATGATGCCCTTGGCCAAAAAGGGCGTATGCGTTTTTTCCTGAATATATTCAGGAAAAAACGCATACGCCCTTTTTGGCCAACCAAGCAACCTGGAAAGGCAAATCAGCGCTACAAAGAAGTCTCGCTTCCCATCGGTCACATGGGCCATGCTGAAATAAGTGTCAAAACCAGAAATGCAGGACAGGCCATGGAGAAAGGGGAGCCTTGCGACGCTGATGGGCGGGATGTAAATTGCCAACAGCCACTCTGGAGAAGGGTACAGTGTGTCCTGAAACATCTAAAAAACACAGCTTAGAGAGCATAGGGCACTTCCATGCATGGGGGTATAAATTGGGAAAGTTAAAAATCAGCAAGACACAAGCACACCAAAGTTTAGGGCTGCTCTGTTGCCAAGGACCTCCACTTCATTCCACCTTAAATATCCCAGGAAAGATAAAAATGGATAAATAAGTGGTGGTCCTTATGTACAATGGAATATCACTCAGCCATGAAATCAATGTCCTAAGGCTAGTAGCAGCATGATGAGTGGATTTAGGTACGAGACGATTCTAAGTGAAATAAGTCACACAGAAAAGGACACTTCTCATCAGATATCACTTATACAGGGAAAGTAAAAACCGTTACACTTGAACTGAATTACAAAACAGAACAGAGTCACACATGCAGAAAACACACTATGGCTGCTTAACAGGAAAGGTGAGGTGGGGTGATACATAAAACAAGGGTTTCAAATGAGCTGAGATACCGTTCCATAAACCCAATATGTAATAGACAAGACCTACTCCTTGCTCAGAGAACTGGACTCAACACCCCCTATTCACCACACAAGGATATATCTGACTAGTAATAATCTTAAAACCTATGTATTGAAATCTCTCTGTTAGTGTGTGAAGTGGGTGTAAAGCGGCATAAACACAGCAGTGAAAAGCAGCTAAACCCCATTCTAAAAATAAATTACTTTTAAAACCCCAGGAAACAAAGACAGTGAAAGAGAGAGAAATTCTTACACAATTCGTTCAGGGGCTGTGATGGAACCTGGATTGACCATATCTAGACCCACAGCTGGATGAGACATAAGGGTGGACACTCTTGGGGCTGAGAGGTTTGGTGAGGTTGGGTGAGTAAACGCAGACCCTTTAAAGTAATACTGCGTGGTACCCATCCCATGGGTCCCAAATCTCCAGGTTCAAGGGCATCTTCCTACATCGAAAACATGCATAGAAACCCAGAATATGGTACACCGTGTGATGGGGAAAGGTTTCTAAAACGCACCTCATTTCTCATCTCCTTGTGCTCGGGTTCGCCATTGCAGCCACTTTACTAGCAATCTCCCTACTTGGAGCATCAGCACCTTTAACCTCCTGTTCCGTACAGGTTGCAATTTGTCCTGAGGATGAACGGGAAGATGGGGAACCAATGAGAGACTAGCTCTTGGTGTTGGGACAGGCACAGGGCACTCTATTTTCCCATCAGGAAGAAGAATTAACCACAGGCTCAGCCTGCCCCCCGGAACGAGAACAGGGCCTGAAGCCATCCTGCGCTTTTACGGCCAGCTCCCAAAAAGCGAGTTGTAAAATGGAGCTTCAGGGCACTGCAATTCACAAACCTGCAGAGTTATAAATGATAACTCTCGTCCACAAATATATTGAGGGAAGGCAAAAAAGAGGATTTGAAATCAAGGCAGAATTGCAGGAAACATTTCAGGAGGTAGATTCGAATCGCCTTTAAAGCACATGAAAAGCGGCAAAACATTGATAATGATGCCCTTGGCCAAAAAGGGCGTATGCGTTTTTTCCTGAATATATTCAGGAAAAAACGCATACGCCCTTTTTGGCCAACCAAGCAACCTGGAAAGGCAAATCAGCGCTACAAAGAAGTCTCGCTTCCCATCGGTCACAAGGGCCATGCTGAGAAAAGTGTCAAAACCAGAAATGCAGGACAGGCCATGGAGAAAGGGGAGCCTTGCGACGCTGATGGGCGGGATGTAAATTGCCAACAGCCACTCTGGAGAAGGGTACAGTGTGTCCTGAAACATCTAAAAAACACAGCTTAGAGAGCATAGGGCACTTCCATGCATGGGGGTATAAATTGGGAAAGTTAAAAATCAGCAAGACACAAGCACACCAAACTTTAGGGCTGCTCTGTTGCCAAGGACCTCCACTTCATTCCACCTTAAATATCCCAGGAAAGATAAAAATGGATAAATAAGTGGTGGTCCTTATGTACAATGGAATATCACTCAGCCATGAAATCAATGTCCTAAGGCTAGTAGCAGCATGATGAGTGGATTTAGGTACGAGACGATTCTAAGTGAAATAAGTCACACAGAAAAGGACACTTCTCATCAGATATCCCTTTTACAGGGAAAGTAAAAACCGTTACACTTGAACTGAATTACAAAACAGAACAGAGTCACACATGCAGAAAACACACTATGGCTGCTTAACAGGAAAGGTGAGGTGGGGTGATACATAAAACAAGGGTTTCAAATGAGCTGAGATACCGTTCCATAAACCCAATATGTAATAGACAAGACCTACTCCTTGCTCAGAGAACTGGACTCAACACCCCCTATTCACCACACAAGGATATATCTGACTAGTAATAATCTTAAAACCTATGTATTGAAATCTCTCTGTTAGTGTGTGAAGTGGGTGTAAAGCGGCATAAACACAGCAGTGAAAAGCAGCTAAACCCCATTCTAAAAATAAATTACTTTTAAAACCCCAGGAAACAAAGACAGTGAAAGAGAGAGAAATTCTTACACAATTCGTTCAGGGGCTGTGATGGAACCTGGATTGACCATATCTAGACCCACAGCTGGATGAGACATAAGGGTGGACACTCTTGGGGCTGAGAGGTTTGGTGAGGTTGGGTGAGTAAACACAGACCCTTTAAAGTAATACTGCGTGGTACCCATCCCATGGGTCCCAAATCTCCAGGTTCAAGGGCATCTTCCTACATCGAAAACATGCATAGAAACCCAGAATATGGTACACCGTGTGATGGGGAAAGGTTTCTAAAACGCACCTCATTTCTCATCTCCTTGTGCTCGGGTTCGCCATTGCAGCCACTTTACTAGCAATCTCCCTACTTGGAGCATCAGCACCTTTAACCTCCTGTTCCGTACAGGTTGCAATTTGTCCTGAGGATGAACGGGAAGATGGGGAACCAATGAGAGACTAGCTCTTGGTGTTGGGACAGGCACAGGGCACTCTATTTTCCCATCAGGAAGAAGAATTAACCACAGGCTCAGCCTGCCCCCCGGAACGAGAACAGGGCCTGAAGCCATCCTGCGCTTTTACGGCCAGCTCCCAAAAAGCGAGTTGTAAAATGGAGCTTCAGGGCACTGCAATTCACAAACCTGCAGAGTTATAAATGATAACTCTCGTCCACAAATATATTGAGGGAAGGCAAAAAAGAGGATTTGAAATCAAGGCAGAATTGCAGGAAACAGATTTCAGGAGGTAGATTCGAATCGCCTTTAAAGCACATGAAAAGCGGCAAAACATTGATAATGATGCCCTTGGCCAAAAAGGGCGTATGCGTTTTTTCCTGAATATATTCAGGAAAAAACGCATACGCCCTTTTTGGCCAACCAAGCAACCTGGAAAGGCAAATCAGCTCTACAAAGAAGTCTCGCTTCCCATCGGTCAAATGGGCCATGCTGAAATAAGTGTCAAAACCAGAAATGCAGGACAGGCCATGGAGAAAGGGGAGCCTTGCGACGCTGATGGGCGGGATGTAAATTGCCAACAGCCACTCTGGAGAAGGGTACAGTGTGTCCTGAAACATCTAAAAAACACAGCTTAGAGAGCATAGGGCACTTCCATGCATGGGGGTATAAATTGGGAAAGTTAAAAATCAGCAAGACACAAGCACACCAAAGTTTAGGGCTGCTCTGTTGCCAAGGACCTCCACTTCATTCCACCTTAAATATCCCAGGAAAGATAAAAATGGATAAATAAGTGGTGGTCCTTATGTACAATGGAATATCACTCAGCCATGAAATCAATGTCCTAAGGCTAGTAGCAGCATGATGAGTGGATTTAGGTACGAGACGATTCTAAGTGAAATAAGTCACACAGAAAAGGACACTTCTCATCAGATATCACTTATACAGGGAAAGTAAAAACCGTTACACTTGAACTGAATTACAAAACAGAACAGAGTCACACATGCAGAAAACACACTATGGCTGCTTAACAGGAAAGGTGAGGTGGGGTGATACATAAAACAAGGGTTTCAAATGAGCTGAGATACCGTTCCATAAACCCAATATGTAATAGACAAGACCTACTCCTTGCTCAGAGAACTGGACTCAACACCCCCTATTCACCACACAAGGATATATCTGACTAGTAATAATCTTAAAACCTATGTATTGAAATCTCTCTGTTAGTGTGTGAAGTGGGTGTAAAGCGGCATAAACACAGCAGTGAAAAGCAGCTAAACCCCATTCTAAAAATAAATTACTTTTAAAACCCCAGGAAACAAAGACAGTGAAAGAGAGAGAAATTCTTACACAATTCGTTCAGGGGCTGTGATGGAACCTGGATTGACCATATCTAGACCCACAGCTGGATGAGACATAAGGGTGGACACTCTTGGGGCTGAGAGGTTTGGTGAGGTTGGGTGAGTAAACACAGACCCTTTAAAGTAATACTGCGTGGTACCCATCCCATGGGTCCCAAATCTCCAGGTTCAAGGGCATCTTCCTACATCGAAAACATGCATAGAAACCCAGAATATGGTACACCGTGTGATGGGGAAAGGTTTCTAAAACGCACCTCATTTCTCATCTCCTTGTGCTCGGGTTCGCCATTGCAGCCACTTTACTAGCAATCTCCCTACTTGGAGCATCAGCACCTTTAACCTCCTGTTCCGTACAGGTTGCAATTTGTCCTGAGGATGAACGGGAAGATGGGGAACCAATGAGAGACTAGCTCTTGGTGTTGGGACAGGCACAGGGCACTCTATTTTCCCATCAGGAAGAAGAATTAACCACAGGCTCAGCCTGCCCCCCGGAACGAGAACAGGGCCTGAAGCCATCCTGCGCTTTTACGGCCAGCTCCCAAAAAGCGAGTTGTAAAATGGAGCTTCAGGGCACTGCAATTCACAAACCTGCAGAGTTATAAATGATAACTCTCGTCCACAAATATATTGAGGGAAGGCAAAAAAGAGGATTTGAAATCAAGGCAGAATTGCAGGAAACAGATTTCAGGAGGTAGATTCGAATCGCCTTTAAAGCACATGAAAAGCGGCAAAACATTGATAATGATGCCCTTGGCCAAAAAGGGCGTATGCGTTTTTTCCTGAATATATTCAGGAAAAAACGCATACGCCCTTTTTGGCCAACCAAGAAACCTGGAAAGGCAAATCAGCGCTACAAAGAAGTCTCGCTTCCCATCGGTCACATGGGCCATGCTGAAATAAGTGTCAAAACCAGAAATGCAGGACAGGCCATGGAGAAAGGGGAGCCTTGCGACGCTGATGGGCGGGATGTAAATTGCCAACAGCCACTCTGGAGAAGGGTACAGTGTGTCCTGAAACATCTAAAAAACACAGCTTAGAGAGCATAGGGCACTTCCATGCATGGGGGTATAAATTGGGAAAGTTAAAAATCAGCAAGACACAAGCACACCAAAGTTTAGGGCTGCTCTGTTGCCAAGGACCTCCACTTCATTCCACCTTAAATATCCCAGGAAAGATAAAAATGGATAAATAAGTGGTGGTCCTTATGTACAATGGAATATCACTCAGCCATGAAATCAATGTCCTAAGGCTAGTAGCAGCATGATGAGTGGATTTAGGTACGAGACGATTCTAAGTGAAATAAGTCACACAGAAAAGGACACTTCTCATCAGATATCACTTATACAGGGAAAGTAAAAACCGTTACACTTGAACTGAATTACAAAACAGAACAGAGTCACACATGCAGAAAACACACTATGGCTGCTTAACAGGAAAGGTGAGGTGGGGTGATACATAAAACAAGGGTTTCAAATGAGCTGAGATACCGTTCCATAAACCCAATATGTAATAGACAAGACCTACTCCTTGCTCAGAGAACTGGACTCAACACCCCCTATTCACCACACAAGGATATATCTGACTAGTAATAATCTTAAAACCTATGTATTGAAATCTCTCTGTTAGTGTGTGAAGTGGGTGTAAAGCGGCATAAACACAGCAGTGAAAAGCAGCTAAACCCCATTCTAAAAATAAATTACTTTTAAAACCCCAGGAAACAAAGACAGTGAAAGAGAGAGAAATTCTTACACAATTCGTTCAGGGGCTGTGATGGAACCTGGATTGACCATATCTAGACCCACAGCTGGATGAGACATAAGGGTGGACACTCTTGGGGCTGAGAGGTTTGGTGAGGTTGGGTGAGTAAACACAGACCCTTTAAAGTAATACTGCGTGGTACCCATCCCATGGGTCCCAAATCTCCAGGTTCAAGGGCATCTTCCTACATCGAAAACATGCATAGAAACCCAGAATATGGTACACCGTGTGATGGGGAAAGGTTTCTAAAACGCACCTCATTTCTCATCTCCTTGTGCTCGGGTTCGCCATTGCAGCCACTTTACTAGCAATCTCCCTACTTGGAGCATCAGCACCTTTAACCTCCTGTTCCGTACAGGTTGCAATTTGTCCTGAGGATGAACGGGAAGATGGGGAACCAATGAGAGACTAGCTCTTGGTGTTGGGACAGGCACAGGGCACTCTATTTTCCCATCAGGAAGAAGAATTAACCACAGGCTCAGCCTGCCCCCCGGAACGAGAACAGGGCCTGAAGCCATCCTGCGCTTTTACGGCCAGCTCCCAAAAAGCGAGTTGTAAAATGGAGCTTCAGGGCACTGCAATTCACAAACCTGCAGAGTTATAAATGATAACTCTCGTCCACAAATATATTGAGGGAAGGCAAAAAAGAGGATTTGAAATCAAGGCAGAATTGCAGGAAACAGATTTCAGGAGGTAGATTCGAATCGCCTTTAAAGCACATGAAAAGCGGCAAAACATTGATAATGATGCCCTTGGCCAAAAAGGGCGTATGCGTTTTTTCCTGAATATATTCAGGAAAAAACGCATACGCCCTTTTTGGCCAACCAAGCAACCTGGAAAGGCAAATCAGCGCTACAAAGAAGTCTCGCTTCCCATCGGTCACATGGGCCATGCTGAAATAAGTGTCAAAACCAGAAATGCAGGACAGGCCATGGAGAAAGGGGAGCCTTGCGACGCTGATGGGCGGGATGTAAATTGCCAACAGCCACTCTGGAGAAGGGTACAGTGTGTCCTGAAACATCTAAAAAACACAGCTTAGAGAGCATAGGGCACTTCCATGCATGGGGGTATAAATTGGGAAAGTTAAAAATCAGCAAGACACAAGCACACCAAAGTTTAGGGCTGCTCTGTTGCCAAGGACCTCCACTTCATTCCACCTTAAATATCCCAGGAAAGATAAAAATGGATAAATAAGTGGTGGTCCTTATGTACAATGGAATATCACTCAGCCATGAAATCAATGTCCTAAGGCTAGTAGCAGCATGATGAGTGGATTTAGGTACGAGACGATTCTAAGTGAAATAAGTCACACAGAAAAGGACACTTCTCATCAGATATCACTTATACAGGGAAAGTAAAAACCGTTACACTTGAACTGAATTACAAAACAGAACAGAGTCACACATGCAGAAAACACACTATGGCTGCTTAACAGGAAAGGTGAGGTGGGGTGATACATAAAACAAGGGTTTCAAATGAGCTGAGATACCGTTCCATAAACCCAATATGTAATAGACAAGACCTACTCCTTGCTCAGAGAACTGGACTCAACACCCCCTATTCACCACACAAGGATATATCTGACTAGTAATAATCTTAAAACCTATGTATTGAAATCTCTCTGTTAGTGTGTGAAGTGGGTGTAAAGCGGCATAAACACAGCAGTGAAAAGCAGCTAAACCCCATTCTAAAAATAAATTACTTTTAAAACCCCAGGAAACAAAGACAGTGAAAGAGAGAGAAATTCTTACACAATTCGTTCAGGGGCTGTGATGGAACCTGGATTGACCATATCTAGACCCACAGCTGGATGAGACATAAGGGTGGACACTCTTGGGGCTGAGAGGTTTGGTGAGGTTGGGTGAGTAAACACAGACCCTTTAAAGTAATACTGCGTGGTACCCATCCCATGGGTCCCAAATCTCCAGGTTCAAGGGCATCTTCCTACATCGAAAACATGCATAGAAACCCAGAATATGGTACACCGTGTGATGGGGAAAGGTTTCTAAAACGCACCTCATTTCTCATCTCCTTGTGCTCGGGTTCGCCATTGCAGCCACTTTACTAGCAATCTCCCTACTTGGAGCATCAGCACCTTTAACCTCCTGTTCCGTACAGGTTGCAATTTGTCCTGAGGATGAACGGGAAGATGGGGAACCAATGAGAGACTAGCTCTTGGTGTTGGGACAGGCACAGGGCACTCTATTTTCCCATCAGGAAGAAGAATTAACCACAGGCTCAGCCTGCCCCCCGGAACGAGAACAGGGCCTGAAGCCATCCTGCGCTTTTACGGCCAGCTCCCAAAAAGCGAGTTGTAAAATGGAGCTTCAGGGCACTGCAATTCACAAACCTGCAGAGTTATAAATGATAACTCTCGTCCACAAATATATTGAGGGAAGGCAAAAAAGAGGATTTGAAATCAAGGCAGAATTGCAGGAAACAGATTTCAGGAGGTAGATTCGAATCGCCTTTAAAGCACATGAAAAGCGGCAAAACATTGATAATGATGCCCTTGGCCAAAAAGGGCGTATGCGTTTTTTCCTGAATATATTCAGGAAAAAACGCATACGCCCTTTTTGGCCAACCAAGCAACCTGGAAAGGCAAATCAGCTCTACAAAGAAGTCTCGCTTCCCATCGGTCAAATGGGCCATGCTGAAATAAGTGTCAAAACCAGAAATGCAGGACAGGCCATGGAGAAAGGGGAGCCTTGCGACGCTGATGGGCGGGATGTAAATTGCCAACAGCCACTCTGGAGAAGGGTACAGTGTGTCCTGAAACATCTAAAAAACACAGCTTAGAGAGCATAGGGCACTTCCATGCATGGGGGTATAAATTGGGAAAGTTAAAAATCAGCAAGACACAAGCACACCAAAGTTTAGGGCTGCTCTGTTGCCAAGGACCTCCACTTCATTCCACCTTAAATATCCCAGGAAAGATAAAAATGGATAAATAAGTGGTGGTCCTTATGTACAATGGAATATCACTCAGCCATGAAATCAATGTCCTAAGGCTAGTAGCAGCATGATGAGTGGATTTAGGTACGAGACGATTCTAAGTGAAATAAGTCACACAGAAAAGGACACTTCTCATCAGATATCACTTATACAGGGAAAGTAAAAACCGTTACACTTGAACTGAATTACAAAACAGAACAGAGTCACACATGCAGAAAACACACTATGGCTGCTTAACAGGAAAGGTGAGGTGGGGTGATACATAAAACAAGGGTTTCAAATGAGCTGAGATACCGTTCCATAAACCCAATATGTAATAGACAAGACCTACTCCTTGCTCAGAGAACTGGACTCAACACCCCCTATTCACCACACAAGGATATATCTGACTAGTAATAATCTTAAAACCTATGTATTGAAATCTCTCTGTTAGTGTGTGAAGTGGGTGTAAAGCGGCATAAACACAGCAGTGAAAAGCAGCTAAACCCCATTCTAAAAATAAATTACTTTTAAAACCCCAGGAAACAAAGACAGTGAAAGAGAGAGAAATTCTTACACAATTCGTTCAGGGGTTGTGATGGAACCTGGATTGACCATATCTAGACCCACAGCTGGATGAGACATAAGGGTGGACACTCTTGGGGCTGAGAGGTTTGGTGAGGTTGGGTGAGTAAACGCAGACCCTTTAAAGTAATACTGCGTGGTACCCATCCCATGGGTCCCAAATCTCCAGGTTCAAGGGCATCTTCCTACATCGAAAACATGCATAGAAACCCAGAATATGGTACACCGTGTGATGGGGAAAGGTTTCTAAAACGCACCTCATTTCTCATCTCCTTGTGCTCGGGTTCGCCATTGCAGCCACTTTACTAGCAATCTCCCTACTTGGAGCATCAGCACCTTTAACCTCCTGTTCCGTACAGGTTGCAATTTGTCCTGAGGATGAACGGGAAGATGGGGAACCAATGAGAGACTAGCTCTTGGTGTTGGGACAGGCACAGGGCACTCTATTTTCCCATCAGGAAGAAGAATTAACCACAGGCTCAGCCTGCCCCCCGGAACGAGAACAGGGCCTGAAGCCATCCTGCGCTTTTACGGCCAGCTCCCAAAAAGCGAGTTGTAAAATGGAGCTTCAGGGAACTGCAATTCACAAACCTGCAGAGTTATAAATGATAACTCTCGTCCACAAATATATTGAGGGAAGGCAAAAAAGAGGATTTGAAATCAAGGCAGAATTGCAGGAAACAGATTTCAGGAGGTAGATTCGAATCGCCTTTAAAGCACATGAAAAGCGGCAAAACATTGATAATGATGCCCTTGGCCAAAAAGGGCGTATGCGTTTTTTCCTGAATATATTCAGGAAAAAACGCATACGCCCTTTTTGGCCAACCAAGCAACCTGGAAAGGCAAATCAGCGCTACAAAGAAGTCTCGCTTCCCATCGGTCACAAGGGCCATGCTGAGAAAAGTGTCAAAACCAGAAATGCAGGACAGGCCATGGAGAAAGGGGAGCCTTGCGACGCTGATGGGCGGGATGTAAATTGCCAACAGCCACTCTGGAGAAGGGTACAGTGTGTCCTGAAACATCTAAAAAACACAGCTTAGAGAGCATAGGGCACTTCCATGCATGGGGGTATAAATTGGGAAAGTTAAAAATCAGCAAGACACAAGCACACCAAAGTTTAGGGCTGCTCTGTTGCCAAGGACCTCCACTTCATTCCACCTTAAATATCCCAGGAAAGATAAAAATGGATAAATAAGTGGTGGTCCTTATGTACAATGGAATATCACTCAGCCATGAAATCAATGTCCTAAGGCTAGTAGCAGCATGATGAGTGGATTTAGGTACGAGACGATTCTAAGTGAAATAAGTCACACAGAAAAGGACACTTCTCATCAGATATCACTTATACAGGGAAAGTAAAAACCGTTACACTTGAACTGAATTACAAAACAGAACAGAGTCACACATGCAGAAAACACACTATGGCTGCTTAACAGGAAAGGTGAGGTGGGGTGATACATAAAACAAGGGTTTCAAATGAGCTGAGATACCGTTCCATAAACCCAATATGTAATAGACAAGACCTACTCCTTGCTCAGAGAACTGGACTCAACACCCCCTATTCACCACACAAGGATATATCTGACTAGTAATAATCTTAAAACCTATGTATTGAAATCTCTCTGTTAGTGTGTGAAGTGGGTGTAAAGCGGCATAAACACAGCAGTGAAAAGCAGCTAAACCCCATTCTAAAAATAAATTACTTTTAAAACCCCAGGAAACAAAGACAGTGAAAGAGAGAGAAATTCTTACACAATTCGTTCAGGGGCTGTGATGGAACCTGGATTGACCATATCTAGACCCACAGCTGGATGAGACATAAGGGTGGACACTCTTGGGGCTGAGAGGTTTGGTGAGGTTGGGTGAGTAAACACAGACCCTTTAAAGTAATACTGCGTGGTACCCATCCCATGGGTCCCAAATCTCCAGGTTCAAGGGCATCTTCCTACATCGAAAACATGCATAGAAACCCAGAATATGGTACACCGTGTGATGGGGAAAGGTTTCTAAAACGCACCTCATTTCTCATCTCCTTGTGCTCGGGTTCGCCATTGCAGCCACTTTACTAGCAATCTCCCTACTTGGAGCATCAGCACCTTTAACCTCCTGTTCCGTACAGGTTGCAATTTGTCCTGAGGATGAACGGGAAGATGGGGAACCAATGAGAGACTAGCTCTTGGTGTTGGGACAGGCACAGGGCACTCTATTTTCCCATCAGGAAGAAGAATTAACCACAGGCTCAGCCTGCCCCCCGGAACGAGAACAGGGCCTGAAGCCATCCTGCGCTTTTACGGCCAGCTCCCAAAAAGCGAGTTGTAAAATGGAGCTTCAGGGCACTGCAATTCACAAACCTGCAGAGTTATAAATGATAACTCTCGTCCACAAATATATTGAGGGAAGGCAAAAAAGAGGATTTGAAATCAAGGCAGAATTGCAGGAAACAGATTTCAGGAGGTAGATTCGAATCGCCTTTAAAGCACATGAAAAGCGGCAAAACATTGATAATGATGCCCTTGGCCAAAAAGGGCGTATGCGTTTTTTCCTGAATATATTCAGGAAAAAACGCATACGCCCTTTTTGGCCAACCAAGCAACCTGGAAAGGCAAATCAGCTCTACAAAGAAGTCTCGCTTCCCATCGGTCAAATGGGCCATGCTGAAATAAGTGTCAAAACCAGAAATGCAGGACAGGCCATGGAGAAAGGGGAGCCTTGCGACGCTGATGGGCGGGATGTAAATTGCCAACAGCCACTCTGGAGAAGGGTACAGTGTGTCCTGAAACATCTAAAAAACACAGCTTAGAGAGCATAGGGCACTTCCATGCATGGGGGTATAAATTGGGAAAGTTAAAAATCAGCAAGACACAAGCACACCAAAGTTTAGGGCTGCTCTGTTGCCAAGGACCTCCACTTCATTCCACCTTAAATATCCCAGGAAAGATAAAAATGGATAAATAAGTGGTGGTCCTTATGTACAATGGAATATCACTCAGCCATGAAATCAATGTCCTAAGGCTAGTAGCAGCATGATGAGTGGATTTAGGTACGAGACGATTCTAAGTGAAATAAGTCACACAGAAAAGGACACTTCTCATCAGATATCACTTATACAGGGAAAGTAAAAACCGTTACACTTGAACTGAATTACAAAACAGAACAGAGTCACACATGCAGAAAACACACTATGGCTGCTTAACAGGAAAGGTGAGGTGGGGTGATACATAAAACAAGGGTTTCAAATGAGCTGAGATACCGTTCCATAAACCCAATATGTAATAGACAAGACCTACTCCTTGCTCAGGGAACTGGACTCAACACCCCCTATTCACCACACAAGGATATATCTGACTAGTAATAATCTTAAAACCTATGTATTGAAATCTCTCTGTTAGTGTGTGAAGTGGGTGTAAAGCGGCATAAACACAGCCGTGAAAAGCAGCTAAACCCCATTCTAAAAATAAATTACTTTTAAAACCCCAGGAAACAAAGACAGTGAAAGAGAGAGAAATTCTTACACAATTCGTTCAGGGGCTGTGATGGAACCTGGATTGACCATATCTAGACCCACAGCTGGATGAGACATAAGGGTGGACACTCTTGGGGCTGAGAGGTTTGGTGAGGTTGGGTGAGTAAACACAGACCCTTTAAAGTAATACTGCGTGGTACCCATCCCATGGGTCCCAAATCTCCAGGTTCAAGGGCATCTTCCTACATCGAAAACATGCATAGAAACCCAGAATATGGTACACCGTGTGATGGGGAAAGGTTTCTAAAACGCACCTCATTTCTCATCTCCTTGTGCTCGGGTTCGCCATTGCAGCCACTTTACTAGCAATCTCCCTACTTGGAGCATCAGCACCTTTAACCTCCTGTTCCGTACAGGTTGCAATTTGTCCTGAGGATGAACGGGAAGATGGGGAACCAATGAGAGACTAGCTCTTGGTGTTGGGACAGGCACAGGGCACTCTATTTTCCCATCAGGAAGAAGAATTAACCACAGGCTCAGCCTGCCCCCCGGAACGAGAACAGGGCCTGAAGCCATCCTGCGCTTTTACGACCAGCTCCCAAAAAGCGAGTTGTAAAATGGAGCTTCAGGGCACTGCAATTCACAAACCTGCAGAGTTATAAATGATAACTCTCGTCCACAAATATATTGAGGGAAGGCAAAAAAGAGGATTTGAAATCAAGGCAGAATTGCAGGAAACAGATTTCAGGAGGTAGATTCGAATCGCCTTTAAAGCACATGAAAAGCGGCAAAACATTGATAATGATGCCCTTGGCCAAAAAGGGCGTATGCGTTTTTTCCTGAATATATTCAGGAAAAAACGCATACGCCCTTTTTGGCCAACCAAGCAACCTGGAAAGGCAAATCAGCTCTACAAAGAAGTCTCGCTTCCCATCGGTCAAATGGGCCATGCTGAAATAAGTGTCAAAACCAGAAATGCAGGACAGGCCATGGAGAAAGGGGAGCCTTGCGACGCTGATGGGCGGGATGTAAATTGCCAACAGCCACTCTGGAGAAGGGTACAGTGTGTCCTGAAACATCTAAAAAACACAGCTTAGAGAGCATAGGGCACTTCCATGCATGGGGGTATAAATTGGGAAAGTTAAAAATCAGCAAGACACAAGCACACCAAAGTTTAGGGCTGCTCTGTTGCCAAGGACCTCCACTTCATTCCACCTTAAATATCCCAGGAAAGATAAAAATGGATAAATAAGTGGTGGTCCTTATGTACAATGGAATATCACTCAGCCATGAAATCAATGTCCTAAGGCTAGTAGCAGCATGATGAGTGGATTTAGGTACGAGACGATTCTAAGTGAAATAAGTCACACAGAAAAGGACACTTCTCATCAGATATCACTTATACAGGGAAAGTAAAAACCGTTACACTTGAACTGAATTACAAAACAGAACAGAGTCACACATGCAGAAAACACACTATGGCTGCTTAACAGGAAAGGTGAGGTGGGGTGATACATAAAACAAGGGTTTCAAATGAGCTGAGATACCGTTCCATAAACCCAATATGTAATAGACAAGACCTACTCCTTGCTCAGAGAACTGGACTCAACACCCCCTATTCACCACACAAGGATATATCTGACTAGTAATAATCTTAAAACCTATGTATTGAAATCTCTCTGTTAGTGTGTGAAGTGGGTGTAAAGCGGCATAAACACAGCAGTGAAAAGCAGCTAAACCCCATTCTAAAAATAAATTACTTTTAAAACCCCAGGAAACAAAGACAGTGAAAGAGAGAGAAATTCTTACACAATTCGTTCAGGGGCTGTGATGGAACCTGGATTGACCATATCTAGACCCACAGCTGGATGAGACATAAGGGTGGACACTCTTGGGGCTGAGAGGTTTGGTGAGGTTGGGTGAGTAAACACAGACCCTTTAAAGTAATACTGCGTGGTACCCATCCCATGGGTCCCAAATCTCCAGGTTCAAGGGCATCTTCCTACATCGAAAACATGCATAGAAACCCAGAATATGGTACACCGTGTGATGGGGAAAGGTTTCTAAAACGCACCTCATTTCTCATCTCCTTGTGCTCGGGTTCGCCATTGCAGCCACTTTACTAGCAATCTCCCTACTTGGAGCATCAGCACCTTTAACCTCCTGTTCCGTACAGGTTGCAATTTGTCCTGAGGATGAACGGGAAGATGGGGAACCAATGAGAGACTAGCTCTTGGTGTTGGGACAGGCACAGGGCACTCTATTTTCCCATCAGGAAGAAGAATTAACCACAGGCTCAGCCTGCCCCCCGGAACGAGAACAGGGCCTGAAGCCATCCTGCGCTTTTACGGCCAGCTCCCAAAAAGCGAGTTGTAAAATGGAGCTTCAGGGCACTGCAATTCACAAACCTGCAGAGTTATAAATGATAACTCTCGTCCACAAATATATTGAGGGAAGGCAAAAAAGAGGATTTGAAATCAAGGCAGAATTGCAGGAAACAGATTTCAGGAGGTAGATTCGAATCGCCTTTAAAGCACATGAAAAGCGGCAAAACATTGATAATGATGCCCTTGGCCAAAAAGGGCGTATGCGTTTTTTCCTGAATATATTCAGGAAAAAACGCATACGCCCTTTTTGGCCAACCAAGCAACCTGGAAAGGCAAATCAGCTCTACAAAGAAGTCTCGCTTCCCATCGGTCAAATGGGCCATGCTGAAATAAGTGTCAAAACCAGAAATGCAGGACAGGCCATGGAGAAAGGGGAGCCTTGCGACGCTGATGGGCGGGATGTAAATTGCCAACAGCCACTCTGGAGAAGGGTACAGTGTGTCCTGAAACATCTAAAAAACACAGCTTAGAGAGCATAGGGCACTTCCATGCATGGGGGTATAAATTGGGAAAGTTAAAAATCAGCAAGACACAAGCACACCAAAGTTTAGGGCTGCTCTGTTGCCAAGGACCTCCACTTCATTCCACCTTAAATATCCCAGGAAAGATAAAAATGGATAAATAAGTGGTGGTCCTTATGTACAATGGAATATCACTCAGCCATGAAATCAATGTCCTAAGGCTAGTAGCAGCATGATGAGTGGATTTAGGTACGAGACGATTCTAAGTGAAATAAGTCACACAGAAAAGGACACTTCTCATCAGATATCACTTATACAGGGAAAGTAAAAACCGTTACACTTGAACTGAATTACAAAACAGAACAGAGTCACACATGCAGAAAACACACTATGGCTGCTTAACAGGAAAGGTGAGGTGGGGTGATACATAAAACAAGGGTTTCAAATGAGCTGAGATACCGTTCCATAAACCCAATATGTAATAGACAAGACCTACTCCTTGCTCAGAGAACTGGACTCAACACCCCCTATTCACCACACAAGGATATATCTGACTAGTAATAATCTTAAAACCTATGTATTGAAATCTCTCTGTTAGTGTGTGAAGTGGGTGTAAAGCGGCATAAACACAGCAGTGAAAAGCAGCTAAACCCCATTCTAAAAATAAATTACTTTTAAAACCCCAGGAAACAAAGACAGTGAAAGAGAGAGAAATTCTTACACAATTCGTTCAGGGGTTGTGATGGAACCTGGATTGACCATATCTAGACCCACAGCTGGATGAGACATAAGGGTGGACACTCTTGGGGCTGAGAGGTTTGGTGAGGTTGGGTGAGTAAACGCAGACCCTTTAAAGTAATACTGCGTGGTACCCATCCCATGGGTCCCAAATCTCCAGGTTCAAGGGCATCTTCCTACATCGAAAACATGCATAGAAACCCAGAATATGGTACACCGTGTGATGGGGAAAGGTTTCTAAAACGCACCTCATTTCTCATCTCCTTGTGCTCGGGTTCGCCATTGCAGCCACTTTACTAGCAATCTCCCTACTTGGAGCATCAGCACCTTTAACCTCCTGTTCCGTACAGGTTGCAATTTGTCCTGAGGATGAACGGGAAGATGGGGAACCAATGAGAGACTAGCTCTTGGTGTTGGGACAGGCACAGGGCACTCTATTTTCCCATCAGGAAGAAGAATTAACCACAGGCTCAGCCTGCCCCCCGGAACGAGAACAGGGCCTGAAGCCATCCTGCGCTTTTACGGCCAGCTCCCAAAAAGCGAGTTGTAAAATGGAGCTTCAGGGCACTGCAATTCACAAACCTGCAGAGTTATAAATGATAACTCTCGTCCACAAATATCTTGAGGGAAGGCAAAAAAGAGGATTTGAAATCAAGGCAGAATTGCAGGAAACAGATTTCAGGAGGTAGATTCGAATCGCCTTTAAAGCACATGAAAAGCGGCAAAACATTGATAATGATGCCCTTGGCCAAAAAGGGCGTATGCGTTTTTTCCTGAATATATTCAGGAAAAAACGCATACGCCCTTTTTGGCCAACCAAGCAACCTGGAAAGGCAAATCAGCGCTACAAAGAAGTCTCGCTTCCCATCGGTCACAAGGGCCATGCTGAGAAAAGTGTCAAAACCAGAAATGCAGGACAGGCCATGGAGAAAGGGGAGCCTTGCGACGCTGATGGGCGGGATGTAAATTGCCAACAGCCACTCTGGAGAAGGGTACAGTGTGTCCTGAAACATCTAAAAAACACAGCTTAGAGAGCATAGGGCACTTCCATGCATGGGGGTATAAATTGGGAAAGTTAAAAATCAGCAAGACACAAGCACACCAAAGTTTAGGGCTGCTCTGTTGCCAAGGACCTCCACTTCATTCCACCTTAAATATCCCAGGAAAGATAAAAATGGATAAATAAGTGGTGGTCCTTATGTACAATGGAATATCACTCAGCCATGAAATCAATGTCCTAAGGCTAGTAGCAGCATGATGAGTGGATTTAGGTACGAGACGATTCTAAGTGAAATAAGTCACACAGAAAAGGACACTTCTCATCAGATATCACTTATACAGGGAAAGTAAAAACCGTTACACTTGAACTGAATTACAAAACAGAACAGAGTCACACATGCAGAAAACACACTATGGCTGCTTAACAGGAAAGGTGAGGTGGGGTGATACATAAAACAAGGGTTTCAAATGAGCTGAGATACCGTTCCATAAACCCAATATGTAATAGACAAGACCTACTCCTTGCTCAGAGAACTGGACTCAACACCCCCTATTCACCACACAAGGATATATCTGACTAGTAATAATCTTAAAACCTATGTATTGAAATCTCTCTGTTAGTGTGTGAAGTGGGTGTAAAGCGGCATAAACACAGCAGTGAAAAGCAGCTAAACCCCATTCTAAAAATAAATTACTTTTAAAACCCCAGGAAACAAAGACAGTGAAAGAGAGAGAAATTCTTACACAATTCGTTCAGGGGCTGTGATGGAACCTGGATTGACCATATCTAGACCCACAGCTGGATGAGACATAAGGGTGGACACTCTTGGGGCTGAGAGGTTTGGTGAGGTTGGGTGAGTAAACACAGACCCTTTAAAGTAATACTGCGTGGTACCCATCCCATGGGTCCCAAATCTCCAGGTTCAAGGGCATCTTCCTACATCGAAAACATGCATAGAAACCCAGAATATGGTACACCGTGTGATGGGGAAAGGTTTCTAAAACGCACCTCATTTCTCATCTCCTTGTGCTCGGGTTCGCCATTGCAGCCACTTTACTAGCAATCTCCCTACTTGGAGCATCAGCACCTTTAACCTCCTGTTCCGTACAGGTTGCAATTTGTCCTGAGGATGAACGGGAAGATGGGGAACCAATGAGAGACTAGCTCTTGGTGTTGGGACAGGCACAGGGCACTCTATTTTCCCATCAGGAAGAAGAATTAACCACAGGCTCAGCCTGCCCCCCGGAACGAGAACAGGGCCTGAAGCCATCCTGCGCTTTTACGGCCAGCTCCCAAAAAGCGAGTTGTAAAATGGAGCTTCAGGGCACTGCAATTCACAAACCTGCAGAGTTATAAATGATAACTCTCGTCCACAAATATATTGAGGGAAGGCAAAAAAGAGGATTTGAAATCAAGGCAGAATTGCAGGAAACAGATTTCAGGAGGTAGATTCGAATCGCCTTTAAAGCACATGAAAAGCGGCAAAACATTGATAATGATGCCCTTGGCCAAAAAGGGCGTATGCGTTTTTTCCTGAATATATTCAGGAAAAAACGCATACGCCCTTTTTGGCCAACCAAGCAACCTGGAAAGGCAAATCAGCGCTACAAAGAAGTCTCGCTTCCCATCGGTCACAAGGGCCATGCTGAGAAAAGTGTCAAAACCAGAAATGCAGGACAGGCCATGGAGAAAGGGGAGCCTTGCGACGCTGATGGGCGGGATGTAAATTGCCAACAGCCACTCTGGAGAAGGGTACAGTGTGTCCTGAAACATCTAAAAAACACAGCTTAGAGAGCATAGGGCACTTCCATGCATGGGGGTATAAATTGGGAAAGTTAAAAATCAGCAAGACACAGGAACACCAAAGTTTAGGGCTGCTCTGTTGCCAAGGACCTCCACTTCATTCCACCTTAAATATCCCAGGAAAGATAAAAATGGATAAATAAGTGGTGGTCCTTATGTACAATGGAATATCACTCAGCCATGAAATCAATGTCCTAAGGCTAGTAGCAGCATGATGAGTGGATTTAGGTACGAGACGATTCTAAGTGAAATAAGTCACACAGAAAAGGACACTTCTCATCAGATATCACTTATACAGGGAAAGTAAAAACCGTTACACTTGAACTGAATTACAAAACAGAACAGAGTCACACATGCAGAAAACACACTATGGCTGCTTAACAGGAAAGGTGAGGTGGGGTGATACATAAAACAAGGGTTTCAAATGAGCTGAGATACCGTTCCATAAACCCAATATGTAATAGACAAGACCTACTCCTTGCTCAGAGAACTGGACTCAACACCCCCTATTCACCACACAAGGATATATCTGACTAGTAATAATCTTAAAACCTATGTATTGAAATCTCTCTGTTAGTGTGTGAAGTGGGTGTAAAGCGGCATAAACACAGCCGTGAAAAGCAGCTAAACCCCATTCTAAAAATAAATTACTTTTAAAACCCCAGGAAACAAAGACAGTGAAAGAGAGAGAAATTCTTACACAATTCGTTCAGGGGCTGTGATGGAACCTGGATTGACCATATCTAGACCCACAGCTGGATGAGACATAAGGGTGGACACTCTTGGGGCTGAGAGGTTTGGTGAGGTTGGGTGAGTAAACACAGACCCTTTAAAGTAATACTGCGTGGTACCCATCCCATGGGTCCCAAATCTCCAGGTTCAAGGGCATCTTCCTACATCGAAAACATGCATAGAAACCCAGAATATGGTACACCGTGTGATGGGGAAAGGTTTCTAAAACGCACCTCATTTCTCATCTCCTTGTGCTCGGGTTCGCCATTGCAGCCACTTTACTAGCAATCTCCCTACTTGGAGCATCAGCACCTTTAACCTCCTGTTCCGTACAGGTTGCAATTTGTCCTGAGGATGAACGGGAAGATGGGGAACCAATGAGAGACTAGCTCTTGGTTTTGGGACAGGCACAGGGCACTCTATTTTCCCATCAGGAAGAAGAATTAACCACAGGCTCAGCCTGCCCCCCGGAACGAGAACAGGGCCTGAAGCCATCCTGCGCTTTTACGGCCAGCTCCCAAAAAGCGAGTTGTAAAATGGAGCTTCAGGGCACTGCAATTCACAAACCTGCAGAGTTATAAATGATAACTCTCGTCCACAAATATATTGAGGGAAGGCAAAAAAGAGGATTTGAAATCAAGGCAGAATTGCAGGAAACAGATTTCAGGAGGTAGATTCGAATCGCCTTTAAAGCACATGAAAAGCGGCAAAACATTGATAATGATGCCCTTGGCCAAAAAGGGCGTATGCGTTTTTTCCTGAATATATTCAGGAAAAAACGCATACGCCCTTTTTGGCCAACCAAGCAACCTGGAAAGGCAAATCAGCGCTACAAAGAAGTCTCGCTTCCCATCGGTCACAAGGGCCATGCTGAGAAAAGTGTCAAAACCAGAAATGCAGGACAGGCCATGGAGAAAGGGGAGCCTTGCGACGCTGATGGGCGGGATGTAAATTGCCAACAGCCACTCTGGAGAAGGGTACAGTGTGTCCTGAAACATCTAAAAAACACAGCTTAGAGAGCATAGGGCACTTCCATGCATGGGGGTATAAATTGGGAAAGTTAAAAATCAGCAAGACACAGGAACACCAAAGTTTAGGGCTGCTCTGTTGCCAAGGACCTCCACTTCATTCCACCTTAAATATCCCAGGAAAGATAAAAATGGATAAATAAGTGGTGGTCCTTATGTACAATGGAATATCACTCAGCCATGAAATCAATGTCCTAAGGCTAGTAGCAGCATGATGAGTGGATTTAGGTACACGATTCTAAGTGAAATAAGTCACACAGAAAAGGACACTTCTCATCAGATATCACTTATACAGGGAAAGTAAAAACCGTTACACTTGAACTGAATTACAAAACAGAACAGAGTCACACATGCAGAAAACACACTATGGCTGCTTAACAGGAAAGGTGAGGTGGGGTGATACATAAAACAAGGGTTTCAAATGAGCTGAGATACCGTTCCATAAACCCAATATGTAATAGACAAGACCTACTCCTTGCTCAGAGAACTGGACTCAACACCCCCTATTCACCACACAAGGATATATCTGACTAGTAATAATCTTAAAACCTATGTATTGAAATCTCTCTGTTAGTGTGTGAAGTGGGTGTAAAGCGGCATAAACACAGCAGTGAAAAGCAGCTAAACCCCATTCTAAAAATAAATTACTTTTAAAACCCCAGGAAACAAAGACAGTGAAAGAGAGAGAAATTCTTACACAATTCGTTCAGGGGCTGTGATGGAACCTGGATTGACCATATCTAGACCCACAGCTGGATGAGACATAAGGGTGGACACTCTTGGGGCTGAGAGGTTTGGTGAGGTTGGGTGAGTAAACACAGACCCTTTAAAGTAATACTGCGTGGTACCCATCCCATGGGTCCCAAATCTCCAGGTTCAAGGGCATCTTCCTACATCGAAAACATGCATAGAAACCCAGAATATGGTACACCGTGTGATGGGGAAAGGTTTCTAAAACGCACCTCATTTCTCATCTCCTTGTGCTCGGGTTCGCCATTGCAGCCACTTTACTAGCAATCTCCCTACTTGGAGCATCAGCACCTTTAACCTCCTGTTCCGTACAGGTTACAATTTGTCCTGAGGATGAACGGGAAGATGGGGAACCAATGAGAGACTAGCTCTTGGTGTTGGGACAGGCACAGGGCACTCTATTTTCCCATCAGGAAGAAGAATTAACCACAGGCTCAGCCTGCCCCCCGGAACGAGAACAGGGCCTGAAGCCATCCTGCGCTTTTACGGCCAGCTCCCAAAAAGCGAGTTGTAAAATGGAGCTTCAGGGCACTGCAATTCACAAACCTGCAGAGTTATAAATGATAACTCTCGTCCACAAATATATTGAGGGAAGGCAAAAAAGAGGATTTGAAATCAAGGCAGAATTGCAGGAAACAGATTTCAGGAGGTAGATTCGAATCGCCTTTAAAGCACATGAAAAGCGGCAAAACATTGATAATGATGCCCTTGGCCAAAAAGGGCGTATGCGTTTTTTCCTGAATATATTCAGGAAAAAACGCATACGCCCTTTTTGGCCAACCAAGCAACCTGGAAAGGCAAATCAGCGCTACAAAGAAGTCTCGCTTCCGATCGGTCAAATGGGCCATGCTGAAATAAGTGTCAAAACCAGAAATGCAGGACAGGCCATGGAGAAAGGGGAGCCTTGCGACGCTGATGGGCGGGATGTAAATTGCCAACAGCCACTCTGGAGAAGGGTACAGTGTGTCCTGAAACATCTAAAAAACACAGCTTAGAGAGCATAGGGCACTTCCATGCATGGGGGTATAAATTGGGAAAGTTAAAAATCAGCAAGACACAAGCACACCAAAGTTTAGGGCTGCTCTGTTGCCAAGGACCTCCACTTCATTCCACCTTAAATATCCCAGGAAAGATAAAAATGGATAAATAAGTGGTGGTCCTTATGTACAATGGAATATCACTCAGCCATGAAATCAATGTCCTAAGGCTAGTAGCAGCATGATGAGTGGATTTAGGTATGAGACGATTCTAAGTGAAATAAGTCACACAGAAAAGGACACTTCTCATAAGATATCACTTATACAGGGAAAGTAAAAACCGTTACACTTGAACTGAATTACAAAACAGAACAGAGTCACACATGCAGAAAACACACTATGGCTGCTTAACAGGAAAGGTGAGGTGGGGTGATACATAAAACAAGGGTTTCAAATGAGCTGAGATACCGTTCCATAAACCCAATATGTAATAGACAAGACCTACTCCTTGCTCAGAGAACTGGACTCAACACCCCCTATTCACCACACAAGGATATATCTGACTAGTAATAATCTTAAAACCTATGTATTGAAATCTCTCTGTTAGTGTGTGAAGTGGGTGTAAAGCGGCATAAACACAGCAGTGAAAAGCAGCTAAACCCCATTCTAAAAATAAATTACTTTTAAAACCCCAGGAAACAAAGACAGTGAAAGAGATTGAAATTCTTACACAATTCGTTCAGGGGCTGTGATGGAACCTGGATTGACCATATCTAGACCCACAGCTGGATGAGACATAAGGGTGGACACTCTTGGGGCTGAGAGCTTTGGTGAGGTTGGGTGAGTAAACGCAGACCCTTTAAAGTAATACTGCGTGGTACCCATCCCATGGGTCCCAAATCTCCAGGTTCAAGGGCATCTTCCTACATCGAAAACATGCATAGAAACCCAGAATATGGTACACCGTGTGATGGGGAAAGGTTTCTAAAACGCACCTCATTTCTCATCTCCTTGTGCTCGGGTTCGCCATTGCAGCCACTTTACTAGCAATCTCCCTACTTGGAGCATCAGCACCTTTAACCTCCTGTTCCGTACAGGTTGCAATTTGTCCTGAGGATGAACGGGAAGATGGGGAACCAATGAGAGACTAGCTCTTGGTGTTGGGACAGGCACAGGGCACTCTATTTTCCCATCAGGAAGAAGAATTAACCACAGGCTCAGCCTGCCCCCCGGAACGAGAACAGGGCCTGAAGCCATCCTGCGCTTTTACGGCCAGCTCCCAAAAAGCGAGTTGTAAAATGGAGCTTCAGGGCACTGCAATTCACAAACCTGCAGAGTTATAAATGATAACTCTCGTCCACAAATATATTGAGGGAAGGCAAAAAAGAGGATTTGAAATCAAGGCAGAATTGCAGGAAACAGATTTCAGGAGGTAGATTCGAATCGCCTTTAAAGCACATGAAAAGCGGCAAAACATTGATAATGATGCCCTTGGCCAAAAAGGGCGTATGCGTTTTTTCCTGAATATATTCAGGAAAAAACGCATACGCCCTTTTTGGCCAACCAAGCAACCTGGAAAGGCAAATCAGCGCTACAAAGAAGTCTCGCTTCCCATCGGTCAAATGGGCCATGCTGAAATAAGTGTCAAAACCAGAAATGCAGGAGAGGCCATGGAGAAAGGGGAGCCTTGCGACGCTGATGGGCGGGATGTAAATTGCCAACAGCCACTCTGGAGAAGGGTACAGTGTGTCCTGAAACATCTAAAAAACACAGCTTAGAGAGCATAGGGCACTTCCATGCATGGGGGTATAAATTGGGAAAGTTAAAAATCAGCAAGACACAAGCACACCAAAGTTTAGGGCTGCTCTGTTGCCAAGGACCTCCACTTCATTCCACCTTAAATATCCCAGGAAAGATAAAAATGGATAAATAAGTGGTGGTCCTTATGTACAATGGAATATCACTCAGCCATGAAATCAATGTCCTAAGGCTAGTAGCAGCATGATGAGTGGATTTAGGTACGAGACAATTCTAAGTGAAATAAGTCACACAGAAAAGGACACTTCTCATCAGATATCACTTATACAGGGAAAGTAAAAACCGTTACACTTGAACTGAATTACAAAACAGAACAGAGTCACACATGCAGAAAACACACTATGGCTGCTTAACAGGAAAGGTGAGGTGGGGTGATACATAAAACAAGGGTTTCAAATGAGCTGAGATACCGTTCCATAAACCCAATATGTAATAGACAAGACCTACTCCTTGCTCAGAGAATTGGACTCAACACCCCCTATTCACCACACAAGGATATATCTGACTAGTAATAATCTTAAAACCTATGTATTGAAATCTCTCTGTTAGTGTGTGAAGTGGGTGTAAAGCGGCATAAACACAGCCGTGAAAAGCAGCTAAACCCCATTCTAAAAATAAATTACTTTTAAAACCCCAGGAAACAAAGACAGTGAAAGAGAGAGAAATTCTTACACAATTCGTTCAGGGGCTGTGATGGAACCTGGATTGACCATATCTAGACCCACAGCTGGATGAGACATAAGGGTGGACACTCTTGGGGCTGAGAGGTTTGGTGAGGTTGGGTGAGTAAACGCAGACCCTTTAAAGTAATACTGCGTGGTACCCATCCCATGGGTCCCAAATCTCCAGGTTCAAGGGCATCTTCCTACATCGAAAACATGCATAGAAACCCAGAATATGGTACACCGTGTGATGGGGAAAGGTTTCTAAAACGCACCTCATTTCTCATCTCCTTGTGCTCGGGTTCGCCATTGCAGCCACTTTACTAGCAATCTCCCTACTTGGAGCATCAGCACCTTTAACCTCCTGTTCCGTACAGGTTGCAATTTGTCCTGAGGATGAACGGGAAGATGGGGAACCAATGAGAGACTAGCTCTTGGTGTTGGGACAGGCACAGGGCACTCTATTTTCCCATCAGGAAGAAGAATTAACCACAGGCTCAGCCTGCCCCCCGGAACGAGAACAGGGCCTGAAGCCATCCTGCGCTTTTACGGCCAGCTCCCAAAAAGCGAGTTGTAAAATGGAGCTTCAGGGCACTGCAATTCACAAACCTGCAGAGTTATAAATGATAACTCTCGTCCACAAATATATTGAGGGAAGGCAAAAAAGAGGATTTGAAATCAAGGCAGAATTGCAGGAAACAGATTTCAGGAGGTAGATTCGAATCGCCTTTAAAGCACATGAAAAGCGGCAAAACATTGATAATGATGCCCTTGGCCAAAAAGGGCGTATGCGTTTTTTCCTGAATATATTCAGGAAAAAACGCATACGCCCTTTTTGGCCAACCAAGCAACCTGGAAAGGCAAATCAGCGCTACAAAGAAGTCTCGCTTCCCATCGGTCACAAGGGCCATGCTGAGAAAAGTGTCAAAACCAGAAATGCAGGACAGGCCATGGAGAAAGGGGAGCCTTGCGACGCTGATGGGCGGGATGTAAATTGCCAACAGCCACTCTGGAGAAGGGTACAGTGTGTCCTGAAACATCTAAAAAACACAGCTTAGAGAGCATAGGGCACTTCCATGCATGGGGGTATAAATTGGGAAAGTTAAAAATCAGCAAGACACAAGCACACCAAAGTTTAGGGCTGCTCTGTTGCCAAGGACCTCCACTTCATTCCACCTTAAATATCCCAGGAAAGATAAAAATGGATAAATAAGTGGTGGTCCTTATGTACAATGGAATATCACTCAGCCATGAAATCAATGTCCTAAGGCTAGTAGCAGCATGATGAGTGGATTTAGGTACACGATTCTAAGTGAAATAAGTCACACAGAAAAGGACACTTCTCATCAGATATCACTTATACAGGGAAAGTAAAAACCGTTACACTTGAACTGAATTACAAAACAGAACAGAGTCACACATGCAGAAAACACACTATGGCTGCTTAACAGGAAAGGTGAGGTGGGGTGATACATAAAACAAGGGTTTCAAATGAGCTGAGATACCGTTCCATAAACCCAATATGTAATAGACAAGACCTACTCCTTGCTCAGAGAACTGGACTCAACACCCCCTATTCACCACACAAGGATATATCTGACTAGTAATAATCTTAAAACCTATGTATTGAAATCTCTCTGTTAGTGTGTGAAGTGGGTGTAAAGCGGCATAAACACAGCAGTGAAAAGCAGCTAAACCCCATTCTAAAAATAAATTACTTTTAAAACCCCAGGAAACAAAGACAGTGAAAGAGAGAGAAATTCTTACACAATTCGTTCAGGGGCTGTGATGGAACCTGGATTGACCATATCTAGACCCACAGCTGGATGAGACATAAGGGTGGACACTCTTGGGGCTGAGAGCTTTGGTGAGGTTGGGTGAGTAAACGCAGACCCTTTAAAGTAATACTGCGTGGTACCCATCCCATGGGTCCCAAATCTCCAGGTTCAAGGGCATCTTCCTACATCGAAAACATGCATAGAAACCCAGAATATGGTACACCGTGTGATGGGGAAAGGTTTCTAAAACGCACCTCATTTCTCATCTCCTTGTGCTCGGGTTCGCCATTGCAGCCACTTTACTAGCAATCTCCCTACTTGGAGCATCAGCACCTTTAACCTCCTGTTCCGTACAGGTTGCAATTTGTCCTGAGGATGAACGGGAAGATGGGGAACCAATGAGAGACTAGCTCTTGGTGTTGGGACAGGCACAGGGCACTCTATTTTCCCATCAGGAAGAAGAATTAACCACAGGCTCAGCCTGCCCCCCGGAACGAGAACAGGGCCTGAAGCCATCCTGCGCTTTTACGGCCAGCTCCCAAAAAGCGAGTTGTAAAATGGAGCTTCAGGGCACTGCAATTCACAAACCTGCAGAGTTATAAATGATAACTCTCGTCCACAAATATATTGAGGGAAGGCAAAAAAGAGGATTTGAAATCAAGGCAGAATTGCAGGAAACAGATTTCAGGAGGTAGATTCGAATCGCCTTTAAAGCACATGAAAAGCGGCAAAACATTGATAATGATGCCCTTGGCCAAAAAGGGCGTATGCGTTTTTTCCTGAATATATTCAGGAAAAAACGCATACGCCCTTTTTGGCCAACCAAGCAACCTGGAAAGGCAAATCAGCGCTACAAAGAAGTCTCGCTTCCCATCGGTCAAATGGGCCATGCTGAAATAAGTGTCAAAACCAGAAATGCAGGACAGGCCATGGAGAAAGGGGAGCCTTGCGACGCTGATGGGCGGGATGTAAATTGCCAACAGCCACTCTGGAGAAGGGTACAGTGTGTCCTGAAACATCTAAAAAACACAGCTTAGAGAGCATAGGGCACTTCCATGCATGGGGGTATAAATTGGGAAAGTTAAAAATCAGCAAGACACAAGCACACCAAAGTTTAGGGCTGCTCTGTTGCCAAGGACCTCCACTTCATTCCACCTTAAATATCCCAGGAAAGATAAAAATGGATAAATAAGTGGTGGTCCTTATGTACAATGGAATATCACTCAGCCATGAAATCAATGTCCTAAGGCTAGTAGCAGCATGATGAGTGGATTTAGGTACGAGACGATTCTAAGTGAAATAAGTCACACAGAAAAGGACACTTCTCATCAGATATCACTTATACAGGGAAAGTAAAAACCGTTACACTTGAACTGAATTACAAAACAGAACAGAGTCACACATGCAGAAAACACACTATGGCTGCTTAACAGGAAAGGTGAGGTGGGGTGATACATAAAACAAGGGTTTCAAATGAGCTGAGATACCGTTCCATAAACCCAATATGTAATAGACAAGACCTACTCCTTGCTCAGAGAACTGGACTCAACACCCCCTATTCACCACACAAGGATATATCTGACTAGTAATAATCTTAAAACCTATGTATTGAAATCTCTCTGTTAGTGTGTGAAGTGGGTGTAAAGTGGCATAAACACAGCAGTGAAAAGCAGCTAAACCCCATTCTAAAAATAAATTACTTTTAAAACCCCATGAAACAAAGACAGTGAAAGAGAGAGAAATTCTTACACAATTCGTTCAGGGGCTGTGATGGAACCTGGATTGACCATATCTAGACCCACAGCTGGATGAGACATAAGGGTGGACACTCTTGGGGCTGAGAGCTTTGGTGAGGTTGGGTGAGTAAACGCAGACCCTTTAAAGTAATACTGCGTGGTACCCATCCCATGGGTCCCAAATCTCCAGGTTCAAGGGCATCTTCCTACATCGAAAACATGCATAGAAACCCAGAATATGGTACACCGTGTGATGGGGAAAGGTTTCTAAAACGCACCTCATTTCTCATCTCCTTGTGCTCGGGTTCGCCATTGCAGCCACTTTACTAGCAATCTCCCTACTTGGAGCATCAGCACCTTTAACCTCCTGTTCCGTACAGGTTGCAATTTGTCCTGAGGATGAACGGGAAGATGGGGAACCAATGAGAGACTAGCTCTTGGTGTTGGGACAGGCACAGGGCACTCTATTTTCCCATCAGGAAGAAGAATTAACCACAGGCTCAGCCTGCCCCCCGGAACGAGAACAGGGCCTGAAGCCATCCTGCGCTTTTACGGCCAGCTCCCAAAAAGCGAGTTGTAAAATGGAGCTTCAGGGCACTGCAATTCACAAACCTGCAGAGTTATAAATGATAACTCTCGTCCACAAATATATTGAGGGAAGGCAAAAAAGAGGATTTGAAATCAAGGCAGAATTGCAGGAAACAGATTTCAGGAGGTAGATTCGAATCGCCTTTAAAGCACATGAAAAGCGGCAAAACATTGATAATGATGCCCTTGGCCAAAAAGGGCGTATGCGTTTTTTCCTGAATATATTCAGGAAAAAACGCATACGCCCTTTTTGGCCAACCAAGCAACCTGGAAAGGCAAATCAGCGCTACAAAGAAGTCTCGCTTCCCATCGGTCAAATGGGCCATGCTGAAATAAGTGTCAAAACCAGAAATGCAGGACAGGCCATGGAGAAAGGGGAGCCTTGCGACGCTGATGGGCGGGATGTAAATTGCCAACAGCCACTCTGGAGAAGGGTACAGTGTGTCCTGAAACATCTAAAAAACACAGCTTAGAGAGCATAGGGCACTTCCATGCATGGGGGTATAAATTGGGAAAGTTAAAAATCAGCAAGACACAAGCACACCAAAGTTTAGGGCTGCTCTGTTGCCAAGGACCTCCACTTCATTCCACCTTAAATATCCCAGGAAAGATAAAAATGGATAAATAAGTGGTGGTCCTTATGTACAATGGAATATCACTCAGCCATGAAATCAATGTCCTAAGGCTAGTAGCAGCATGATGAGTGGATTTAGGTACGAGACGATTCTAAGTGAAATAAGTCACACAGAAAAGGACACTTCTCATCAGATATCACTTATACAGGGAAAGTAAAAACCGTTACACTTGAACTGAATTACAAAACAGAACAGAGTCACACATGCAGAAAACACACTATGGCTGCTTAACAGGAAAGGTGAGGTGGGGTGATACATAAAACAAGGGTTTCAAATGAGCTGAGATACCGTTCCATAAACCCAATATGTAATAGACAAGACCTACTCCTTGCTCAGAGAACTGGACTCAACACCCCCTATTCACCACACAAGGATATATCTGACTAGTAATAATCTTAAAACCTATGTATTGAAATCTCTCTGTTAGTGTGTGAAGTGGGTGTAAAGTGGCATAAACACAGCAGTGAAAAGCAGCTAAACCCCATTCTAAAAATAAATTACTTTTAAAACCCCATGAAACAAAGACAGTGAAAGAGAGAGAAATTCTTACACAATTCGTTCAGGGGCTGTGATGGAACCTGGATTGACCATATCTAGACCCACAGCTGGATGAGACATAAGGGTGGACACTCTTGGGGCTGAGAGCTTTGGTGAGGTTGGGTGAGTAAACGCAGACCCTTTAAAGTAATACTGCGTGGTACCCATCCCATGGGTCCCAAATCTCCAGGTTCAAGGGCATCTTCCTACATCGAAAACATGCATAGAAACCCAGAATATGGTACACCGTGTGATGGGGAAAGGTTTCTAAAACGCACCTCATTTCTCATCTCCTTGTGCTCGGGTTCGCCATTGCAGCCACTTTACTAGCAATCTCCCTACTTGGAGCATCAGCACCTTTAACCTCCTGTTCCGTACAGGTTGCAATTTGTCCTGAGGATGAACGGGAAGATGGGGAACCAATGAGAGACTAGCTCTTGGTGTTGGGACAGGCACAGGGCACTCTATTTTCCCATCAGGAAGAAGAATTAACCACAGGCTCAGCCTGCCCCCCGGAACGAGAACAGGGCCTGAAGCCATCCTGCGCTTTTACGGCCAGCTCCCAAAAAGCGAGTTGTAAAATGGAGCTTCAGGGCACTGCAATTCACAAACCTGCAGAGTTATAAATGATAACTCTCGTCCACAAATATATTGAGGGAAGGCAAAAAAGAGGATTTGAAATCAAGGCAGAATTGCAGGAAACAGATTTCAGGAGGTAGATTCGAATCGCCTTTAAAGCACATGAAAAGCGGCAAAACATTGATAATGATGCCCTTGGCCAAAAAGGGCGTATGCGTTTTTTCCTGAATATATTCAGGAAAAAACGCATACGCCCTTTTTGGCCAACCAAGCAACCTGGAAAGGCAAATCAGCGCTACAAAGAAGTCTCGCTTCCCATCGGTCAAATGGGCCATGCTGAAATAAGTGTCAAAACCAGAAATGCAGGACAGGCCATGGAGAAAGGGGAGCCTTGCGACGCTGATGGGCGGGATGTAAATTGCCAACAGCCACTCTGGAGAAGGGTACAGTGTGTCCTGAAACATCTAAAAAACACAGCTTAGAGAGCATAGGGCACTTCCATGCATGGGGGTATAAATTGGGAAAGTTAAAAATCAGCAAGACACAAGCACACCAAAGTTTAGGGCTGCTCTGTTGCCAAGGACCTCCACTTCATTCCACCTTAAATATCCCAGGAAAGATAAAAATGGATAAATAAGTGGTGGTCCTTATGTACAATGGAATATCACTCAGCCATGAAATCAATGTCCTAAGGCTAGTAGCAGCATGATGAGTGGATTTAGGTACACGATTCTAAGTGAAATAAGTCACACAGAAAAGGACACTTCTCATCAGATATCACTTATACAGGGAAAGTAAAAACCGTTACACTTGAACTGAATTACAAAACAGAACAGAGTCACACATGCAGAAAACACACTATGGCTGCTTAACAGGAAAGGTGAGGTGGGGTGATACATAAAACAAGGGTTTCAAATGAGCTGAGATACCGTTCCATAAACCCAATATGTAATAGACAAGACCTACTCCTTGCTCAGAGAACTGGACTCAACACCCCCTATTCACCACACAAGGATATATCTGACTAGTAATAATCTTAAAACCTATGTATTGAAATCTCTCTGTTAGTGTGTGAAGTGGGTGTAAAGCGGCATAAACACAGCAGTGAAAAGCAGCTAAACCCCATTCTAAAAATAAATTACTTTTAAAACCCCAGGAAACAAAGACAGTGAAAGAGAGAGAAATTCTTACACAATTCGTTCAGGGGCTGTGATGGAACCTGGATTGACCATATCTAGACCCACAGCTGGATGAGACATAAGGGTGGACACTCTTGGGGCTGAGAGCTTTGGTGAGGTTGGGTGAGTAAACGCAGACCCTTTAAAGTAATACTGCGTGGTACCCATCCCATGGGTCCCAAATCTCCAGGTTCAAGGGCATCTTCCTACATCGAAAACATGCATAGAAACCCAGAATATGGTACACCGTGTGATGGGGAAAGGTTTCTAAAACGCACCTCATTTCTCATCTCCTTGTGCTCGGGTTCGCCATTGCAGCCACTTTACTAGCAATCTCCCTACTTGGAGCATCAGCACCTTTAACCTCCTGTTCCGTACAGGTTGCAATTTGTCCTGAGGATGAACGGGAAGATGGGGAACCAATGAGAGACTAGCTCTTGGTGTTGGGACAGGCACAGGGCACTCTATTTTCCCATCAGGAAGAAGAATTAACCACAGGCTCAGCCTGCCCCCCGGAACGAGAACAGGGCCTGAAGCCATCCTGCGCTTTTACGGCCAGCTCCCAAAAAGCGAGTTGTAAAATGGAGCTTCAGGGCACTGCAATTCACAAACCTGCAGAGTTATAAATGATAACTCTCGTCCACAAATATATTGAGGGAAGGCAAAAAAGAGGATTTGAAATCAAGGCAGAATTGCAGGAAACAGATTTCAGGAGGTAGATTCGAATCGCCTTTAAAGCACATGAAAAGCGGCAAAACATTGATAATGATGCCCTTGGCCAAAAAGGGCGTATGCGTTTTTTCCTGAATATATTCAGGAAAAAACGCATACGCCCTTTTTGGCCAACCAAGCAACCTGGAAAGGCAAATCAGCGCTACAAAGAAGTCTCGCTTCCCATCGGTCAAATGGGCCATGCTGAAATAAGTGTCAAAACCAGAAATGCAGGACAGGCCATGGAGAAAGGGGAGCCTTGCGACGCTGATGGGCGGGATGTAAATTGCCAACAGCCACTCTGGAGAAGGGTACAGTGTGTCCTGAAACATCTAAAAAACACAGCTTAGAGAGCATAGGGCACTTCCATGCATGGGGGTATAAATTGGGAAAGTTAAAAATCAGCAAGACACAAGCACACCAAAGTTTAGGGCTGCTCTGTTGCCAAGGACCTCCACTTCATTCCACCTTAAATATCCCAGGAAAGATAAAAATGGATAAATAAGTGGTGGTCCTTATGTACAATGGAATATCACTCAGCCATGAAATCAATGTCCTAAGGCTAGTAGCAGCATGATGAGTGGATTTAGGTACGAGACGATTCTAAGTGAAATAAGTCACACAGAAAAGGACACTTCTCATCAGATATCACTTATACAGGGAAAGTAAAAACCGTTACACTTGAACTGAATTACAAAACAGAACAGAGTCACACATGCAGAAAACACACTATGGCTGCTTAACAGGAAAGGTGAGGTGGGGTGATACATAAAACAAGGGTTTCAAATGAGCTGAGATACCGTTCCATAAACCCAATATGTAATAGACAAGACCTACTCCTTGCTCAGAGAACTGGACTCAACACCCCCTATTCACCACACAAGGATATATCTGACTAGTAATAATCTTAAAACCTATGTATTGAAATCTCTCTGTTAGTGTGTGAAGTGGGTGTAAAGCGGCATAAACACAGCAGTGAAAAGCAGCTAAACCCCATTCTAAAAATAAATTACTTTTAAAACCCCAGGAAACAAAGACAGTGAAAGAGAGAGAAATTCTTACACAATTCGTTCAGGGGCTGTGATGGAACCTGGATTGACCATATCTAGACCCACAGCTGGATGAGACATAAGGGTGGACACTCTTGGGGCTGAGAGCTTTGGTGAGGTTGGGTGAGTAAACGCAGACCCTTTAAAGTAATACTGCGTGGTACCCATCCCATGGGTCCCAAATCTCCAGGTTCAAGGGCATCTTCCTACATCGAAAACATGCATAGAAACCCAGAATATGGTACACCGTGTGATGGGGAAAGGTTTCTAAAACGCACCTCATTTCTCATCTCCTTGTGCTCGGGTTCGCCATTGCAGCCACTTTACTAGCAATCTCCCTACTTGGAGCATCAGCACCTTTAACCTCCTGTTCCGTACAGGTTGCAATTTGTCCTGAGGATGAACGGGAAGATGGGGAACCAATGACAGACTAGCTCTTGGTGTTGGGACAGGCACAGGGCACTCTATTTTCCCATCAGGAAGAAGAATTAACCACAGGCTCAGCCTGCCCCCCGGAACGAGAACAGGGCCTGAAGCCATCCTGCGCTTTTACGGCCAGCTCCCAAAAAGCGAGTTGTAAAATGGAGCTTCAGGGCACTGCAATTCACAAACCTGCAGAGTTATAAATGATAACTCTCGTCCACAAATATATTGAGGGAAGGCAAAAAAGAGGATTTGAAATCAAGGCAGAATTGCAGGAAACAGATTTCAGGAGGTAGATTCGAATCGCCTTTAAAGCACATGAAAAGCGGCAAAACATTGATAATGATGCCCTTGGCCAAAAAGGGCGTATGCGTTTTTTCCTGAATATATTCAGGAAAAAACGCATACGCCCTTTTTGGCCAACCAAGCAACCTGGAAAGGCAAATCAGCGCTACAAAGAAGTCTCGCTTCCGATCGGTCAAATGGGCCATGCTGAAATAAGTGTCAAAACCAGAAATGCAGGACAGGCCATGGAGAAAGGGGAGCCTTGCGACGCTGATGGGCGGGATGTAAATTGCCAACAGCCACTCTGGAGAAGGGTACAGTGTGTCCTGAAACATCTAAAAAACACAGCTTAGAGAGCATAGGGCACTTCCATGCATGGGGGTATAAATTGGGAAAGTTAAAAATCAGCAAGACACAAGCACACCAAAGTTTAGGGCTGCTCTGTTGCCAAGGACCTCCACTTCATTCCACCTTAAATATCCCAGGAAAGATAAAAATGGATAAATAAGTGGTGGTCCTTATGTACAATGGAATATCACTCAGCCATGAAATCAATGTCCTAAGGCTAGTAGCAGCATGATGAGTGGATTTAGGTATGAGACGATTCTAAGTGAAATAAGTCACACAGAAAAGGACACTTCTCATCAGATATCACTTATACAGGGAAAGTAAAAACCGTTACACTTGAACTGAATTACAAAACAGAACAGAGTCACACATGCAGAAAACACACTATGGCTGCTTAACAGGAAAGGTGAGGTGGGGTGATACATAAAACAAGGGTTTCAAATGAGCTGAGATACCGTTCCATAAACCCAATATGTAATAGACAAGACCTACTCCTTGCTCAGAGAACTGGACTCAACACCCCCTATTCACCACACAAGGATATATCTGACTAGTAATAATCTTAAAACCTATGTATTGAAATCTCTCTGTTAGTGTGTGAAGTGGGTGTAAAGCGGCATAAACACAGCAGTGAAAAGCAGCTAAACCCCATTCTAAAAATAAATTACTTTTAAAACCCCAGGAAACAAAGACAGTGAAAGAGAGAGAAATTCTTACACAATTCGTTCAGGGGCTGTGATGGAACCTGGATTGACCATATCTAGACCCACAGCTGGATGAGACATAAGGGTGGACACTCTTGGGGCTGAGAGCTTTGGTGAGGTTGGGTGAGTAAACGCAGACCCTTTAAAGTAATACTGCGTGGTACCCATCCCATGGGTCCCAAATCTCCAGGTTCAAGGGCATCTTCCTACATCGAAAACATGCATAGAAACCCAGAATATGGTACACCGTGTGATGGGGAAAGGTTTCTAAAACGCACCTCATTTCTCATCTCCTTGTGCTCGGGTTCGCCATTGCAGCCACTTTACTAGCAATCTCCCTACTTGGAGCATCAGCACCTTTAACCTCCTGTTCCGTACAGGTTGCAATTTGTCCTGAGGATGAACGGGAAGATGGGGAACCAATGAGAGACTAGCTCTTGGTGTTGGGACAGGCACAGGGCACTCTATTTTCCCATCAGGAAGAAGAATTAACCACAGGCTCAGCCTGCCCCCCGGAACGAGAACAGGGCCTGAAGCCATCCTGCGCTTTTACGGCCAGCTCCCAAAAAGCGAGTTGTAAAATGGAGCTTCAGGGCACTGCAATTCACAAACCTGCAGAGTTATAAATGATAACTCTCGTCCACAAATATATTGAGGGAAGGCAAAAAAGAGGATTTGAAATCAAGGCAGAATTGCAGGAAACAGATTTCAGGAGGTAGATTCGAATCGCCTTTAAAGCACATGAAAAGCGGCAAAACATTGATAATGATGCCCTTGGCCAAAAAGGGCGTATGCGTTTTTTCCTGAATATATTCAGGAAAAAACGCATACGCCCTTTTTGGCCAACCAAGCAACCTGGAAAGGCAAATCAGCGCTACAAAGAAGTCTCGCTTCCCATCGGTCAAATGGGCCATGCTGAAATAAGTGTCAAAACCAGAAATGCAGGAGAGGCCATGGAGAAAGGGGAGCCTTGCGACGCTGATGGGCGGGATGTAAATTGCCAACAGCCACTCTGGAGAAGGGTACAGTGTGTCCTGAAACATCTAAAAAACACAGCTTAGAGAGCATAGGGCACTTCCATGCATGGGGGTATAAATTGGGAAAGTTAAAAATCAGCAAGACACAAGCACACCAAAGTTTAGGGCTGCTCTGTTGCCAAGGACCTCCACTTCATTCCACCTTAAATATCCCAGGAAAGATAAAAATGGATAAATAAGTGGTGGTCCTTATGTACAATGGAATATCACTCAGCCATGAAATCAATGTCCTAAGGCTAGTAGCAGCATGATGAGTGGATTTAGGTACGAGACAATTCTAAGTGAAATAAGTCACACAGAAAAGGACACTTCTCATCAGATATCACTTATACAGGGAAAGTAAAAACCGTTACACTTGAACTGAATTACAAAACAGAACAGAGTCACACATGCAGAAAACACACTATGGCTGCTTAACAGGAAAGGTGAGGTGGGGTGATACATAAAACAAGGGTTTCAAATGAGCTGAGATACCGTTCCATAAACCCAATATGTAATAGACAAGACCTACTCCTTGCTCAGAGAATTGGACTCAACACCCCCTATTCACCACACAAGGATATATCTGACTAGTAATAATCTTAAAACCTATGTATTGAAATCTCTCTGTTAGTGTGTGAAGTGGGTGTAAAGCGGCATAAACACAGCCGTGAAAAGCAGCTAAACCCCATTCTAAAAATAAATTACTTTTAAAACCCCAGGAAACAAAGACAGTGAAAGAGAGAGAAATTCTTACACAATTCGTTCAGGGGCTGTGATGGAACCTGGATTGACCATATCTAGACCCACAGCTGGATGAGACATAAGGGTGGACACTCTTGGGGCTGAGAGGTTTGGTGAGGTTGGGTGAGTAAACGCAGACCCTTTAAAGTAATACTGCGTGGTACCCATCCCATGGGTCCCAAATCTCCAGGTTCAAGGGCATCTTCCTACATCGAAAACATGCATAGAAACCCAGAATATGGTACACCGTGTGATGGGGAAAGGTTTCTAAAACGCACCTCATTTCTCATCTCCTTGTGCTCGGGTTCGCCATTGCAGCCACTTTACTAGCAATCTCCCTACTTGGAGCATCAGCACCTTTAACCTCCTGTTCCGTACAGGTTGCAATTTGTCCTGAGGATGAACGGGAAGATGGGGAACCAATGAGAGACTAGCTCTTGGTGTTGGGACAGGCACAGGGCACTCTATTTTCCCATCAGGAAGAAGAATTAACCACAGGCTCAGCCTGCCCCCCGGAACGAGAACAGGGCCTGAAGCCATCCTGCGCTTTTACGGCCAGCTCCCAAAAAGCGAGTTGTAAAATGGAGCTTCAGGGCACTGCAATTCACAAACCTGCAGAGTTATAAATGATAACTCTCGTCCACAAATATATTGAGGGAAGGCAAAAAAGAGGATTTGAAATCAAGGCAGAATTGCAGGAAACAGATTTCAGGAGGTAGATTCGAATCGCCTTTAAAGCACATGAAAAGCGGCAAAACATTGATAATGATGCCCTTGGCCAAAAAGGGCGTATGCGTTTTTTCCTGAATATATTCAGGAAAAAACGCATACGCCCTTTTTGGCCAACCAAGCAACCTGGAAAGGCAAATCAGCGCTACAAAGAAGTCTCGCTTCCCATCGGTCACAAGGGCCATGCTGAGAAAAGTGTCAAAACCAGAAATGCAGGACAGGCCATGGAGAAAGGGGAGCCTTGCGACGCTGATGGGCGGGATGTAAATTGCCAACAGCCACTCTGGAGAAGGGTACAGTGTGTCCTGAAACATCTAAAAAACACAGCTTAGAGAGCATAGGGCACTTCCATGCATGGGGGTATAAATTGGGAAAGTTAAAAATCAGCAAGACACAAGCACACCAAAGTTTAGGGCTGCTCTGTTGCCAAGGACCTCCACTTCATTCCACCTTAAATATCCCAGGAAAGATAAAAATGGATAAATAAGTGGTGGTCCTTATGTACAATGGAATATCACTCAGCCATGAAATCAATGTCCTAAGGCTAGTAGCAGCATGATGAGTGGATTTAGGTACACGATTCTAAGTGAAATAAGTCACACAGAAAAGGACACTTCTCATCAGATATCACTTATACAGGGAAAGTAAAAACCGTTACACTTGAACTGAATTACAAAACAGAACAGAGTCACACATGCAGAAAACACACTATGGCTGCTTAACAGGAAAGGTGAGGTGGGGTGATACATAAAACAAGGGTTTCAAATGAGCTGAGATACCGTTCCATAAACCCAATATGTAATAGACAAGACCTACTCCTTGCTCAGAGAACTGGACTCAACACCCCCTATTCACCACACAAGGATATATCTGACTAGTAATAATCTTAAAACCTATGTATTGAAATCTCTCTGTTAGTGTGTGAAGTGGGTGTAAAGCGGCATAAACACAGCAGTGAAAAGCAGCTAAACCCCATTCTAAAAATAAATTACTTTTAAAACCCCAGGAAACAAAGACAGTGAAAGAGAGAGAAATTCTTACACAATTCGTTCAGGGGCTGTGATGGAACCTGGATTGACCATATCTAGACCCACAGCTGGATGAGACATAAGGGTGGACACTCTTGGGGCTGAGAGCTTTGGTGAGGTTGGGTGAGTAAACGCAGACCCTTTAAAGTAATACTGCGTGGTACCCATCCCATGGGTCCCAAATCTCCAGGTTCAAGGGCATCTTCCTACATCGAAAACATGCATAGAAACCCAGAATATGGTACACCGTGTGATGGGGAAAGGTTTCTAAAACGCACCTCATTTCTCATCTCCTTGTGCTCGGGTTCGCCATTGCAGCCACTTTACTAGCAATCTCCCTACTTGGAGCATCAGCACCTTTAACCTCCTGTTCCGTACAGGTTGCAATTTGTCCTGAGGATGAACGGGAAGATGGGGAACCAATGAGAGACTAGCTCTTGGTGTTGGGACAGGCACAGGGCACTCTATTTTCCCATCAGGAAGAAGAATTAACCACAGGCTCAGCCTGCCCCCCGGAACGAGAACAGGGCCTGAAGCCATCCTGCGCTTTTACGGCCAGCTCCCAAAAAGCGAGTTGTAAAATGGAGCTTCAGGGCACTGCAATTCACAAACCTGCAGAGTTATAAATGATAACTCTCGTCCACAAATATATTGAGGGAAGGCAAAAAAGAGGATTTGAAATCAAGGCAGAATTGCAGGAAACAGATTTCAGGAGGTAGATTCGAATCGCCTTTAAAGCACATGAAAAGCGGCAAAACATTGATAATGATGCCCTTGGCCAAAAAGGGCGTATGCGTTTTTTCCTGAATATATTCAGGAAAAAACGCATACGCCCTTTTTGGCCAACCAAGCAACCTGGAAAGGCAAATCAGCGCTACAAAGAAGTCTCGCTTCCCATCGGTCAAATGGGCCATGCTGAAATAAGTGTCAAAACCAGAAATGCAGGACAGGCCATGGAGAAAGGGGAGCCTTGCGACGCTGATGGGCGGGATGTAAATTGCCAACAGCCACTCTGGAGAAGGGTACAGTGTGTCCTGAAACATCTAAAAAACACAGCTTAGAGAGCATAGGGCACTTCCATGCATGGGGGTATAAATTGGGAAAGTTAAAAATCAGCAAGACACAAGCACACCAAAGTTTAGGGCTGCTCTGTTGCCAAGGACCTCCACTTCATTCCACCTTAAATATCCCAGGAAAGATAAAAATGGATAAATAAGTGGTGGTCCTTATGTACAATGGAATATCACTCAGCCATGAAATCAATGTCCTAAGGCTAGTAGCAGCATGATGAGTGGATTTAGGTACGAGACGATTCTAAGTGAAATAAGTCACACAGAAAAGGACACTTCTCATCAGATATCACTTATACAGGGAAAGTAAAAACCGTTACACTTGAACTGAATTACAAAACAGAACAGAGTCACACATGCAGAAAACACACTATGGCTGCTTAACAGGAAAGGTGAGGTGGGGTGATACATAAAACAAGGGTTTCAAATGAGCTGAGATACCGTTCCATAAACCCAATATGTAATAGACAAGACCTACTCCTTGCTCAGAGAACTGGACTCAACACCCCCTATTCACCACACAAGGATATATCTGACTAGTAATAATCTTAAAACCTATGTATTGAAATCTCTCTGTTAGTGTGTGAAGTGGGTGTAAAGCGGCATAAACACAGCAGTGAAAAGCAGCTAAACCCCATTCTAAAAATAAATTACTTTTAAAACCCCAGGAAACAAAGACAGTGAAAGAGAGAGAAATTCTTACACAATTCGTTCAGGGGCTGTGATGGAACCTGGATTGACCATATCTAGACCCACAGCTGGATGAGACATAAGGGTGGACACTCTTGGGGCTGAGAGCTTTGGTGAGGTTGGGTGAGTAAACGCAGACCCTTTAAAGTAATACTGCGTGGTACCCATCCCATGGGTCCCAAATCTCCAGGTTCAAGGGCATCTTCCTACATCGAAAACATGCATAGAAACCCAGAATATGGTACACCGTGTGATGGGGAAAGGTTTCTAAAACGCACCTCATTTCTCATCTCCTTGTGCTCGGGTTCGCCATTGCAGCCACTTTACTAGCAATCTCCCTACTTGGAGCATCAGCACCTTTAACCTCCTGTTCCGTACAGGTTGCAATTTGTCCTGAGGATGAACGGGAAGATGGGGAACCAATGAGAGACTAGCTCTTGGTGTTGGGACAGGCACAGGGCACTCTATTTTCCCATCAGGAAGAAGAATTAACCACAGGCTCAGCCTGCCCCCCGGAACGAGAACAGGGCCTGAAGCCATCCTGCGCTTTTACGGCCAGCTCCCAAAAAGCGAGTTGTAAAATGGAGCTTCAGGGCACTGCAATTCACAAACCTGCAGAGTTATAAATGATAACTCTCGTCCACAAATATATTGAGGGAAGGCAAAAAAGAGGATTTGAAATCAAGGCAGAATTGCAGGAAACAGATTTCAGGAGGTAGATTCGAATCGCCTTTAAAGCACATGAAAAGCGGCAAAACATTGATAATGATGCCCTTGGCCAAAAAGGGCGTATGCGTTTTTTCCTGAATATATTCAGGAAAAAACGCATACGCCCTTTTTGGCCAACCAAGCAACCTGGAAAGGCAAATCAGCGCTACAAAGAAGTCTCGCTTCCCATCGGTCAAATGGGCCATGCTGAAATAAGTGTCAAAACCAGAAATGCAGGACAGGCCATGGAGAAAGGGGAGCCTTGCGACGCTGATGGGCGGGATGTAAATTGCCAACAGCCACTCTGGAGAAGGGTACAGTGTGTCCTGAAACATCTAAAAAACACAGCTTAGAGAGCATAGGGCACTTCCATGCATGGGGGTATAAATTGGGAAAGTTAAAAATCAGCAAGACACAAGCACACCAAAGTTTAGGGCTGCTCTGTTGCCAAGGACCTCCACTTCATTCCACCTTAAATATCCCAGGAAAGATAAAAATGGATAAATAAGTGGTGGTCCTTATGTACAATGGAATATCACTCAGCCATGAAATCAATGTCCTAAGGCTAGTAGCAGCATGATGAGTGGATTTAGGTACACGATTCTAAGTGAAATAAGTCACACAGAAAAGGACACTTCTCATCAGATATCACTTATACAGGGAAAGTAAAAACCGTTACACTTGAACTGAATTACAAAACAGAACAGAGTCACACATGCAGAAAACACACTATGGCTGCTTAACAGGAAAGGTGAGGTGGGGTGATACATAAAACAAGGGTTTCAAATGAGCTGAGATACCGTTCCATAAACCCAATATGTAATAGACAAGACCTACTCCTTGCTCAGAGAACTGGACTCAACACCCCCTATTCACCACACAAGGATATATCTGACTAGTAATAATCTTAAAACCTATGTATTGAAATCTCTCTGTTAGTGTGTGAAGTGGGTGTAAAGCGGCATAAACACAGCAGTGAAAAGCAGCTAAACCCCATTCTAAAAATAAATTACTTTTAAAACCCCAGGAAACAAAGACAGTGAAAGAGAGAGAAATTCTTACACAATTCGTTCAGGGGCTGTGATGGAACCTGGATTGACCATATCTAGACCCACAGCTGGATGAGACATAAGGGTGGACACTCTTGGGGCTGAGAGGTTTGGTGAGGTTGGGTGAGTAAACGCAGACCCTTTAAAGTAATACTGCGTGGTACCCATCCCATGGGTCCCAAATCTCCAGGTTCAAGGGCATCTTCCTACATCGAAAACATGCATAGAAACCCAGAATATGGTACACCGTGTGATGGGGAAAGGTTTCTAAAACGCACCTCATTTCTCATCTCCTTGTGCTCGGGTTCGCCATTGCAGCCACTTTACTAGCAATCTCCCTACTTGGAGCATCAGCACCTTTAACCTCCTGTTCCGTACAGGTTGCAATTTGTCCTGAGGATGAACGGGAAGATGGGGAACCAATGAGAGACTAGCTCTTGGTGTTGGGACAGGCACAGGGCACTCTATTTTCCCATCAGGAAGAAGAATTAACCACAGGCTCAGCCTGCCCCCCGGAACGAGAACAGGGCCTGAAGCCATCCTGCGCTTTTACGGCCAGCTCCCAAAAAGCGAGTTGTAAAATGGAGCTTCAGGGCACTGCAATTCACAAACCTGCAGAGTTATAAATGATAACTCTCGTCCACAAATATATTGAGGGAAGGCAAAAAAGAGGATTTGAAATCAAGGCAGAATTGCAGGAAACAGATTTCAGGAGGTAGATTCGAATCGCCTTTAAAGCACATGAAAAGCGGCAAAACATTGATAATGATGCCCTTGGCCAAAAAGGGCGTATGCGTTTTTTCCTGAATATATTCAGGAAAAAACGCATACGCCCTTTTTGGCCAACCAAGCAACCTGGAAAGGCAAATCAGCGCTACAAAGAAGTCTCGCTTCCCATCGGTCAAATGGGCCATGCTGAAATAAGTGTCAAAACCAGAAATGCAGGACAGGCCATGGAGAAAGGGGAGCCTTGCGACGCTGATGGGCGGGATGTAAATTGCCAACAGCCACTCTGGAGAAGGGTACAGTGTGTCCTGAAACATCTAAAAAACACAGCTTAGAGAGCATAGGGCACTTCCATGCATGGGGGTATAAATTGGGAAAGTTAAAAATCAGCAAGACACAAGCACACCAAAGTTTAGGGCTGCTCTGTTGCCAAGGACCTCCACTTCATTCCACCTTAAATATCCCAGGAAAGATAAAAATGGATAAATAAGTGGTGGTCCTTATGTACAATGGAATATCACTCAGCCATGAAATCAATGTCCTAAGGCTAGTAGCAGCATGATGAGTGGATTTAGGTACGAGACGATTCTAAGTGAAATAAGTCACACAGAAAAGGACACTTCTCATCAGATATCACTTATACAGGGAAAGTAAAAACCGTTACACTTGAACTGAATTACAAAACAGAACAGAGTCACACATGCAGAAAACACACTATGGCTGCTTAACAGGAAAGGTGAGGTGGGGTGATACATAAAACAAGGGTTTCAAATGAGCTGAGATACCGTTCCATAAACCCAATATGTAATAGACAAGACCTACTCCTTGCTCAGAGAACTGGACTCAACACCCCCTATTCACCACACAAGGATATATCTGACTAGTAATAATCTTAAAACCTATGTATTGAAATCTCTCTGTTAGTGTGTGAAGTGGGTGTAAAGCGGCATAAACACAGCAGTGAAAAGCAGCTAAACCCCATTCTAAAAATAAATTACTTTTAAAACCCCAGGAAACAAAGACAGTGAAAGAGAGAGAAATTCTTACACAATTCGTTCAGGGGCTGTGATGGAACCTGGATTGACCATATCTAGACCCACAGCTGGATGAGACATAAGGGTGGACACTCTTGGGGCTGAGAGCTTTGGTGAGGTTGGGTGAGTAAACGCAGACCCTTTAAAGTAATACTGCGTGGTACCCATCCCATGGGTCCCAAATCTCCAGGTTCAAGGGCATCTTCCTACATCGAAAACATGCATAGAAACCCAGAATATGGTACACCGTGTGATGGGGAAAGGTTTCTAAAACGCACCTCATTTCTCATCTCCTTGTGCTCGGGTTCGCCATTGCAGCCACTTTACTAGCAATCTCCCTACTTGGAGCATCAGCACCTTTAACCTCCTGTTCCGTACAGGTTGCAATTTGTCCTGAGGATGAACGGGAAGATGGGGAACCAATGAGAGACTAGCTCTTGGTGTTGGGACAGGCACAGGGCACTCTATTTTCCCATCAGGAAGAAGAATTAACCACAGGCTCAGCCTGCCCCCCGGAACGAGAACAGGGCCTGAAGCCATCCTGCGCTTTTACGGCCAGCTCCCAAAAAGTGAGTTGTAAAATGGAGCTTCAGGGCACTGCAATTCACAAACCTGCAGAGTTATAAATGATAACTCTCGTCCACAAATATATTGAGGGAAGGCAAAAAAGAGGATTTGAAATCAAGGCAGAATTGCAGGAAACAGATTTCAGGAGGTAGATTCGAATCGCCTTTAAAGCACATGAAAAGCGGCAAAACATTGATAATGATGCCCTTGGCCAAAAAGGGCGTATGCGTTTTTTCCTGAATATATTCAGGAAAAAACGCATACGCCCTTTTTGGCCAACCAAGCAACCTGGAAAGGCAAATCAGCGCTACAAAGAAGTCTCGCTTCCCATCGGTCAAATGGGCCATGCTGAAATAAGTGTCAAAACCAGAAATGCAGGACAGGCCATGGAGAAAGGGGAGCCTTGCGACGCTGATGGGCGGGATGTAAATTGCCAACAGCCACTCTGGAGAAGGGTACAGTGTGTCCTGAAACATCTAAAAAACACAGCTTAGAGAGCATAGGGCACTTCCATGCATGGGGGTATAAATTGGGAAAGTTAAAAATCAGCAAGACACAAGCACACCAAAGTTTAGGGCTGCTCTGTTGCCAAGGACCTCCACTTCATTCCACCTTAAATATCCCAGGAAAGATAAAAATGGATAAATAAGTGGTGGTCCTTATGTACAATGGAATATCACTCAGCCATGAAATCAATGTCCTAAGGCTAGTAGCAGCATGATGAGTGGATTTAGGTACGAGACGATTCTAAGTGAAATAAGTCACACAGAAAAGGACACTTCTCATCAGATATCACTTATACAGGGAAAGTAAAAACCGTTACACTTGAACTGAATTACAAAACAGAACAGAGTCACACATGCAGAAAACACACTATGGCTGCTTAACAGGAAAGGTGAGGTGGGGTGATACATAAAACAAGGGTTTCAAATGAGCTGAGATACCGTTCCATAAACCCAATATGTAATAGACAAGACCTACTCCTTGCTCAGAGAACTGGACTCAACACCCCCTATTCACCACACAAGGATATATCTGACTAGTAATAATCTTAAAACCTATGTATTGAAATCTCTCTGTTAGTGTGTGAAGTGGGTGTAAAGCGGCATAAACACAGCAGTGAAAAGCAGCTAAACCCCATTCTAAAAATAAATTACTTTTAAAACCCCAGGAAACAAAGACAGTGAAAGAGAGAGAAATTCTTACACAATTCGTTCAGGGGCTGTGATGGAACCTGGATTGACCATATCTAGACCCACAGCTGGATGAGACATAAGGGTGGACACTCTTGGGGCTGAGAGCTTTGGTGAGGTTGGGTGAGTAAACGCAGACCCTTTAAAGTAATACTGCGTGGTACCCATCCCATGGGTCCCAAATCTCCAGGTTCAAGGGCATCTTCCTACATCGAAAACATGCATAGAAACCCAGAATATGGTACACCGTGTGATGGGGAAAGGTTTCTAAAACGCACCTCATTTCTCATCTCCTTGTGCTCGGGTTCGCCATTGCAGCCACTTTACTAGCAATCTCCCTACTTGGAGCATCAGCACCTTTAACCTCCTGTTCCGTACAGGTTGCAATTTGTCCTGAGGATGAACGGGAAGATGGGGAACCAATGAGAGACTAGCTCTTGGTGTTGGGACAGGCACAGGGCACTCTATTTTCCCATCAGGAAGAAGAATTAACCACAGGCTCAGCCTGCCCCCCGGAACGAGAACAGGGCCTGAAGCCATCCTGCGCTTTTACGGCCAGCTCCCAAAAAGCGAGTTGTAAAATGGAGCTTCAGGGCACTGCAATTCACAAACCTGCAGAGTTATAAATGATAACTCTCGTCCACAAATATATTGAGGGAAGGCAAAAAAGAGGATTTGAAATCAAGGCAGAATTGCAGGAAACAGATTTCAGGAGGTAGATTCGAATCGCCTTTAAAGCACATGAAAAGCGGCAAAACATTGATAATGATGCCCTTGGCCAAAAAGGGCGTATGCGTTTTTTCCTGAATATATTCAGGAAAAAACGCATACGCCCTTTTTGGCCAACCAAGCAACCTGGAAAGGCAAATCAGCGCTACAAAGAAGTCTCGCTTCCCATCGGTCAAATGGGCCATGCTGAAATAAGTGTCAAAACCAGAAATGCAGGACAGGCCATGGAGAAAGGGGAGCCTTGCGACGCTGATGGGCGGGATGTAAATTGCCAACAGCCACTCTGGAGAAGGGTACAGTGTGTCCTGAAACATCTAAAAAACACAGCTTAGAGAGCATAGGGCACTTCCATGCATGGGGGTATAAATTGGGAAAGTTAAAAATCAGCAAGACACAAGCACACCAAAGTTTAGGGCTGCTCTGTTGCCAAGGACCTCCACTTCATTCCACCTTAAATATCCCAGGAAAGATAAAAATGGATAAATAAGTGGTGGTCCTTATGTACAATGGAATATCACTCAGCCATGAAATCAATGTCCTAAGGCTAGTAGCAGCATGATGAGTGGATTTAGGTACGAGACGATTCTAAGTGAAATAAGTCACACAGAAAAGGACACTTCTCATCAGATATCACTTATACAGGGAAAGTAAAAACCGTTACACTTGAACTGAATTACAAAACAGAACAGAGTCACACATGCAGAAAACACACTATGGCTGCTTAACAGGAAAGGTGAGGTGGGGTGATACATAAAACAAGGGTTTCAAATGAGCTGAGATACCGTTCCATAAACCCAATATGTAATAGACAAGACCTACTCCTTGCTCAGAGAACTGGACTCAACACCCCCTATTCACCACACAAGGATATATCTGACTAGTAATAATCTTAAAACCTATGTATTGAAATCTCTCTGTTAGTGTGTGAAGTGGGTGTAAAGCGGCATAAACACAGCAGTGAAAAGCAGCTAAACCCCATTCTAAAAATAAATTACTTTTAAAACCCCAGGAAACAAAGACAGTGAAAGAGAGAGAAATTCTTACACAATTCGTTCAGGGGCTGTGATGGAACCTGGATTGACCATATCTAGACCCACAGCTGGATGAGACATAAGGGTGGACACTCTTGGGGCTGAGAGCTTTGGTGAGGTTGGGTGAGTAAACGCAGACCCTTTAAAGTAATACTGCGTGGTACCCATCCCATGGGTCCCAAATCTCCAGGTTCAAGGGCATCTTCCTACATCGAAAACATGCATAGAAACCCAGAATATGGTACACCGTGTGATGGGGAAAGGTTTCTAAAACGCACCTCATTTCTCATCTCCTTGTGCTCGGGTTCGCCATTGCAGCCACTTTACTAGCAATCTCCCTACTTGGAGCATCAGCACCTTTAACCTCCTGTTCCGTACAGGTTGCAATTTGTCCTGAGGATGAACGGGAAGATGGGGAACCAATGAGAGACTAGCTCTTGGTGTTGGGACAGGCACAGGGCACTCTATTTTCCCATCAGGAAGAAGAATTAACCACAGGCTCAGCCTGCCCCCCGGAACGAGAACAGGGCCTGAAGCCATCCTGCGCTTTTACGGCCAGCTCCCAAAAAGCGAGTTGTAAAATGGAGCTTCAGGGCACTGCAATTCACAAACCTGCAGAGTTATAAATGATAACTCTCGTCCACAAATATATTGAGGGAAGGCAAAAAAGAGGATTTGAAATCAAGGCAGAATTGCAGGAAACAGATTTCAGGAGGTAGATTCGAATCGCCTTTAAAGCACATGAAAAGCGGCAAAACATTGATAATGATGCCCTTGGCCAAAAAGGGCGTATGCGTTTTTTCCTGAATATATTCAGGAAAAAACGCATACGCCCTTTTTGGCCAACCAAGCAACCTGGAAAGGCAAATCAGCGCTACAAGGAAGTCTCGCTTCCCATCGGTCAAATGGGCCATGCTGAAATAAGTGTCAAAACCAGAAATGCAGGACAGGCCATGGAGAAAGGGGAGCCTTGCGACGCTGATGGGCGGGATGTAAATTGCCAACAGCCACTCTGGAGAAGGGTACAGTGTGTCCTGAAACATCTAAAAAACACAGCTTAGAGAGCATAGGGCACTTCCATGCATGGGGGTATAAATTGGGAAAGTTAAAAATCAGCAAGACACAAGCACACCAAAGTTTAGGGCTGCTCTGTTGCCAAGGACCTCCACTTCATTCCACCTTAAATATCCCAGGAAAGATAAAAATGGATAAATAAGTGGTGGTCCTTATGTACAATGGAATATCACTCAGCCATGAAATCAATGTCCTAAGGCTAGTAGCAGCATGATGAGTGGATTTAGGTACGAGACGATTCTAAGTGAAATAAGTCACACAGAAAAGGACACTTCTCATCAGATATCACTTATACAGGGAAAGTAAAAACCGTTACACTTGAACTGAATTACAAAACAGAACAGAGTCACACATGCAGAAAACACACTATGGCTGCTTAACAGGAAAGGTGAGGTGGGGTGATACATAAAACAAGGGTTTCAAATGAGCTGAGATACCGTTCCATAAACCCAATATGTAATAGACAAGACCTACTCCTTGCTCAGAGAACTGGACTCAACACCCCCTATTCACCACACAAGGATATATCTGACTAGTAATAATCTTAAAACCTATGTATTGAAATCTCTCTGTTAGTGTGTGAAGTGGGTGTAAAGCGGCATAAACACAGCAGTGAAAAGCAGCTAAACCCCATTCTAAAAATAAATTACTTTTAAAACCCCAGGAAACAAAGACAGTGAAAGAGAGAGAAATTCTTACACAATTCGTTCAGGGGCTGTGATGGAACCTGGATTGACCATATCTAGACCCACAGCTGGATGAGACATAAGGGTGGACACTCTTGGGGCTGAGAGCTTTGGTGAGGTTGGGTGAGTAAACGCAGACCCTTTAAAGTAATACTGCGTGGTACCCATCCCATGGGTCCCAAATCTCCAGGTTCAAGGGCATCTTCCTACATCGAAAACATGCATAGAAACCCAGAATATGGTACACCGTGTGATGGGGAAAGGTTTCTAAAACGCACCTCATTTCTCATCTCCTTGTGCTCGGGTTCGCCATTGCAGCCACTTTACTAGCAATCTCCCTACTTGGAGCATCAGCACCTTTAACCTCCTGTTCCGTACAGGTTGCAATTTGTCCTGAGGATGAACGGGAAGATGGGGAACCAATGAGAGACTAGCTCTTGGTGTTGGGACAGGCACAGGGCACTCTATTTTCCCATCAGGAAGAAGAATTAACCACAGGCTCAGCCTGCCCCCCGGAACGAGAACAGGGCCTGAAGCCATCCTGCGCTTTTACGGCCAGCTCCCAAAAAGCGAGTTGTAAAATGGAGCTTCAGGGCACTGCAATTCACAAACCTGCAGAGTTATAAATGATAACTCTCGTCCACAAATATATTGAGGGAAGGCAAAAAAGAGGATTTGAAATCAAGGCAGAATTGCAGGAAACAGATTTCAGGAGGTAGATTCGAATCGCCTTTAAAGCACATGAAAAGCGGCAAAACATTGATAATGATGCCCTTGGCCAAAAAGGGCGTATGCGTTTTTTCCTGAATATATTCAGGAAAAAACGCATACGCCCTTTTTGGCCAACCAAGCAACCTGGAAAGGCAAATCAGCGCTACAAAGAAGTCTCGCTTCCCATCGGTCAAATGGGCCATGCTGAAATAAGTGTCAAAACCAGAAATGCAGGACAGGCCATGGAGAAAGGGGAGCCTTGCGACGCTGATGGGCGGGATGTAAATTGCCAACAGCCACTCTGGAGAAGGGTACAGTGTGTCCTGAAACATCTAAAAAACACAGCTTAGAGAGCATAGGGCACTTCCATGCATGGGGGTATAAATTGGGAAAGTTAAAAATCAGCAAGACACAAGCACACCAAAGTTTAGGGCTGCTCTGTTGCCAAGGACCTCCACTTCATTCCACCTTAAATATCCCAGGAAAGATAAAAATGGATAAATAAGTGGTGGTCCTTATGTACAATGGAATATCACTCAGCCATGAAATCAATGTCCTAAGGCTAGTAGCAGCATGATGAGTGGATTTAGGTACGAGACGATTCTAAGTGAAATAAGTCACACAGAAAAGGACACTTCTCATCAGATATCACTTATACAGGGAAAGTAAAAACCGTTACACTTGAACTGAATTACAAAACAGAACAGAGTCACACATGCAGAAAACACACTATGGCTGCTTAACAGGAAAGGTGAGGTGGGGTGATATATAAAACAAGGGTTTCAAATGAGCTGAGATACCGTTCCATAAACCCAATATGTAATAGACAAGACCTACTCCTTGCTCAGAGAACTGGACTCAACACCCCCTATTCACCACACAAGGATATATCTGACTAGTAATAATCTTAAAACCTATGTATTGAAATCTCTCTGTTAGTGTGTGAAGTGGGTGTAAAGCGGCATAAACACAGCCGTGAAAAGCAGCTAAACCCCATTCTAAAAATAAATTACTTTTAAAACCCCAGGAAACAAAGACAGTGAAAGAGAGAGAAATTCTTACACAATTCGTTCAGGGGCTGTGATGGAACCTGGATTGACCATATCTAGACCCACAGCTGGATGAGACATAAGGGTGGACACTCTTGGGGCTGAGAGGTTTGGTGAGGTTGGGTGAGTAAACGCAGACCCTTTAAAGTAATACTGCGTGGTACCCATCCCATGGGTCCCAAATCTCCAGGTTCAAGGGCATCTTCCTACATCGAAAACATGCATAGAAACCCAGAATATGGTACACCGTGTGATGGGGAAAGGTTTCTAAAACGCACCTCATTTCTCATCTCCTTGTGCTCGGGTTCGCCATTGCAGCCACTTTACTAGCAATCTCCCTACTTGGAGCATCAGCACCTTTAACCTCCTGTTCCGTACAGGTTGCAATTTGTCCTGAGGATGAACGGGAAGATGGGGAACCAATGAGAGACTAGCTCTTGGTGTTGGGACAGGCACAGGGCACTCTATTTTCCCATCAGGAAGAAGAATTAACCACAGGCTCAGCCTGCCCCCCGGAACGAGAACAGGGCCTGAAGCCATCCTGCGCTTTTACGGCCAGCTCCCAAAAAGCGAGTTGTAAAATGGAGCTTCAGGGCACTGCAATTCACAAACCTGCAGAGTTATAAATGATAACTCTCGTCCACAAATATATTGAGGGAAGGCAAAAAAGAGGATTTGAAATCAAGGCAGAATTGCAGGAAACAGATTTCAGGAGGTAGATTCGAATCGCCTTTAAAGCACATGAAAAGCGGCAAAACATTGATAATGATGCCCTTGGCCAAAAAGGGCGTATGCGTTTTTTCCTGAATATATTCAGGAAAAAACGCATACGCCCTTTTTGGCCAACCAAGCAACCTGGAAAGGCAAATCAGCGCTACAAAGAAGTCTCGCTTCCCATCGGTCACAAGGGCCATGCTGAGAAAAGTGTCAAAACCAGAAATGCAGGACAGGCCATGGAGAAAGGGGAGCCTTGCTACGCTGATGGGCGGGATGTAAATTGCCAACAGCCACTCTGGAGAACGGTACAGTGTGTCCTGAAACATCTAAAAAACACAGCTTAGAGAGCATAGGGCACTTCCATGCATGGGGGTATAAATTGGGAAAGTTAAAAATCAGCAAGACACAAGCACACCAAAGTTTAGGGCTGCTCTGTTGCCAAGGACCTCCACTTCATTCCACCTTAAATATCCCAGGAAAGATAAAAATGGATAAATAAGTGGTGGTCCTTATGTACAATGGAATATCACTCAGCCATGAAATCAATGTCCTAAGGCTAGTAGCAGCATGATGAGTGGATTTAGGTACGAGACGATTCTAAGTGAAATAAGTCACACAGAAAAGGACACTTCTCATCAGATATCACTTATACAGGGAAAGTAAAAACCGTTACACTTGAACTGAATTACAAAACAGAACAGAGTCACACATGCAGAAAACACACTATGGCTGCTTAACAGGAAAGGTGAGGTGGGGTGATACATAAAACAAGGGTTTCAAATGAGCTGAGATACCGTTCCATAAACCCAATATGTAATAGACAAGACCTACTCCTTGCTCAGAGAACTGGACTCAACACCCCCTATTCACCACACAAGGATATATCTGACTAGTAATAATCTTAAAACCTATGTATTGAAATCTCTCTGTTAGTGTGTGAAGTGGGTGTAAAGCGGCATAAACACAGCCGTGAAAAGCAGCTAAACCCCATTCTAAAAATAAATTACTTTTAAAACCCCAGGAAACAAAGACAGTGAAAGAGAGAGAAATTCTTACACAATTCGTTCAGGGGCTGTGATGGAACCTGGATTGACCATATCTAGACCCACAGCTGGATGAGACATAAGGGTGGACACTCTTGGGGCTGAGAGGTTTGGTGAGGTTGGGTGAGTAAACGCAGACCCTTTAAAGTAATACTGCGTGGTACCCATCCCATGGGTCCCAAATCTCCAGGTTCAAGGGCATCTTCCTACATCGAAAACATGCATAGAAACCCAGAATATGGTACACCGTGTGATGGGGAAAGGTTTCTAAAACGCACCTCATTTCTCATCTCCTTGTGCTCGGGTTCGCCATTGCAGCCACTTTACTAGCAATCTCCCTACTTGGAGCATCAGCACCTTTAACCTCCTGTTCCGTACAGGTTGCAATTTGTCCTGAGGATGAACGGGAAGATGGGGAACCAATGAGAGACTAGCTCTTGGTGTTGGGACAGGCACAGGGCACTCTATTTTCCCATCAGGAAGAAGAATTAACCACAGGCTCAGCCTGCCCCCCGGAACGAGAACAGGGCCTGAAGCCATCCTGCGCTTTTACGGCCAGCTCCCAAAAAGCGAGTTGTAAAATGGAGCTTCAGGGCACTGCAATTCACAAACCTGCAGAGTTATAAATGATAACTCTCGTCCACAAATATATTGAGGGAAGGCAAAAAAGAGGATTTGAAATCAAGGCAGAATTGCAGGAAACAGATTTCAGGAGGTAGATTCGAATCGCCTTTAAAGCACATGAAAAGCGGCAAAACATTGATAATGATGCCCTTGGCCAAAAAGGGCGTATGCGTTTTTTCCTGAATATATTCAGGAAAAAACGCATACGCCCTTTTTGGCCAACCAAGCAACCTGGAAAGGCAAATCAGCGCTACAAAGAAGTCTCGCTTCCCATCGGTCACAAGGGCCATGCTGAGAAAAGTGTCAAAACCAGAAATGCAGGACAGGCCATGGAGAAAGGGGAGCCTTGCTACGCTGATGGGCGGGATGTAAATTGCCAACAGCCACTCTGGAGAACGGTACAGTGTGTCCTGAAACATCTAAAAAACACAGCTTAGAGAGCATAGGGCACTTCCATGCATGGGGGTATAAATTGGGAAAGTTAAAAATCAGCAACACACAAGCACACCAAAGTTTAGGGCTGCTCTGTTGCCAAGGACCTCCACTTCATTCCACCTTAAATATCCCAGGAAAGATAAAAATGGATAAATAAGTGGTGGTCCTTATGTACAATGGAATATCACTCAGCCATGAAATCAATGTCCTAAGGCTAGTAGCAGCATGATGAGTGGATTTAGGTACGAGACGATTCTAAGTGAAATAAGTCACACAGAAAAGGACACTTCTCATCAGATATCACTTATACAGGGAAAGTAAAAACCGTTACACTTGAACTGAATTACAAAACAGAACAGAGTCACACATGCAGAAAACACACTATGGCTGCTTAACAGGAAAGGTGAGGTGGGGTGATACATAAAACAAGGGTTTCAAATGAGCTGAGATACCGTTCCATAAACCCAATATGTAATAGACAAGACCTACTCCTTGCTCAGAGAACTGGACTCAACACCCCCTATTCACCACACAAGGATATATCTGACTAGTAATAATCTTAAAACCTATGTATTGAAATCTCTCTGTTAGTGTGTGAAGTGGGTGTAAAGCGGCATAAACACAGCCGTGAAAAGCAGCTAAACCCCATTCTAAAAATAAATTACTTTTAAAACCCCAGGAAACAAAGACAGTGAAAGAGAGAGAAATTCTTACACAATTCGTTCAGGGGCTGTGATGGAACCTGGATTGACCATATCTAGACCCACAGCTGGATGAGACATAAGGGTGGACACTCTTGGGGCTGAGAGGTTTGGTGAGGTTGGGTGAGTAAACGCAGACCCTTTAAAGTAATACTGCGTGGTACCCATCCCATGGGTCCCAAATCTCCAGGTTCAAGGGCATCTTCCTACATCGAAAACATGCATAGAAACCCAGAATATGGTACACCGTGTGATGGGGAAAGGTTTCTAAAACGCACCTCATTTCTCATCTCCTTGTGCTCGGGTTCGCCATTGCAGCCACTTTACTAGCAATCTCCCTACTTGGAGCATCAGCACCTTTAACCTCCTGTTCCGTACAGGTTGCAATTTGTCCTGAGGATGAACGGGAAGATGGGGAACCAATGAGAGACTAGCTCTTGGTGTTGGGACAGGCACAGGGCACTCTATTTTCCTATCAGGAAGAAGAATTAACCACAGGCTCAGCCTGCCCCCCGGAACGAGAACAGGGCCTGAAGCCATCCTGCGCTTTTACGGCCAGCTCCCAAAAAGCGAGTTGTAAAATGGAGCTTCAGGGCACTGCAATTCACAAACCTGCAGAGTTATAAATGATAACTCTCGTCCACAAATATATTGAGGGAAGGCAAAAAAGAGGATTTGAAATCAAGGCAGAATTGCAGGAAACAGATTTCAGGAGGTAGATTCGAATCGCCTTTAAAGCACATGAAAAGCGGCAAAACATTGATAATGATGCCCTTGGCCAAAAAGGGCGTATGCGTTTTTTCCTGAATATATTCAGGAAAAAACGCATACGCCCTTTTTGGCCAACCAAGCAACCTGGAAAGGCAAATCAGCGCTACAAGGAAGTCTCGCTTCCCATCGGTCAAATGGGCCATGCTGAAATAAGTGTCAAAACCAGAAATGCAGGACAGGCCATGGAGAAAGGGGAGCCTTGCTACGCTGATGGGCGGGATGTAAATTGCCAACAGCCACTCTGGAGAAGGGTACAGTGTGTCCTGAAACATCTAAAAAACACAGCTTAGAGAGCATAGGGCACTTCCATGCATGGGGGTATAAATTGGGAAAGTTAAAAATCAGCAAGACACAAGCACACCAAACTTTAGGGCTGCTCTGTTGCCAAGGACCTCCACTTCATTCCACCTTAAATATCCCAGGAAAGATAAAAATGGATAAATAAGTGGTGGTCCTTATGTACAATGGAATATCACTCAGCCATGAAATCAATGTCCTAAGGCTAGTAGCAGCATGATGAGTGGATTTAGGTACGAGACGATTCTAAGTGAAATAAGTCACACAGAAAAGGACACTTCTCATCAGATATCACTTATACAGGGAAAGTAAAAACCGTTACACTTGAACTGAATTACAAAACAGAACAGAGTCACACATGCAGAAAACACACTATGGCTGCTTAACAGGAAAGGTGAGGTGGGGTGATACATAAAACAAGGGTTTCAAATGAGCTGAGATACCGTTCCATAAACCCAATATGTAATAGACAAGACCTACTCCTTGCTCAGAGAACTGGACTCAACACCCCCTATTCACCACACAAGGATATATCTGACTAGTAATAATCTTAAAACCTATGTATTGAAATCTCTCTGTTAGTGTGTGAAGTGGGTGTAAAGCGGCATAAACACAGCAGTGAAAAGCAGCTAAACCCCATTCTAAAAATAAATTACTTTTAAAACCCCAGGAAACAAAGACAGTGAAAGAGAGAGAAATTCTTACACAATTCGTTCAGGGGCTGTGATGGAACCTGGATTGACCATATCTAGACCCACAGCTGGATGAGACATAAGGGTGGACACTCTTGGGGCTGAGAGCTTTGGTGAGGTTGGGTGAGTAAACGCAGACCCTTTAAAGTAATACTGCGTGGTACCCATCCCATGGGTCCCAAATCTCCAGGTTCAAGGGCATCTTCCTACATCGAAAACATGCATAGAAACCCAGAATATGGTACACCGTGTGATGGGGAAAGGTTTCTAAAACGCACCTCATTTCTCATCTCCTTGTGCTCGGGTTCGCCATTGCAGCCACTTTACTAGCAATCTCCCTACTTGGAGCATCAGCACCTTTAACCTCCTGTTCCGTACAGGTTGCAATTTGTCCTGAGGATGAACGGGAAGATGGGGAACCAATGAGAGACTAGCTCTTGGTGTTGGGACAGGCACAGGGCACTCTATTTTCCCATCAGGAAGAAGAATTAACCACAGGCTCAGCCTGCCCCCCGGAACGAGAACAGGGCCTGAAGCCATCCTGCGCTTTTACGGCCAGCTCCCAAAAAGCGAGTTGTAAAATGGAGCTTCAGGGCACTGCAATTCACAAACCTGCAGAGTTATAAATGATAACTCTCGTCCACAAATATATTGAGGGAAGGCAAAAAAGAGGATTTGAAATCAAGGCAGAATTGCAGGAAACAGATTTCAGGAGGTAGATTCGAATCGCCTTTAAAGCACATGAAAAGCGGCAAAACATTGATAATGATGCCCTTGGCCAAAAAGGGCGTATGCGTTTTTTCCTGAATATATTCAGGAAAAAACGCATACGCCCTTTTTGGCCAACCAAGCAACCTGGAAAGGCAAATCAGCGCTACAAGGAAGTCTCGCTTCCCATCGGTCAAATGGGCCATGCTGAAATAAGTGTCAAAACCAGAAATGCAGGACAGGCCATGGAGAAAGGGGAGCCTTGCGACGCTGATGGGCGGGATGTAAATTGCCAACAGCCACTCTGGAGAAGGGTACAGTGTGTCCTGAAACATCTAAAAAACACAGCTTAGAGAGCATAGGGCACTTCCATGCATGGGGGTATAAATTGGGAAAGTTAAAAATCAGCAAGACACAAGCACACCAAAGTTTAGGGCTGCTCTGTTGCCAAGGACCTCCACTTCATTCCACCTTAAATATCCCAGGAAAGATAAAAATGGATAAATAAGTGGTGGTCCTTATGTACAATGGAATATCACTCAGCCATGAAATCAATGTCCTAAGGCTAGTAGCAGCATGATGAGTGGATTTAGGTACGAGACGATTCTAAGTGAAATAAGTCACACAGAAAAGGACACTTCTCATCAGATATCACTTATACAGGGAAAGTAAAAACCGTTACACTTGAACTGAATTACAAAACAGAACAGAGTCACACATGCAGAAAACACACTATGGCTGCTTAACAGGAAAGGTGAGGTGGGGTGATACATAAAACAAGGGTTTCAAATGAGCTGAGATACCGTTCCATAAACCCAATATGTAATAGACAAGACCTACTCCTTGCTCAGAGAACTGGACTCAACACCCCCTATTCACCACACAAGGATATATCTGACTAGTAATAATCTTAAAACCTATGTATTGAAATCTCTCTGTTAGTGTGTGAAGTGGGTGTAAAGCGGCATAAACACAGCCGTGAAAAGCAGCTAAACCCCATTCTAAAAATAAATTACTTTTAAAACCCCAGGAAACAAAGACAGTGAAAGAGAGAGAAATTCTTACACAATTCGTTCAGGGGCTGTGATGGAACCTGGATTGACCATATCTAGACCCACAGCTGGATGAGACATAAGGGTGGACACTCTTGGGGCTGAGAGGTTTGGTGAGGTTGGGTGAGTAAACGCAGACCCTTTAAAGTAATACTGCGTGGTACCCATCCCATGGGTCCCAAATCTCCAGGTTCAAGGGCATCTTCCTACATCGAAAACATGCATAGAAACCCAGAATATGGTACACCGTGTGATGGGGAAAGGTTTCTAAAACGCACCTCATTTCTCATCTCCTTGTGCTCGGGTTCGCCATTGCAGCCACTTTACTAGCAATCTCCCTACTTGGAGCATCAGCACCTTTAACCTCCTGTTCCGTACAGGTTGCAATTTGTCCTGAGGATGAACGGGAAGATGGGGAACCAATGAGAGACTAGCTCTTGGTGTTGGGACAGGCACAGGGCACTCTATTTTCCCATCAGGAAGAAGAATTAACCACAGGCTCAGCCTGCCCCCCGGAACGAGAACAGGGCCTGAAGCCATCCTGCGCTTTTACGGCCAGCTCCCAAAAAGCGAGTTGTAAAATGGAGCTTCAGGGCACTGCAATTCACAAACCTGCAGAGTTATAAATGATAACTCTCGTCCACAAATATATTGAGGGAAGGCAAAAAAGAGGATTTGAAATCAAGGCAGAATTGCAGGAAACAGATTTCAGGAGGTAGATTCGAATCGCCTTTAAAGCACATGAAAAGCGGCAAAACATTGATAATGATGCCCTTGGCCAAAAAGGGCGTATGCGTTTTTTCCTGAATATATTCAGGAAAAAACGCATACGCCCTTTTTGGCCAACCAAGCAACCTGGAAAGGCAAATCAGCGCTACAAAGAAGTCTCGCTTCCCATCGGTCACAAGGGCCATGCTGAGAAAAGTGTCAAAACCAGAAATGCAGGACAGGCCATGGAGAAAGGGGAGCCTTGCTACGCTGATGGGCGGGATGTAAATTGCCAACAGCCACTCTGGAGAACGGTACAGTGTGTCCTGAAACATCTAAAAAACACAGCTTAGAGAGCATAGGGCACTTCCATGCATGGGGGTATAAATTGGGAAAGTTAAAAATCAGCAACACACAAGCACACCAAAGTTTAGGGCTGCTCTGTTGCCAAGGACCTCCACTTCATTCCACCTTAAATATCCCAGGAAAGATAAAAATGGATAAATAAGTGGTGGTCCTTATGTACAATGGAATATCACTCAGCCATGAAATCAATGTCCTAAGGCTAGTAGCAGCATGATGAGTGGATTTAGGTACGAGACGATTCTAAGTGAAATAAGTCACACAGAAAAGGACACTTCTCATCAGATATCACTTATACAGGGAAAGTAAAAACCGTTACACTTGAACTGAATTACAAAACAGAACAGAGTCACACATGCAGAAAACACACTATGGCTGCTTAACAGGAAAGGTGAGGTGGGGTGATACATAAAACAAGGGTTTCAAATGAGCTGAGATACCGTTCCATAAACCCAATATGTAATAGACAAGACCTACTCCTTGCTCAGAGAACTGGACTCAACACCCCCTATTCACCACACAAGGATATATCTGACTAGTAATAATCTTAAAACCTATGTATTGAAATCTCTCTGTTAGTGTGTGAAGTGGGTGTAAAGCGGCATAAACACAGCCGTGAAAAGCAGCTAAACCCCATTCTAAAAATAAATTACTTTTAAAACCCCAGGAAACAAAGACAGTGAAAGAGAGAGAAATTCTTACACAATTCGTTCAGGGGCTGTGATGGAACCTGGATTGACCATATCTAGACCCACAGCTGGATGAGACATAAGGGTGGACACTCTTGGGGCTGAGAGGTTTGGTGAGGTTGGGTGAGTAAACGCAGACCCTTTAAAGTAATACTGCGTGGTACCCATCCCATGGGTCCCAAATCTCCAGGTTCAAGGGCATCTTCCTACATCGAAAACATGCATAGAAACCCAGAATATGGTACACCGTGTGATGGGGAAAGGTTTCTAAAACGCACCTCATTTCTCATCTCCTTGTGCTCGGGTTCGCCATTGCAGCCACTTTACTAGCAATCTCCCTACTTGGAGCATCAGCACCTTTAACCTCCTGTTCCGTACAGGTTGCAATTTGTCCTGAGGATGAACGGGAAGATGGGGAACCAATGAGAGACTAGCTCTTGGTGTTGGGACAGGCACAGGGCACTCTATTTTCCCATCAGGAAGAAGAATTAACCACAGGCTCAGCCTGCCCCCCGGAACGAGAACAGGGCCTGAAGCCATCCTGCGCTTTTACGGCCAGCTCCCAAAAAGCGAGTTGTAAAATGGAGCTTCAGGGCACTGCAATTCACAAACCTGCAGAGTTATAAATGATAACTCTCGTCCACAAATATATTGAGGGAAGGCAAAAAAGAGGATTTGAAATCAAGGCAGAATTGCAGGAAACAGATTTCAGGAGGTAGATTCGAATCGCCTTTAAAGCACATGAAAAGCGGCAAAACATTGATAATGATGCCCTTGGCCAAAAAGGGCGTATGCGTTTTTTCCTGAATATATTCAGGAAAAAACGCATACGCCCTTTTTGGCCAACCAAGCAACCTGGAAAGGCAAATCAGCGCTACAAAGAAGTCTCGCTTCCCATCGGTCACAAGGGCCATGCTGAGAAAAGTGTCAAAACCAGAAATGCAGGACAGGCCATGGAGAAAGGGGAGCCTTGCTACGCTGATGGGCGGGATGTAAATTGCCAACAGCCACTCTGGAGAACGGTACAGTGTGTCCTGAAACATCTAAAAAACACAGCTTAGAGAGCATAGGGCACTTCCATGCATGGGGGTATAAATTGGGAAAGTTAAAAATCAGCAACACACAAGCACACCAAAGTTTAGGGCTGCTCTGTTGCCAAGGACCTCCACTTCATTCCACCTTAAATATCCCAGGAAAGATAAAAATGGATAAATAAGTGGTGGTCCTTATGTACAATGGAATATCACTCAGCCATGAAATCAATGTCCTAAGGCTAGTAGCAGCATGATGAGTGGATTTAGGTACGAGACGATTCTAAGTGAAATAAGTCACACAGAAAAGGACACTTCTCATCAGATATCACTTATACAGGGAAAGTAAAAACCGTTACACTTGAACTGAATTACAAAACAGAACAGAGTCACACATGCAGAAAACACACTATGGCTGCTTAACAGGAAAGGTGAGGTGGGGTGATACATAAAACAAGGGTTTCAAATGAGCTGAGATACCGTTCCATAAACCCAATATGTAATAGACAAGACCTACTCCTTGCTCAGAGAACTGGACTCAACACCCCCTATTCACCACACAAGGATATATCTGACTAGTAATAATCTTAAAACCTATGTATTGAAATCTCTCTGTTAGTGTGTGAAGTGGGTGTAAAGCGGCATAAACACAGCCGTGAAAAGCAGCTAAACCCCATTCTAAAAATAAATTACTTTTAAAACCCCAGGAAACAAAGACAGTGAAAGAGAGAGAAATTCTTACACAATTCGTTCAGGGGCTGTGATGGAACCTGGATTGACCATATCTAGACCCACAGCTGGATGAGACATAAGGGTGGACACTCTTGGGGCTGAGAGGTTTGGTGAGGTTGGGTGAGTAAACGCAGACCCTTTAAAGTAATACTGCGTGGTACCCATCCCATGGGTCCCAAATCTCCAGGTTCAAGGGCATCTTCCTACATCGAAAACATGCATAGAAACCCAGAATATGGTACACCGTGTGATGGGGAAAGGTTTCTAAAACGCACCTCATTTCTCATCTCCTTGTGCTCGGGTTCGCCATTGCAGCCACTTTACTAGCAATCTCCCTACTTGGAGCATCAGCACCTTTAACCTCCTGTTCCGTACAGGTTGCAATTTGTCCTGAGGATGAACGGGAAGATGGGGAACCAATGAGAGACTAGCTCTTGGTGTTGGGACAGGCACAGGGCACTCTATTTTCCTATCAGGAAGAAGAATTAACCACAGGCTCAGCCTGCCCCCCGGAACGAGAACAGGGCCTGAAGCCATCCTGCGCTTTTACGGCCAGCTCCCAAAAAGCGAGTTGTAAAATGGAGCTTCAGGGCACTGCAATTCACAAACCTGCAGAGTTATAAATGATAACTCTCGTCCACAAATATATTGAGGGAAGGCAAAAAAGAGGATTTGAAATCAAGGCAGAATTGCAGGAAACAGATTTCAGGAGGTAGATTCGAATCGCCTTTAAAGCACATGAAAAGCGGCAAAACATTGATAATGATGCCCTTGGCCAAAAAGGGCGTATGCGTTTTTTCCTGAATATATTCAGGAAAAAACGCATACGCCCTTTTTGGCCAACCAAGCAACCTGGAAAGGCAAATCAGCGCTACAAAGAAGTCTCGCTTCCCATCGGTCAAATGGGCCATGCTGAAATAAGTGTCAAAACCAGAAATGCAGGACAGGCCATGGAGAAAGGGGAGCCTTGCTACGCTGATGGGCGGGATGTAAATTGCCAACAGCCACTCTGGAGAAGGGTACAGTGTGTCCTGAAACATCTAAAAAACACAGCTTAGAGAGCATAGGGCACTTCCATGCATGGGGGTATAAATTGGGAAAGTTAAAAATCAGCAAGACACAAGCACACCAAACTTTAGGGCTGCTCTGTTGCCAAGGACCTCCACTTCATTCCACCTTAAATATCCCAGGAAAGATAAAAATGGATAAATAAGTGGTGGTCCTTATGTACAATGGAATATCACTCAGCCATGAAATCAATGTCCTAAGGCTAGTAGCAGCATGATGAGTGGATTTAGGTACGAGACGATTCTAAGTGAAATAAGTCACACAGAAAAGGACACTTCTCATCAGATATCACTTATACAGGGAAAGTAAAAACCGTTACACTTGAACTGAATTACAAAACAGAACAGAGTCACACATGCAGAAAACACACTATGGCTGCTTAACAGGAAAGGTGAGGTGGGGTGATACATAAAACAAGGGTTTCAAATGAGCTGAGATACCGTTCCATAAACCCAATATGTAATAGACAAGACCTACTCCTTGCTCAGAGAACTGGACTCAACACCCCCTATTCACCACACAAGGATATATCTGACTAGTAATAATCTTAAAACCTATGTATTGAAATCTCTCTGTTAGTGTGTGAAGTGGGTGTAAAGCGGCATAAACACAGCCGTGAAAAGCAGCTAAACCCCATTCTAAAAATAAATTACTTTTAAAACCCCAGGAAACAAAGACAGTGAAAGAGAGAGAAATTCTTACACAATTCGTTCAGGGGCTGCGATGGAACCTGGATTGACCATATCTAGACCCACAGCTGGATGAGACATAAGGGTGGACACTCTTGGGGCTGAGAGCTTTGGTGAGGTTGGGTGAGTAAACGCAGACCCTTTAAAGTAATACTGCGTGGTACCCATCCCATGGGTCCCAAATCTCCAGGTTCAAGGGCATCTTCCTACATCGAAAACATGCATAGAAACCCAGAATATGGTACACCGTGTGATGGGGAAAGGTTTCTAAAACGCACCTCATTTCTCATCTCCTTGTGCTCGGGTTCGCCATTGCAGCCACTTTACTAGCAATCTCCCTACTTGGAGCATCAGCACCTTTAACCTCCTGTTCCGTACAGGTTGCAATTTGTCCTGAGGATGAACGGGAAGATGGGGAACCAATGAGAGACTAGCTCTTGGTGTTGGGACAGGCACAGGGCACTCTATTTTCCCATCAGGGAGAAGAATTAACCACAGGCTCAGCCTGCCCCCCGGAACCAGAACAGGGCCTGAAGCCATCCTGCGCTTTTACGGCCAGCTCCCAAAAAAGCGAGTTGTAAAATGGAGCTTCAGGGCACTGCAATTCACAAACCTGCAGTGTTATAAATGATAACTCTCGTCCACAAATATATTGAGGGAAGGCAAAAAAGAGGATTTGAAATCAAGGCAGAATTGCAGGAAACAGATTTCAGGAGGTAGATTCGAATCGCCTTTAAAGCACATGAAAAGCGGCAAAACATTGATAATGATGCCCTTGGCCAAAAAGGGCGTATGCGTTTTTTCCTGAATATATTCAGGAAAAAACGCATACGCCCTTTTTGGCCAACCAAGCAACCTGGAAAGGCAAATCAGCGCTACAAAGAAGTCTCGCTTCCCATCGGTCAAATGGGCCATGCTGAAATAAGTGTCAAAACCAGAAATGCAGGACAGGCCATGGAGAAAGGGGAGCCTTGCGACGCTGATGGGCGGGATGTAAATTGCCAACAGCCACTCTGGAGAAGGGTACAGTGTGTCCTGAAACATCTAAAAAACACAGCTTAGAGAGCATAGGGCACTTCCATGCATGGGGGTATAAATTGGGAAAGTTAAAAATCAGCAAGACACAAGCACACCAAACTTTAGGGCTGCTCTGTTGCCAAGGACCTCCACTTCATTCCACCTTAAATATCCCAGGAAAGATAAAAATGGATAAATAAGTGGTGGTCCTTATGTACAATGGAATATCACTCAGCCATGAAATCAATGTCCTAAGGCTAGTAGCAGCATGATGAGTGGATTTAGGTACGAGACGATTCTAAGTGAAATAAGTCACACAGAAAAGGACACTTCTCATCAGATATCACTTATACAGGGAAAGTAAAAACCGTTACACTTGAACTGAATTACAAAACAGAACAGAGTCACACATGCAGAAAACACACTATGGCTGCTTAACAGGAAAGGTGAGGTGGGGTGATACATAAAACAAGGGTTTCAAATGAGCTGAGATACCGTTCCATAAACCCAATATGTAATAGACAAGACCTACTCCTTGCTCAGAGAACTGGACTCAACACCCCCTATTCACCACACAAGGATATATCTGACTAGTAATAATCTTAAAACCTATGTATTGAAATCTCTCTGTTAGTGTGTGAAGTGGGTGTAAAGCGGCATAAACACAGCCGTGAAAAGCAGCTAAACCCCATTCTAAAAATAAATTACTTTTAAAACCCCAGGAAACAAAGACAGTGAAAGAGAGAGAAATTCTTACACAATTCGTTCAGGGGCTGCGATGGAACCTGGATTGACCATATCTAGACCCACAGCTAGATGAGACATAAGGGTGGACACTCTTGGGGCTGAGAGCTTTGGTGAGGTTGGGTGAGTAAACGCAGACCCTTTAAAGTAATACTGCGTGGTACCCATCCCATGGGTCCCAAATCTCCAGGTTCAAGGGCATCTTCCTACATCGAAAACATGCATAGAAACCCAGAATATGGTACACCGTGTGATGGGGAAAGGTTTCTAAAACGCACCTCATTTCTCATCTCCTTGTGCTCGGGTTCGCCATTGCAGCCACTTTACTAGCAATCTCCCTACTTGGAGCATCAGCACCTTTAACCTCCTGTTCCGTACAGGTTGCAATTTGTCCTGAGGATGAACGGGAAGATGGGGAACCAATGAGAGACTAGCTCTTGGTGTTGGGACAGGCACAGGGCACTCTATTTTCCCATCAGGGAGAAGAATTAACCACAGGCTCAGCCTGCCCCCCGGAACCAGAACAGGGCCTGAAGCCATCCTGCGCTTTTACGGCCAGCTCCCAAAAAAGCGAGTTGTAAAATGGAGCTTCAGGGCACTGCAATTCACAAACCTGCAGTGTTATAAATGATAACTCTCGTCCACAAATATATTGAGGGAAGGCAAAAAAGAGGATTTGAAATCAAGGCAGAATTGCAGGAAACAGATTTCAGGAGGTAGATTCGAATCGCCTTTAAAGCACATGAAAAGCGGCAAAACATTGATAATGATGCCCTTGGCCAAAAAGGGCGTATGCGTTTTTTCCTGAATATATTCAGGAAAAAACGCATACGCCCTTTTTGGCCAACCAAGCAACCTGGAAAGGCAAATCAGCGCTACAAAGAAGTCTCGCTTCCCATCGGTCAAATGGGCCATGCTGAAATAAGTGTCAAAACCAGAAATGCAGGACAGGCCATGGAGAAAGGGGAGCCTTGCGACGCTGATGGGCGGGATGTAAATTGCCAACAGCCACTCTGGAGAAGGGTACAGTGTGTCCTGAAACATCTAAAAAACACAGCTTAGAGAGCATAGGGCACTTCCATGCATGGGGGTATAAATTGGGAAAGTTAAAAATCAGCAAGACACAAGCACACCAAAGTTTAGGGCTGCTCTGTTGCCAAGGACCTCCACTTCATTCCACCTTAAATATCCCAGGAAAGATAAAAATGGATAAATAAGTGGTGGTCCTTATGTACAATGGAATATCACTCAGCCATGAAATCAATGTCCTAAGGCTAGTAGCAGCATGATGAGTGGATTTAGGTACGAGACGATTCTAAGTGAAATAAGTCACACAGAAAAGGACACTTCTCATCAGATATCACTTATACAGGGAAAGTAAAAACCGTTACACTTGAACTGAATTACAAAACAGAACAGAGTCACACATGCAGAAAACACACTATGGCTGCTTAACAGGAAAGGTGAGGTGGGGTGATATATAAAACAAGGGTTTCAAATGAGCTGAGATACCGTTCCATAAACCCAATATGTAATAGACAAGACCTACTCCTTGCTCAGAGAACTGGACTCAACACCCCCTATTCACCACACAAGGATATATCTGACTAGTAATAATCTTAAAACCTATGTATTGAAATCTCTCTGTTAGTGTGTGAAGTGGGTGTAAAGCGGCATAAACACAGCCGTGAAAAGCAGCTAAACCCCATTCTAAAAATAAATTACTTTTAAAACCCCAGGAAACAAAGACAGTGAAAGAGAGAGAAATTCTTACACAATTCGTTCAGGGGCTGCGATGGAACCTGGATTGACCATATCTAGACCCACAGCTGGATGAGACATAAGGGTGGACACTCTTGGGGCTGAGAGGTTTGGTGAGGTTGGGTGAGTAAACGCAGACCCTTTAAAGTAATACTGCGTGGTACCCATCCCATGGGTCCCAAATCTCCAGGTTCAAGGGCATCTTCCTACATCGAAAACATGCATAGAAACCCAGAATATGGTACACCGTGTGATGGGGAAAGGTTTCTAAAACGCACCTCATTTCTCATCTCCTTGTGCTCGGGTTCGCCATTGCAGCCACTTTACTAGTAATCTCCCTACTTGGAGCATCAGCACCTTTAACCTCCTGTTCCGTACAGGTTGCAATTTGTCCTGAGGATGAACGGGAAGATGGGGAACCAATGAGAGACTAGCTCTTGGTGTTGGGACAGGCACAGGGCACTCTATTTTCCCATCAGGGAGAAGAATTAACCACAGGCTCAGCCTGCCCCCCGGAACCAGAACAGGGCCTGAAGCCATCCTGCGCTTTTACGGCCAGCTCCCAAAAAAGCGAGTTGTAAAATGGAGCTTCAGGGCACTGCAATTCACAAACCTGCAGTGTTATAAATGATAACTCTCGTCCACAAATATATTGAGGGAAGGCAAAAAAGAGGATTTGAAATCAAGGCAGAATTGCAGGAAACAGATTTCAGGAGGTAGATTCGAATCGCCTTTAAAGCACATGAAAAGCGGCAAAACATTGATAATGATGCCCTTGGCCAAAAAGGGCGTATGCGTTTTTTCCTGAATATATTCAGGAAAAAACGCATACGCCCTTTTTGGCCAACCAAGCAACCTGGAAAGGCAAATCAGCGCTACAAAGAAGTCTCGCTTCCCATCGGTCAAATGGGCCATGCTGAAATAAGTGTCAAAACCAGAAATGCAGGACAGGCCATGGAGAAAGGGGAGCCTTGCGACGCTGATGGGCGGGATGTAAATTGCCAACAGCCACTCTGGAGAAGGGTACAGTGTGTCCTGAAACATCTAAAAAACACAGCTTAGAGAGCATAGGGCACTTCCATGCATGGGGGTATAAATTGGGAAAGTTAAAAATCAGCAAGACACAAGCACACCAAAGTTTAGGGCTGCTCTGTTGCCAAGGACCTCCACTTCATTCCACCTTAAATATCCCAGGAAAGATAAAAATGGATAAATAAGTGGTGGTCCTTATGTACAATGGAATATCACTCAGCCATGAAATCAATGTCCTAAGGCTAGTAGCAGCATGATGAGTGGATTTAGGTACGAGACGATTCTAAGTGAAATAAGTCACACAGAAAAGGACACTTCTCATCAGATATCACTTATACAGGGAAAGTAAAAACCGTTACACTTGAACTGAATTACAAAACAGAACAGAGTCACACATGCAGAAAACACACTATGGCTGCTTAACAGGAAAGGTGAGGTGGGGTGATACATAAAACAAGGGTTTCAAATGAGCTGAGATACCGTTCCATAAACCCAATATGTAATAGACAAGACCTACTCCTTGCTCAGAGAACTGGACTCAACACCCCCTATTCACCACACAAGGATATATCTGACTAGTAATAATCTTAAAACCTATGTATTGAAATCTCTCTGTTAGTGTGTGAAGTGGGTGTAAAGCGGCATAAACACAGCCGTGAAAAGCAGCTAAACCCCATTCTAAAAATAAATTACTTTTAAAACCCCATGAAACAAAGACAGTGAAAGAGAGAGAAATTCTTACACAATTCGTTCAGGGGCTGTGATGGAACCTGGATTGACCATATCTAGACCCACAGCTGGATGAGACATAAGGGTGGACACTCTTGGGGCTGAGAGGTTTGGTGAGGTTGGGTGAGTAAACGCAGACCCTTTAAAGTAATACTGCGTGGTACCCATCCCATGGGTCCCAAATCTCCAGGTTCAAGGGCATCTTCCTACATCGAAAACATGCATAGAAACCCAGAATATGGTACACCGTGTGATGGGGAAAGGTTTCTAAAACGCACCTCATTTCTCATCTCCTTGTGCTCGGGTTCGCCATTGCAGCCACTTTACTAGCAATCTCCCTACTTGGAGCATCAGCACCTTTAACCTCCTGTTCCGTACAGGTTGCAATTTGTCCTGAGGATGAACGGGAAGATGGGGAACCAATGAGAGACTAGCTCTTGGTGTTGGGACAGGCACAGGGCACTCTATTTTCCCATCAGGGAGAAGAATTAACCACAGGCTCAGCCTGCCCCCCGGAACCAGAACAGGGCCTGAAGCCATCCTGCGCTTTTACGGCCAGCTCCCAAAAAAGCGAGTTGTAAAATGGAGCTTCAGGGCACTGCAATTCACAAACCTGCAGTGTTATAAATGATAACTCTCGTCCACAAATATATTGAGGGAAGGCAAAAAAGAGGATTTGAAATCAAGGCAGAATTGCAGGAAACAGATTTCAGGAGGTAGATTCGAATCGCCTTTAAAGCACATGAAAAGCGGCAAAACATTGATAATGATGCCCTTGGCCAAAAAGGGCGTATGCGTTTTTTCCTGAATATATTCAGGAAAAAACGCATACGCCCTTTTTGGCCAACCAAGCAACCTGGAAAGGCAAATCAGCGCTACAAAGAAGTCTCGCTTCCCATCGGTCAAATGGGCCATGCTGAAATAAGTGTCAAAACCAGAAATGCAGGACAGGCCATGGAGAAAGGGGAGCCTTGCGACGCTGATGGGCGGGATGTAAATTGCCAACAGCCACTCTGGAGAAGGGTACAGTGTGTCCTGAAACATCTAAAAAACACAGCTTAGAGAGCATAGGGCACTTCCATGCATGGGGGTATAAATTGGGAAAGTTAAAAATCAGCAAGACACAAGCACACCAAAGTTTAGGGCTGCTCTGTTGCCAAGGACCTCCACTTCATTCCACCTTAAATATCCCAGGAAAGATAAAAATGGATAAATAAGTGGTGGTCCTTATGTACAATGGAATATCACTCAGCCATGAAATCAATGTCCTAAGGCTAGTAGCAGCATGATGAGTGGATTTAGGTACGAGACGATTCTAAGTGAAATAAGTCACACAGAAAAGGACACTTCTCATCAGATATCACTTATACAGGGAAAGTAAAAACCGTTACACTTGAACTGAATTACAAAACAGAACAGAGTCACACATGCAGAAAACACACTATGGCTGCTTAACAGGAAAGGTGAGGTGGGGTGATACATAAAACAAGGGTTTCAAATGAGCTGAGATACCGTTCCATAAACCCAATATGTAATAGACAAGACCTACTCCTTGCTCAGAGAACTGGACTCAACACCCCCTATTCACCACACAAGGATATATCTGACTAGTAATAATCTTAAAACCTATGTATTGAAATCTCTCTGTTAGTGTGTGAAGTGGGTGTAAAGCGGCATAAACACAGCAGTGAAAAGCAGCTAAACCCCATTCTAAAAATAAATTACTTTTAAAACCCCAGGAAACAAAGACAGTGAAAGAGAGAGAAATTCTTACACAATTCGTTCAGGGGTTGTGATGGAACCTGGATTGACCATATCTAGACCCACAGCTGGATGAGACATAAGGGTGGACACTCTTGGGGCTGAGAGGTTTGGTGAGGTTGGGTGAGTAAACGCAGACCCTTTAAAGTAATACTGCGTGGTACCCATCCCATGGGTCCCAAATCTCCAGGTTCAAGGGCATCTTCCTACATCGAAAACATGCATAGAAACCCAGAATATGGTACACCGTGTGATGGGGAAAGGTTTCTAAAACGCACCTCATTTCTCATCTCCTTGTGCTCGGGTTCGCCATTGCAGCCACTTTACTAGTAATCTCCCTACTTGGAGCATCAGCACCTTTAACCTCCTGTTCCGTACAGGTTGCAATTTGTCCTGAGGATGAACGGGAAGATGGGGAACCAATGAGAGACTAGCTCTTGGTGTTGGGACAGGCACAGGGCACTCTATTTTCCCATCAGGGAGAAGAATTAACCACAGGCTCAGCCTGCCCCCCGGAACCAGAACAGGGCCTGAAGCCATCCTGCGCTTTTACGGCCAGCTCCCAAAAAAGCGAGTTGTAAAATGGAGCTTCAGGGCACTGCAATTCACAAACCTGCAGTGTTATAAATGATAACTCTCGTCCACAAATATATTGAGGGAAGGCAAAAAAGAGGATTTGAAATCAAGGCAGAATTGCAGGAAACAGATTTCAGGAGGTAGATTCGAATCGCCTTTAAAGCACATGAAAAGCGGCAAAACATTGATAATGATGCCCTTGGCCAAAAAGGGCGTATGCGTTTTTTCCTGAATATATTCAGGAAAAAACGCATACGCCCTTTTTGGCCAACCAAGCAACCTGGAAAGGCAAATCAGCGCTACAAAGAAGTCTCGCTTCCCATCGGTCAAATGGGCCATGCTGAAATAAGTGTCAAAACCAGAAATGCAGGACAGGCCATGGAGAAAGGGGAGCCTTGCGACGCTGATGGGCGGGATGTAAATTGCCAACAGCCACTCTGGAGAAGGGTACAGTGTGTCCTGAAACATCTAAAAAACACAGCTTAGAGAGCATAGGGCACTTCCATGCATGGGGGTATAAATTGGGAAAGTTAAAAATCAGCAAGACACAAGCACACCAAAGTTTAGGGCTGCTCTGTTGCCAAGGACCTCCACTTCATTCCACCTTAAATATCCCAGGAAAGATAAAAATGGATAAATAAGTGGTGGTCCTTATGTACAATGGAATATCACTCAGCCATGAAATCAATGTCCTAAGGCTAGTAGCAGCATGATGAGTGGATTTAGGTACGAGACGATTCTAAGTGAAATAAGTCACACAGAAAAGGACACTTCTCATCAGATATCACTTATACAGGGAAAGTAAAAACCGTTACACTTGAACTGAATTACAAAACAGAACAGAGTCACACATGCAGAAAACACACTATGGCTGCTTAACAGGAAAGGTGAGGTGGGGTGATACATAAAACAAGGGTTTCAAATGAGCTGAGATACCGTTCCATAAACCCAATATGTAATAGACAAGACCTACTCCTTGCTCAGAGAACTGGACTCAACACCCCCTATTCACCACACAAGGATATATCTGACTAGTAATAATCTTAAAACCTATGTATTGAAATCTCTCTGTTAGTGTGTGAAGTGGGTGTAAAGTGGCATAAACACAGCCGTGAAAAGCAGCTAAACCCCATTCTAAAAATAAATTACTTTTAAAACCCCATGAAACAAAGACAGTGAAAGAGAGAGAAATTCTTACACAATTCGTTCAGGGGCTGTGATGGAACCTGGATTGACCATATCTAGACCCACAGCTGGATGAGACATAAGGGTGGACACTCTTGGGGCTGAGAGGTTTGGTGAGGTTGGGTGAGTAAACGCAGACCCTTTAAAGTAATACTGCGTGGTACCCATCCCATGGGTCCCAAATCTCCAGGTTCAAGGGCATCTTCCTACATCGAAAACATGCATAGAAACCCAGAATATGGTACACCGTGTGATGGGGAAAGGTTTCTAAAACGCACCTCATTTCTCATCTCCTTGTGCTCGGGTTCGCCATTGCAGCCACTTTACTAGCAATCTCCCTACTTGGAGCATCAGCACCTTTAACCTCCTGTTCCGTACAGGTTGCAATTTGTCCTGAGGATGAACGGGAAGATGGGGAACCAATGAGAGACTAGCTCTTGGTGTTGGGACAGGCACAGGGCACTCTATTTTCCCATCAGGAAGAAGAATTAACCACAGGCTCAGCCTGCCCCCCGGAACGAGAACAGGGCCTGAAGCCATCCTGCGCTTTTACGGCCAGCTCCCAAAAAGCGAGTTGTAAAATGGAGCTTCAGGGCACTGCAATTCACAAACCTGCAGAGTTATAAATGATAACTCTCGTCCACAAATATATTGAGGGAAGGCAAAAAAGAGGATTTGAAATCAAGGCAGAATTGCAGGAAACAGATTTCAGGAGGTAGATTCGAATCGCCTTTAAAGCACATGAAAAGCGGCAAAACATTGATAATGATGCCCTTGGCCAAAAAGGGCGTATGCGTTTTTTCCTGAATATATTCAGGAAAAAACGCATACGCCCTTTTTGGCCAACCAAGCAACCTGGAAAGGCAAATCAGCGCTACAAAGAAGTCTCGCTTCCCATCGGTCAAATGGGCCATGCTGAAATAAGTGTCAAAACCAGAAATGCAGGACAGGCCATGGAGAAAGGGGAGCCTTGCGACGCTGATGGGCGGGATGTAAATTGCCAACAGCCACTCTGGAGAAGGGTACAGTGTGTCCTGAAACATCTAAAAAACACAGCTTAGAGAGCATAGGGCACTTCCATGCATGGGGGTATAAATTGGGAAAGTTAAAAATCAGCAAGACACAAGCACACCAAAGTTTAGGGCTGCTCTGTTGCCAAGGACCTCCACTTCATTCCACCTTAAATATCCCAGGAAAGATAAAAATGGATAAATAAGTGGTGGTCCTTATGTACAATGGAATATCACTCAGCCATGAAATCAATGTCCTAAGGCTAGTAGCAGCATGATGAGTGGATTTAGGTACGAGACGATTCTAAGTGAAATAAGTCACACAGAAAAGGACACTTCTCATCAGATATCACTTATACAGGGAAAGTAAAAACCGTTACACTTGAACTGAATTACAAAACAGAACAGAGTCACACATGCAGAAAACACACTATGGCTGCTTAACAGGAAAGGTGAGGTGGGGTGATACATAAAACAAGGGTTTCAAATGAGCTGAGATACCGTTCCATAAACCCAATATGTAATAGACAAGACCTACTCCTTGCTCAGAGAACTGGACTCAACACCCCCTATTCACCACACAAGGATATATCTGACTAGTAATAATCTTAAAACCTATGTATTGAAATCTCTCTGTTAGTGTGTGAAGTGGGTGTAAAGCGGCATAAACACAGCCGTGAAAAGCAGCTAAACCCCATTCTAAAAATAAATTACTTTTAAAACCCCAGGAAACAAAGACAGTGAAAGAGAGAGAAATTCTTACACAATTCGTTCAGGGGTTGTGATGGAACCTGGATTGACCATATCTAGACCCACAGCTGGATGAGACATAAGGGTGGACACTCTTGGGGCTGAGAGGTTTGGTGAGGTTGGGTGAGTAAACGCAGACCCTTTAAAGTAATACTGCGTGGTACCCATCCCATGGGTCCCAAATCTCCAGGTTCAAGGGCATCTTCCTACATCGAAAACATGCATAGAAACCCAGAATATGGTACACCGTGTGATGGGGAAAGGTTTCTAAAACGCACCTCATTTCTCATCTCCTTGTGCTCGGGTTCGCCATTGCAGCCACTTTACTAGCAATCTCCCTACTTGGAGCATCAGCACCTTTAACCTCCTGTTCCGTACAGGTTGCAATTTGTCCTGAGGATGAACGGGAAGATGGGGAACCAATGAGAGACTAGCTCTTGGTGTTGGGACAGGCACAGGGCACTCTATTTTCCCATCAGGAAGAAGAATTAACCACAGGCTCAGCCTGCCCCCCGGAACGAGAACAGGGCCTGAAGCCATCCTGCGCTTTTACGGCCAGCTCCCAAAAAGCGAGTTGTAAAATGGAGCTTCAGGGCACTGCAATTCACAAACCTGCAGAGTTATAAATGATAACTCTCGTCCACAAATATATTGAGGGAAGGCAAAAAAGAGGATTTGAAATCAAGGCAGAATTGCAGGAAACAGATTTCAGGAGGTAGATTCGAATCGCCTTTAAAGCACATGAAAAGCGGCAAAACATTGATAATGATGCCCTTGGCCAAAAAGGGCGTATGCGTTTTTTCCTGAATATATTCAGGAAAAAACGCATACGCCCTTTTTGGCCAACCAAGCAACCTGGAAAGGCAAATCAGCGCTACAAAGAAGTCTCGCTTCCCATCGGTCAAATGGGCCATGCTGAAATAAGTGTCAAAACCAGAAATGCAGGACAGGCCATGGAGAAAGGGGAGCCTTGCGACGCTGATGGGCGGGATGTAAATTGCCAACAGCCACTCTGGAGAAGGGTACAGTGTGTCCTGAAACATCTAAAAAACACAGCTTAGAGAGCATAGGGCACTTCCATGCATGGGGGTATAAATTGGGAAAGTTAAAAATCAGCAAGACACAAGCACACCAAAGTTTAGGGCTGCTCTGTTGCCAAGGACCTCCACTTCATTCCACCTTAAATATCCCAGGAAAGATAAAAATGGATAAATAAGTGGTGGTCCTTATGTACAATGGAATATCACTCAGCCATGAAATCAATGTCCTAAGGCTAGTAGCAGCATGATGAGTGGATTTAGGTACGAGACGATTCTAAGTGAAATAAGTCACACAGAAAAGGACACTTCTCATCAGATATCACTTATACAGGGAAAGTAAAAACCGTTACACTTGAACTGAATTACAAAACAGAACAGAGTCACACATGCAGAAAACACACTATGGCTGCTTAACAGGAAAGGTGAGGTGGGGTGATACATAAAACAAGGGTTTCAAATGAGCTGAGATACCGTTCCATAAACCCAATATGTAATAGACAAGACCTACTCCTTGCTCAGAGAACTGGACTCAACACCCCCTATTCACCACACAAGGATATATCTGACTAGTAATAATCTTAAAACCTATGTATTGAAATCTCTCTGTTAGTGTGTGAAGTGGGTGTAAAGCGGCATAAACACAGCCGTGAAAAGCAGCTAAACCCCATTCTAAAAATAAATTACTTTTAAAACCCCAGGAAACAAAGACAGTGAAAGAGAGAGAAATTCTTACACAATTCGTTCAGGGGCTGCGATGGAACCTGGATTGACCATATCTAGACCCACAGCTGGATGAGACATAAGGGTGGACACTCTTGGGGCTGAGAGGTTTGGTGAGGTTGGGTGAGTAAACGCAGACCCTTTAAAGTAATACTGCGTGGTACCCATCCCATGGGTCCCAAATCTCCAGGTTCAAGGGCATCTTCCTACATCGAAAACATGCATAGAAACCCAGAATATGGTACACCGTGTGATGGGGAAAGGTTTCTAAAACGCACCTCATTTCTCATCTCCTTGTGCTCGGGTTCGCCATTGCAGCCACTTTACTAGCAATCTCCCTACTTGGAGCATCAGCACCTTTAACCTCCTGTTCCGTACAGGTTGCAATTTGTCCTGAGGATGAACGGGAAGATGGGGAACCAATGAGAGACTAGCTCTTGGTGTTGGGACAGGCACAGGGCACTCTATTTTCCCATCAGGAAGAAGAATTAACCACAGGCTCAGCCTGCCCCCCGGAACGAGAACAGGGCCTGAAGCCATCCTGCGCTTTTACGGCCAGCTCCCAAAAAGCGAGTTGTAAAATGGAGCTTCAGGGCACTGCAATTCACAAACCTGCAGAGTTATAAATGATAACTCTCGTCCACAAATATCTTGAGGGAAGGCAAAAAAGAGGATTTGAAATCAAGGCAGAATTGCAGGAAACAGATTTCAGGAGGTAGATTCGAATCGCCTTTAAAGCACATGAAAAGCGGCAAAACATTGATAATGATGCCCTTGGCCAAAAAGGGCGTATGCGTTTTTTCCTGAATATATTCAGGAAAAAACGCATACGCCCTTTTTGGCCAACCAAGCAACCTGGAAAGGCAAATCAGCGCTACAAAGAAGTCTCGCTTCCCATCGGTCAAATGGGCCATGCTGAAATAAGTGTCAAAACCAGAAATGCAGGACAGGCCATGGAGAAAGGGGAGCCTTGCGACGCTGATGGGCGGGATGTAAATTGCCAACAGCCACTCTGGAGAAGGGTACAGTGTGTCCTGAAACATCTAAAAAACACAGCTTAGAGAGCATAGGGCACTTCCATGCATGGGGGTATAAATTGGGAAAGTTAAAAATCAGCAAGACACAAGCACACCAAAGTTTAGGGCTGCTCTGTTGCCAAGGACCTCCACTTCATTCCACCTTAAATATCCCAGGAAAGATAAAAATGGATAAATAAGTGGTGGTCCTTATGTACAATGGAATATCACTCAGCCATGAAATCAATGTCCTAAGGCTAGTAGCAGCATGATGAGTGGATTTAGGTACGAGACGATTCTAAGTGAAATAAGTCACACAGAAAAGGACACTTCTCATCAGATATCACTTATACAGGGAAAGTAAAAACCGTTACACTTGAACTGAATTACAAAACAGAACAGAGTCACACATGCAGAAAACACACTATGGCTGCTTAACAGGAAAGGTGAGGTGGGGTGATACATAAAACAAGGGTTTCAAATGAGCTGAGATACCGTTCCATAAACCCAATATGTAATAGACAAGACCTACTCCTTGCTCAGAGAACTGGACTCAACACCCCCTATTCACCACACAAGGATATATCTGACTAGTAATAATCTTAAAACCTATGTATTGAAATCTCTCTGTTAGTGTGTGAAGTGGGTGTAAAGCGGCATAAACACAGCCGTGAAAAGCAGCTAAACCCCATTCTAAAAATAAATTACTTTTAAAACCCCAGGAAACAAAGACAGTGAAAGAGAGAGAAATTCTTACACAATTCGTTCAGGGGTTGTGATGGAACCTGGATTGACCATATCTAGACCCACAGCTGGATGAGACATAAGGGTGGACACTCTTGGGGCTGAGAGGTTTGGTGAGGTTGGGTGAGTAAACGCAGACCCTTTAAAGTAATACTGCGTGGTACCCATCCCATGGGTCCCAAATCTCCAGGTTCAAGGGCATCTTCCTACATCGAAAACATGCATAGAAACCCAGAATATGGTACACCGTGTGATGGGGAAAGGTTTCTAAAACGCACCTCATTTCTCATCTCCTTGTGCTCGGGTTCGCCATTGCAGCCACTTTACTAGCAATCTCCCTACTTGGAGCATCAGCACCTTTAACCTCCTGTTCCGTACAGGTTGCAATTTGTCCTGAGGATGAACGGGAAGATGGGGAACCAATGAGAGACTAGCTCTTGGTGTTGGGACAGGCACAGGGCACTCTATTTTCCCATCAGGAAGAAGAATTAACCACAGGCTCAGCCTGCCCCCCGGAACGAGAACAGGGCCTGAAGCCATCCTGCGCTTTTACGGCCAGCTCCCAAAAAGCGAGTTGTAAAATGGAGCTTCAGGGCACTGCAATTCACAAACCTGCAGAGTTATAAATGATAACTCTCGTCCACAAATATATTGAGGGAAGGCAAAAAAGAGGATTTGAAATCAAGGCAGAATTGCAGGAAACAGATTTCAGGAGGTAGATTCGAATCGCCTTTAAAGCACATGAAAAGCGGCAAAACATTGATAATGATGCCCTTGGCCAAAAAGGGCGTATGCGTTTTTTCCTGAATATATTCAGGAAAAAACGCATACGCCCTTTTTGGCCAACCAAGCAACCTGGAAAGGCAAATCAGCGCTACAAAGAAGTCTCGCTTCCCATCGGTCAAATGGGCCATGCTGAAATAAGTGTCAAAACCAGAAATGCAGGACAGGCCATGGAGAAAGGGGAGCCTTGCGACGCTGATGGGCGGGATGTAAATTGCCAACAGCCACTCTGGAGAAGGGTACAGTGTGTCCTGAAACATCTAAAAAACACAGCTTAGAGAGCATAGGGCACTTCCATGCATGGGGGTATAAATTGGGAAAGTTAAAAATCAGCAAGACACAAGCACACCAAAGTTTAGGGCTGCTCTGTTGCCAAGGACCTCCACTTCATTCCACCTTAAATATCCCAGGAAAGATAAAAATGGATAAATAAGTGGTGGTCCTTATGTACAATGGAATATCACTCAGCCATGAAATCAATGTCCTAAGGCTAGTAGCAGCATGATGAGTGGATTTAGGTACGAGACGATTCTAAGTGAAATAAGTCACACAGAAAAGGACACTTCTCATCAGATATCACTTATACAGGGAAAGTAAAAACCGTTACACTTGAACTGAATTACAAAACAGAACAGAGTCACACATGCAGAAAACACACTATGGCTGCTTAACAGGAAAGGTGAGGTGGGGTGATACATAAAACAAGGGTTTCAAATGAGCTGAGATACCGTTCCATAAACCCAATATGTAATAGACAAGACCTACTCCTTGCTCAGAGAACTGGACTCAACACCCCCTATTCACCACACAAGGATATATCTGACTAGTAATAATCTTAAAACCTATGTATTGAAATCTCTCTGTTAGTGTGTGAAGTGGGTGTAAAGCGGCATAAACACAGCCGTGAAAAGCAGCTAAACCCCATTCTAAAAATAAATTACTTTTAAAACCCCAGGAAACAAAGACAGTGAAAGAGAGAGAAATTCTTACACAATTCGTTCAGGGGTTGTGATGGAACCTGGATTGACCATATCTAGACCCACAGCTGGATGAGACATAAGGGTGGACACTCTTGGGGCTGAGAGGTTTGGTGAGGTTGGGTGAGTAAACGCAGACCCTTTAAAGTAATACTGCGTGGTACCCATCCCATGGGTCCCAAATCTCCAGGTTCAAGGGCATCTTCCTACATCGAAAACATGCATAGAAACCCAGAATATGGTACACCGTGTGATGGGGAAAGGTTTCTAAAACGCACCTCATTTCTCATCTCCTTGTGCTCGGGTTCGCCATTGCAGCCACTTTACTAGCAATCTCCCTACTTGGAGCATCAGCACCTTTAACCTCCTGTTCCGTACAGGTTGCAATTTGTCCTGAGGATGAACGGGAAGATGGGGAACCAATGAGAGACTAGCTCTTGGTGTTGGGACAGGCACAGGGCACTCTATTTTCCCATCAGGAAGAAGAATTAACCACAGGCTCAGCCTGCCCCCCGGAACGAGAACAGGGCCTGAAGCCATCCTGCGCTTTTACGGCCAGCTCCCAAAAAGCGAGTTGTAAAATGGAGCTTCAGGGCACTGCAATTCACAAACCTGCAGAGTTATAAATGATAACTCTCGTCCACAAATATATTGAGGGAAGGCAAAAAAGAGGATTTGAAATCAAGGCAGAATTGCAGGAAACAGATTTCAGGAGGTAGATTCGAATCGCCTTTAAAGCACATGAAAAGCGGCAAAACATTGATAATGATGCCCTTGGCCAAAAAGGGCGTATGCGTTTTTTCCTGAATATATTCAGGAAAAAACGCATACGCCCTTTTTGGCCAACCAAGCAACCTGGAAAGGCAAATCAGCGCTACAAAGAAGTCTCGCTTCCCATCGGTCAAATGGGCCATGCTGAAATAAGTGTCAAAACCAGAAATGCAGGACAGGCCATGGAGAAAGGGGAGCCTTGCGACGCTGATGGGCGGGATGTAAATTGCCAACAGCCACTCTGGAGAAGGGTACAGTGTGTCCTGAAACATCTAAAAAACACAGCTTAGAGAGCATAGGGCACTTCCATGCATGGGGGTATAAATTGGGAAAGTTAAAAATCAGCAAGACACAAGCACACCAAAGTTTAGGGCTGCTCTGTTGCCAAGGACCTCCACTTCATTCCACCTTAAATATCCCAGGAAAGATAAAAATGGATAAATAAGTGGTGGTCCTTATGTACAATGGAATATCACTCAGCCATGAAATCAATGTCCTAAGGCTAGTAGCAGCATGATGAGTGGATTTAGGTACGAGACGATTCTAAGTGAAATAAGTCACACAGAAAAGGACACTTCTCATCAGATATCACTTATACAGGGAAAGTAAAAACCGTTACACTTGAACTGAATTACAAAACAGAACAGAGTCACACATGCAGAAAACACACTATGGCTGCTTAACAGGAAAGGTGAGGTGGGGTGATACATAAAACAAGGGTTTCAAATGAGCTGAGATACCGTTCCATAAACCCAATATGTAATAGACAAGACCTACTCCTTGCTCAGAGAACTGGACTCAACACCCCCTATTCACCACACAAGGATATATCTGACTAGTAATAATCTTAAAACCTATGTATTGAAATCTCTCTGTTAGTGTGTGAAGTGGGTGTAAAGCGGCATAAACACAGCCGTGAAAAGCAGCTAAACCCCATTCTAAAAATAAATTACTTTTAAAACCCCAGGAAACAAAGACAGTGAAAGAGAGAGAAATTCTTACACAATTCGTTCAGGGGCTGTGATGGAACCTGGATTGACCATATCTAGACCCACAGCTGGATGAGACATAAGGGTGGACACTCTTGGGGCTGAGAGGTTTGGTGAGGTTGGGTGAGTAAACGCAGACCCTTTAAAGTAATACTGCGTGGTACCCATCCCATGGGTCCCAAATCTCCAGGTTCAAGGGCATCTTCCTACATCGAAAACATGCATAGAAACCCAGAATATGGTACACCGTGTGATGGGGAAAGGTTTCTAAAACGCACCTCATTTCTCATCTCCTTGTGCTCGGGTTCGCCATTGCAGCCACTTTACTAGCAATCTCCCTACTGGGAGCATCAGCACCTTTAACCTCCTGTTCCGTACAGGTTGCAATTTGTCCTGAGGATGAACGGGAAGATGGGGAACCAATGAGAGACTAGCTCTTGGTGTTGGGACAGGCACAGGGCACTCTATTTTCCCATCAGGAAGAAGAATTAACCACAGGCTCAGCCTGCCCCCCGGAACGAGAACAGGGCCTGAAGCCATCCTGCGCTTTTACGGCCAGCTCCCAAAAAGCGAGTTGTAAAATGGAGCTTCAGGGCACTGCAATTCACAAACCTGCAGAGTTATAAATGATAACTCTCGTCCACAAATATATTGAGGGAAGGCAAAAAAGAGGATTTGAAATCAAGGCAGAATTGCAGGAAACAGATTTCAGGAGGTAGATTCGAATCGCCTTTAAAGCACATGAAAAGCGGCAAAACATTGATAATGATGCCCTTGGCCAAAAAGGGCGTATGCGTTTTTTCCTGAATATATTCAGGAAAAAACGCATACGCCCTTTTTGGCCAACCAAGCAACCTGGAAAGGCAAATCAGCGCTACAAAGAAGTCTCGCTTCCCATCGGTCAAATGGGCCATGCTGAAATAAGTGTCAAAACCAGAAATGCAGGACAGGCCATGGAGAAAGGGGAGCCTTGCGACGCTGATGGGCGGGATGTAAATTGCCAACAGCCACTCTGGAGAAGGGTACAGTGTGTCCTGAAACATCTAAAAAACACAGCTTAGAGAGCATAGGGCACTTCCATGCATGGGGGTATAAATTGGGAAAGTTAAAAATCAGCAAGACACAAGCACACCAAAGTTTAGGGCTGCTCTGTTGCCAAGGACCTCCACTTCATTCCACCTTAAATATCCCAGGAAAGATAAAAATGGATAAATAAGTGGTGGTCCTTATGTACAATGGAATATCACTCAGCCATGAAATCAATGTCCTAAGGCTAGTAGCAGCATGATGAGTGGATTTAGGTACGAGACGATTCTAAGTGAAATAAGTCACACAGAAAAGGACACTTCTCATCAGATATCACTTATACAGGGAAAGTAAAAACCGTTACACTTGAACTGAATTACAAAACAGAACAGAGTCACACATGCAGAAAACACACTATGGCTGCTTAACAGGAAAGGTGAGGTGGGGTGATACATAAAACAAGGGTTTCAAATGAGCTGAGATACCGTTCCATAAACCCAATATGTAATAGACAAGACCTACTCCTTGCTCAGAGAACTGGACTCAACACCCCCTATTCACCACACAAGGATATATCTGACTAGTAATAATCTTAAAACCTATGTATTGAAATCTCTCTGTTAGTGTGTGAAGTGGGTGTAAAGCGGCATAAACACAGCAGTGAAAAGCAGCTAAACCCCATTCTAAAAATAAATTACTTTTAAAACCCCAGGAAACAAAGACAGTGAAAGAGAGAGAAATTCTTACACAATTCGTTCAGGGGTTGTGATGGAACCTGGATTGACCATATCTAGACCCACAGCTGGATGAGACATAAGGGTGGACACTCTTGGGGCTGAGAGGTTTGGTGAGGTTGGGTGAGTAAACGCAGACCCTTTAAAGTAATACTGCGTGGTACCCATCCCATGGGTCCCAAATCTCCAGGTTCAAGGGCATCTTCCTACATCGAAAACATGCATAGAAACCCAGAATATGGTACACCGTGTGATGGGGAAAGGTTTCTAAAACGCACCTCATTTCTCATCTCCTTGTGCTCGGGTTCGCCATTGCAGCCACTTTACTAGCAATCTCCCTACTGGGAGCATCAGCACCTTTAACCTCCTGTTCCGTACAGGTTGCAATTTGTCCTGAGGATGAACGGGAAGATGGGGAACCAATGAGAGACTAGCTCTTGGTGTTGGGACAGGCACAGGGCACTCTATTTTCCCATCAGGAAGAAGAATTAACCACAGGCTCAGCCTGCCCCCCGGAACGAGAACAGGGCCTGAAGCCATCCTGCGCTTTTACGGCCAGCTCCCAAAAAGCGAGTTGTAAAATGGAGCTTCAGGGCACTGCAATTCACAAACCTGCAGAGTTATAAATGATAACTCTCGTCCACAAATATATTGAGGGAAGGCAAAAAAGAGGATTTGAAATCAAGGCAGAATTGCAGGAAACAGATTTCAGGAGGTAGATTCGAATCGCCTTTAAAGCACATGAAAAGCGGCAAAACATTGATAATGATGCCCTTGGCCAAAAAGGGCGTATGCGTTTTTTCCTGAATATATTCAGGAAAAAACGCATACGCCCTTTTTGGCCAACCAAGCAACCTGGAAAGGCAAATCAGCGCTACAAAGAAGTCTCGCTTCCCATCGGTCAAATGGGCCATGCTGAAATAAGTGTCAAAACCAGAAATGCAGGACAGGCCATGGAGAAAGGGGAGCCTTGCGACGCTGATGGGCGGGATGTAAATTGCCAACAGCCACTCTGGAGAAGGGTACAGTGTGTCCTGAAACATCTAAAAAACACAGCTTAGAGAGCATAGGGCACTTCCATGCATGGGGGTATAAATTGGGAAAGTTAAAAATCAGCAAGACACAAGCACACCAAAGTTTAGGGCTGCTCTGTTGCCAAGGACCTCCACTTCATTCCACCTTAAATATCCCAGGAAAGATAAAAATGGATAAATAAGTGGTGGTCCTTATGTACAATGGAATATCACTCAGCCATGAAATCAATGTCCTAAGGCTAGTAGCAGCATGATGAGTGGATTTAGGTACGAGACGATTCTAAGTGAAATAAGTCACACAGAAAAGGACACTTCTCATCAGATATCACTTATACAGGGAAAGTAAAAACCGTTACACTTGAACTGAATTACAAAACAGAACAGAGTCACACATGCAGAAAACACACTATGGCTGCTTAACAGGAAAGGTGAGGTGGGGTGATACATAAAACAAGGGTTTCAAATGAGCTGAGATACCGTTCCATAAACCCAATATGTAATAGACAAGACCTACTCCTTGCTCAGAGAACTGGACTCAACACCCCCTATTCACCACACAAGGATATATCTGACTAGTAATAATCTTAAAACCTATGTATTGAAATCTCTCTGTTAGTGTGTGAAGTGGGTGTAAAGCGGCATAAACACAGCAGTGAAAAGCAGCTAAACCCCATTCTAAAAATAAATTACTTTTAAAACCCCAGGAAACAAAGACAGTGAAAGAGAGAGAAATTCTTACACAATTCGTTCAGGGGTTGTGATGGAACCTGGATTGACCATATCTAGACCCACAGCTGGATGAGACATAAGGGTGGACACTCTTGGGGCTGAGAGGTTTGGTGAGGTTGGGTGAGTAAACGCAGACCCTTTAAAGTAATACTGCGTGGTACCCATCCCATGGGTCCCAAATCTCCAGGTTCAAGGGCATCTTCCTACATCGAAAACATGCATAGAAACCCAGAATATGGTACACCGTGTGATGGGGAAAGGTTTCTAAAACGCACCTCATTTCTCATCTCCTTGTGCTCGGGTTCGCCATTGCAGCCACTTTACTAGCAATCTCCCTACTTGGAGCATCAGCACCTTTAACCTCCTGTTCCGTACAGGTTGCAATTTGTCCTGAGGATGAACGGGAAGATGGGGAACCAATGAGAGACTAGCTCTTGGTGTTGGGACAGGCACAGGGCACTCTATTTTCCCATCAGGAAGAAGAATTAACCACAGGCTCAGCCTGCCCCCCGGAACGAGAACAGGGCCTGAAGCCATCCTGCGCTTTTACGGCCAGCTCCCAAAAAGCGAGTTGTAAAATGGAGCTTCAGGGCACTGCAATTCACAAACCTGCAGAGTTATAAATGATAACTCTCGTCCACAAATATATTGAGGGAAGGCAAAAAAGAGGATTTGAAATCAAGGCAGAATTGCAGGAAACAGATTTCAGGAGGTAGATTCGAATCGCCTTTAAAGCACATGAAAAGCGGCAAAACATTGATAATGATGCCCTTGGCCAAAAAGGGCGTATGCGTTTTTTCCTGAATATATTCAGGAAAAAACGCATACGCCCTTTTTGGCCAACCAAGCAACCTGGAAAGGCAAATCAGCTCTACAAAGAAGTCTCGCTTCCCATCGGTCAAATGGGCCATGCTGAAATAAGTGTCAAAACCAGAAATGCAGGACAGGCCATGGAGAAAGGGGAGCCTTGCGACGCTGATGGGCGGGATGTAAATTGCCAACAGCCACTCTGGAGAAGGGTACAGTGTGTCCTGAAACATCTAAAAAACACAGCTTAGAGAGCATAGGGCACTTCCATGCATGGGGGTATAAATTGGGAAAGTTAAAAATCAGCAAGACACAAGCACACCAAAGTTTAGGGCTGCTCTGTTGCCAAGGACCTCCACTTCATTCCACCTTAAATATCCCAGGAAAGATAAAAATGGATAAATAAGTGGTGGTCCTTATGTACAATGGAATATCACTCAGCCATGAAATCAATGTCCTAAGGCTAGTAGCAGCATGATGAGTGGATTTAGGTACGAGACGATTCTAAGTGAAATAAGTCACACAGAAAAGGACACTTCTCATCAGATATCACTTATACAGGGAAAGTAAAAACCGTTACACTTGAACTGAATTACAAAACAGAACAGAGTCACACATGCAGAAAACACACTATGGCTGCTTAACAGGAAAGGTGAGGTGGGGTGATACATAAAACAAGGGTTTCAAATGAGCTGAGATACCGTTCCATAAACCCAATATGTAATAGACAAGACCTACTCCTTGCTCAGAGAACTGGACTCAACACCCCCTATTCACCACACAAGGATATATCTGACTAGTAATAATCTTAAAACCTATGTATTGAAATCTCTCTGTTAGTGTGTGAAGTGGGTGTAAAGCGGCATAAACACAGCCGTGAAAAGCAGCTAAACCCCATTCTAAAAATAAATTACTTTTAAAACCCCAGGAAACAAAGACAGTGAAAGAGAGAGAAATTCTTACACAATTCGTTCAGGGGCTGCGATGGAACCTGGATTGACCATATCTAGACCCACAGCTGGATGAGACATAAGGGTGGACACTCTTGGGGCTGAGAGGTTTGGTGAGGTTGGGTGAGTAAACGCAGACCCTTTAAAGTAATACTGCGTGGTACCCATCCCATGGGTCCCAAATCTCCATGTTCAAGGGCATCTTCCTACATCGAAAACATGCATAGAAACCCAGAATATGGTACACCGTGTGATGGGGAAAGGTTTCTAAAACGCACCTCATTTCTCATCTCCTTGTGCTCGGGTTCGCCATTGCAGCCACTTTACTAGCAATCTCCCTACTTGGAGCATCAGCACCTTTAACCTCCTGTTCCGTACAGGTTGCAATTTGTCCTGAGGATGAACGGGAAGATGGGGAACCAATGAGAGACTAGCTCTTGGTGTTGGGACAGGCACAGGGCACTCTATTTTCCCATCAGGAAGAAGAATTAACCACAGGCTCAGCCTGCCCCCCGGAACGAGAACAGGGCCTGAAGCCATCCTGCGCTTTTACGGCCAGCTCCCAAAAAGCGAGTTGTAAAATGGAGCTTCAGGGCACTGCAATTCACAAACCTGCAGAGTTATAAATGATAACTCTCGTCCACAAATATCTTGAGGGAAGGCAAAAAAGAGGATTTGAAATCAAGGCAGAATTGCAGGAAACAGATTTCAGGAGGTAGATTCGAATCGCCTTTAAAGCACATGAAAAGCGGCAAAACATTGATAATGATGCCCTTGGCCAAAAAGGGCGTATGCGTTTTTTCCTGAATATATTCAGGAAAAAACGCATACGCCCTTTTTGGCCAACCAAGCAACCTGGAAAGGCAAATCAGCGCTACAAAGAAGTCTCGCTTCCCATCGGTCAAATGGGCCATGCTGAAATAAGTGTCAAAACCAGAAATGCAGGACAGGCCATGGAGAAAGGGGAGCCTTGCGACGCTGATGGGCGGGATGTAAATTGCCAACAGCCACTCTGGAGAAGGGTACAGTGTGTCCTGAAACATCTAAAAAACACAGCTTAGAGAGCATAGGGCACTTCCATGCATGGGGGTATAAATTGGGAAAGTTAAAAATCAGCAAGACACAAGCACACCAAAGTTTAGGGCTGCTCTGTTGCCAAGGACCTCCACTTCATTCCACCTTAAATATCCCAGGAAAGATAAAAATGGATAAATAAGTGGTGGTCCTTATGTACAATGGAATATCACTCAGCCATGAAATCAATGTCCTAAGGCTAGTAGCAGCATGATGAGTGGATTTAGGTACGAGACGATTCTAAGTGAAATAAGTCACACAGAAAAGGACACTTCTCATCAGATATCACTTATACAGGGAAAGTAAAAACCGTTACACTTGAACTGAATTACAAAACAGAACAGAGTCACACATGCAGAAAACACACTATGGCTGCTTAACAGGAAAGGTGAGGTGGGGTGATACATAAAACAAGGGTTTCAAATGAGCTGAGATACCGTTCCATAAACCCAATATGTAATAGACAAGACCTACTCCTTGCTCAGAGAACTGGACTCAACACCCCCTATTCACCACACAAGGATATATCTGACTAGTAATAATCTTAAAACCTATGTATTGAAATCTCTCTGTTAGTGTGTGAAGTGGGTGTAAAGCGGCATAAACACAGCCGTGAAAAGCAGCTAAACCCCATTCTAAAAATAAATTACTTTTAAAACCCCATGAAACAAAGACAGTGAAAGAGAGAGAAATTCTTACACAATTCGTTCAGGGGCTGTGATGGAACCTGGATTGACCATATCTAGACCCACAGCTGGATGAGACATAAGGGTGGACACTCTTGGGGCTGAGAGGTTTGGTGAGGTTGGGTGAGTAAACGCAGACCCTTTAAAGTAATACTGCGTGGTACCCATCCCATGGGTCCCAAATCTCCAGGTTCAAGGGCATCTTCCTACATCGAAAACATGCATAGAAACCCAGAATATGGTACACCGTGTGATGGGGAAAGGTTTCTAAAACGCACCTCATTTCTCATCTCCTTGTGCTCGGGTTCGCCATTGCAGCCACTTTACTAGCAATCTCCCTACTTGGAGCATCAGCACCTTTAACCTCCTGTTCCGTACAGGTTGCAATTTGTCCTGAGGATGAACGGGAAGATGGGGAACCAATGAGAGACTAGCTCTTGGTGTTGGGACAGGCACAGGGCACTCTATTTTCCCATCAGGAAGAAGAATTAACCACAGGCTCAGCCTGCCCCCCGGAACGAGAACAGGGCCTGAAGCCATCCTGCGCTTTTACGGCCAGCTCCCAAAAAGCGAGTTGTAAAATGGAGCTTCAGGGCACTGCAATTCACAAACCTGCAGAGTTATAAATGATAACTCTCGTCCACAAATATATTGAGGGAAGGCAAAAAAGAGGATTTGAAATCAAGGCAGAATTGCAGGAAACAGATTTCAGGAGGTAGATTCGAATCGCCTTTAAAGCACATGAAAAGCGGCAAAACATTGATAATGATGCCCTTGGCCAAAAAGGGCGTATGCGTTTTTTCCTGAATATATTCAGGAAAAAACGCATACGCCCTTTTTGGCCAACCAAGCAACCTGGAAAGGCAAATCAGCGCTACAAAGAAGTCTCGCTTCCCATCGGTCAAATGGGCCATGCTGAAATAAGTGTCAAAACCAGAAATGCAGGACAGGCCATGGAGAAAGGGGAGCCTTGCGACGCTGATGGGCGGGATGTAAATTGCCAACAGCCACTCTGGAGAAGGGTACAGTGTGTCCTGAAACATCTAAAAAACACAGCTTAGAGAGCATAGGGCACTTCCATGCATGGGGGTATAAATTGGGAAAGTTAAAAATCAGCAAGACACAAGCACACCAAAGTTTAGGGCTGCTCTGTTGCCAAGGACCTCCACTTCATTCCACCTTAAATATCCCAGGAAAGATAAAAATGGATAAATAAGTGGTGGTCCTTATGTACAATGGAATATCACTCAGCCATGAAATCAATGTCCTAAGGCTAGTAGCAGCATGATGAGTGGATTTAGGTACGAGACGATTCTAAGTGAAATAAGTCACACAGAAAAGGACACTTCTCATCAGATATCACTTATACAGGGAAAGTAAAAACCGTTACACTTGAACTGAATTACAAAACAGAACAGAGTCACACATGCAGAAAACACACTATGGCTGCTTAACAGGAAAGGTGAGGTGGGGTGATACATAAAACAAGGGTTTCAAATGAGCTGAGATACCGTTCCATAAACCCAATATGTAATAGACAAGACCTACTCCTTGCTCAGAGAACTGGACTCAACACCCCCTATTCACCACACAAGGATATATCTGACTAGTAATAATCTTAAAACCTATGTATTGAAATCTCTCTGTTAGTGTGTGAAGTGGGTGTAAAGCGGCATAAACACAGCAGTGAAAAGCAGCTAAACCCCATTCTAAAAATAAATTACTTTTAAAACCCCAGGAAACAAAGACAGTGAAAGAGAGAGAAATTCTTACACAATTCGTTCAGGGGTTGTGATGGAACCTGGATTGACCATATCTAGACCCACAGCTGGATGAGACATAAGGGTGGACACTCTTGGGGCTGAGAGGTTTGGTGAGGTTGGGTGAGTAAACGCAGACCCTTTAAAGTAATACTGCGTGGTACCCATCCCATGGGTCCCAAATCTCCAGGTTCAAGGGCATCTTCCTACATCGAAAACATGCATAGAAACCCAGAATATGGTACACCGTGTGATGGGGAAAGGTTTCTAAAACGCACCTCATTTCTCATCTCCTTGTGCTCGGGTTCGCCATTGCAGCCACTTTACTAGCAATCTCCCTACTTGGAGCATCAGCACCTTTAACCTCCTGTTCCGTACAGGTTGCAATTTGTCCTGAGGATGAACGGGAAGATGGGGAACCAATGAGAGACTAGCTCTTGGTGTTGGGACAGGCACAGGGCACTCTATTTTCCCATCAGGAAGAAGAATTAACCACAGGCTCAGCCTGCCCCCCGGAACGAGAACAGGGCCTGAAGCCATCCTGCGCTCTTACGGCCAGCTCCCAAAAAGCGAGTTGTAAAATGGAGCTTCAGGGCACTGCAATTCACAAACCTGCAGAGTTATAAATGATAACTCTCGTCCACAAATATATTGAGGGAAGGCAAAAAAGAGGATTTGAAATCAAGGCAGAATTGCAGGAAACAGATTTCAGGAGGTAGATTCGAATCGCCTTTAAAGCACATGAAAAGCGGCAAAACATTGATAATGATGCCCTTGGCCAAAAAGGGCGTATGCGTTTTTTCCTGAATATATTCAGGAAAAAACGCATACGCCCTTTTTGGCCAACCAAGCAACCTGGAAAGGCAAATCAGCTCTACAAAGAAGTCTCGCTTCCCATCGGTCAAATGGGCCATGCTGAAATAAGTGTCAAAACCAGAAATGCAGGACAGGCCATGGAGAAAGGGGAGCCTTGCGACGCTGATGGGCGGGATGTAAATTGCCAACAGCCACTCTGGAGAAGGGTACAGTGTGTCCTGAAACATCTAAAAAACACAGCTTAGAGAGCATAGGGCACTTCCATGCATGGGGGTATAAATTGGGAAAGTTAAAAATCAGCAAGACACAAGCACACCAAAGTTTAGGGCTGCTCTGTTGCCAAGGACCTCCACTTCATTCCACCTTAAATATCCCAGGAAAGATAAAAATGGATAAATAAGTGGTGGTCCTTATGTACAATGGAATATCACTCAGCCATGAAATCAATGTCCTAAGGCTAGTAGCAGCATGATGAGTGGATTTAGGTACGAGACGATTCTAAGTGAAATAAGTCACACAGAAAAGGACACTTCTCATCAGATATCACTTATACAGGGAAAGTAAAAACCGTTACACTTGAACTGAATTACAAAACAGAACAGAGTCACACATGCAGAAAACACACTATGGCTGCTTAACAGGAAAGGTGAGGTGGGGTGATACATAAAACAAGGGTTTCAAATGAGCTGAGATACCGTTCCATAAACCCAATATGTAATAGACAAGACCTACTCCTTGCTCAGAGAACTGGACTCAACACCCCCTATTCACCACACAAGGATATATCTGACTAGTAATAATCTTAAAACCTATGTATTGAAATCTCTCTGTTAGTGTGTGAAGTGGGTGTAAAGCGGCATAAACACAGCCGTGAAAAGCAGCTAAACCCCATTCTAAAAATAAATTACTTTTAAAACCCCAGGAAACAAAGACAGTGAAAGAGAGAGAAATTCTTACACAATTCGTTCAGGGGCTGCGATGGAACCTGGATTGACCATATCTAGACCCACAGCTGGATGAGACATAAGGGTGGACACTCTTGGGGCTGAGAGGTTTGGTGAGGTTGGGTGAGTAAACGCAGACCCTTTAAAGTAATACTGCGTGGTACCCATCCCATGGGTCCCAAATCTCCAGGTTCAAGGGCATCTTCCTACATCGAAAACATGCATAGAAACCCAGAATATGGTACACCGTGTGATGGGGAAAGGTTTCTAAAACGCACCTCATTTCTCATCTCCTTGTGCTCGGGTTCGCCATTGCAGCCACTTTACTAGCAATCTCCCTACTTGGAGCATCAGCACCTTTAACCTCCTGTTCCGTACAGGTTGCAATTTGTCCTGAGGATGAACGGGAAGATGGGGAACCAATGAGAGACTAGCTCTTGGTGTTGGGACAGGCACAGGGCACTCTATTTTCCCATCAGGAAGAAGAATTAACCACAGGCTCAGCCTGCCCCCCGGAACGAGAACAGGGCCTGAAGCCATCCTGCGCTTTTACGGCCAGCTCCCAAAAAGCGAGTTGTAAAATGGAGCTTCAGGGCACTGCAATTCACAAACCTGCAGAGTTATAAATGATAACTCTCGTCCACAAATATATTGAGGGAAGGCAAAAAAGAGGATTTGAAATCAAGGCAGAATTGCAGGAAACAGATTTCAGGAGGTAGATTCGAATCGCCTTTAAAGCACATGAAAAGCGGCAAAACATTGATAATGATGCCCTTGGCCAAAAAGGGCGTATGCGTTTTTTCCTGAATATATTCAGGAAAAAACGCATACGCCCTTTTTGGCCAACCAAGCAACCTGGAAAGGCAAATCAGCGCTACAAAGAAGTCTCGCTTCCCATCGGTCAAATGGGCCATGCTGAAATAAGTGTCAAAACCAGAAATGCAGGACAGGCCATGGAGAAAGGGGAGCCTTGCGACGCTGATGGGCGGGATGTAAATTGCCAACAGCCACTCTGGAGAAGGGTACAGTGTGTCCTGAAACATCTAAAAAACACAGCTTAGAGAGCATAGGGCACTTCCATGCATGGGGGTATAAATTGGGAAAGTTAAAAATCAGCAAGACACAAGCACACCAAAGTTTAGGGCTGCTCTGTTGCCAAGGACCTCCACTTCATTCCACCTTAAATATCCCAGGAAAGATAAAAATGGATAAATAAGTGGTGGTCCTTATGTACAATGGAATATCACTCAGCCATGAAATCAATGTCCTAAGGCTAGTAGCAGCATGATGAGTGGATTTAGGTACGAGACGATTCTAAGTGAAATAAGTCACACAGAAAAGGACAATTCTCATCAGATATCACTTATACAGGGAAAGTAAAAACCGTTACACTTGAACTGAATTACAAAACAGAACAGAGTCACACATGCAGAAAACACACTATGGCTGCTTAACAGGAAAGGTGAGGTGGGGTGATACATAAAACAAGGGTTTCAAATGAGCTGAGATACCGTTCCATAAACCCAATATGTAATAGACAAGACCTACTCCTTGCTCAGAGAACTGGACTCAACACCCCCTATTCACCACACAAGGATATATCTGACTAGTAATAATCTTAAAACCTATGTATTGAAATCTCTCTGTTAGTGTGTGAAGTGGGTGTAAAGCGGCATAAACACAGCCGTGAAAAGCAGCTAAACCCCATTCTAAAAATAAATTACTTTTAAAACCCCAGGAAACAAAGACAGTGAAAGAGAGAGAAATTCTTACACAATTCGTTCAGGGGCTGTGATGGAACCTGGATTGACCATATCTAGACCCACAGCTGGATGAGACATAAGGGTGGACACTCTTGGGGCTGAGAGGTTTGGTGAGGTTGGGTGAGTAAACGCAGACCCTTTAAAGTAATACTGCGTGGTACCCATCCCATGGGTCCCAAATCTCCAGGTTCAAGGGCATCTTCCTACATCGAAAACATGCATAGAAACCCAGAATATGGTACACCGTGTGATGGGGAAAGGTTTCTAAAACGCACCTCATTTCTCATCTCCTTGTGCTCGGGTTCGCCATTGCAGCCACTTTACTAGCAATCTCCCTACTTGGAGCATCAGCACCTTTAACCTCCTGTTCCGTACAGGTTGCAATTTGTCCTGAGGATGAACGGGAAGATGGGGAACCAATGAGAGACTAGCTCTTGGTGTTGGGACAGGCACAGGGCACTCTATTTTCCCATCAGGAAGAAGAATTAACCACAGGCTCAGCCTGCCCCCCGGAACGAGAACAGGGCCTGAAGCCATCCTGCGCTTTTACGGCCAGCTCCCAAAAAGCGAGTTGTAAAATGGAGCTTCAGGGCACTGCAATTCACAAACCTGCAGAGTTATAAATGATAACTCTCGTCCACAAATATATTGAGGGAAGGCAAAAAAGAGGATTTGAAATCAAGGCAGAATTGCAGGAAACAGATTTCAGGAGGTAGATTCGAATCGCCTTTAAAGCACATGAAAAGCGGCAAAACATTGATAATGATGCCCTTGGCCAAAAAGGGCGTATGCGTTTTTTCCTGAATATATTCAGGAAAAAACGCATACGCCCTTTTTGGCCAACCAAGCAACCTGGAAAGGCAAATCAGCGCTACAAAGAAGTCTCGCTTCCCATCGGTCACAAGGGCCATGCTGACAAAAGTGTCAAAACCAGAAATGCAGGACAGGCCATGGAGAAAGGGGAGCCTTGCGACGCTGATGGGCGGGATGTAAATTGCCAACAGCCACTCTGGAGAAGGGTACAGTGTGTCCTGAAACATCTAAAAAACACAGCTTAGAGAGCATAGGGCACTTCCATGCATGGGGGTATAAATTGGGAAAGTTAAAAATCAGCAAGACACAAGCACACCAAAGTTTAGGGCTGCTCTGTTGCCAAGGACCTCCACTTCATTCCACCTTAAATATCCCAGGAAAGATAAAAATGGATAAATAAGTGGTGGTCCTTATGTACAATGGAATATCACTCAGCCATGAAATCAATGTCCTAAGGCTAGTAGCAGCATGATGAGTGGATTTAGGTACGAGACGATTCTAAGTGAAATAAGTCACACAGAAAAGGACACTTCTCATCAGATATCACTTATACAGGGAAAGTAAAAACCGTTACACTTGAACTGAATTACAAAACAGAACAGAGTCACACATGCAGAAAACACACTATGGCTGCTTAACAGGAAAGGTGAGGTTGGGTGATACATAAAACAAGGGTTTCAAATGAGCTGAGATACCGTTCCATAAACCCAATATGTAATAGACAAGACCTACTCCTTGCTCAGAGAACTGGACTCAACACCCCCTATTCACCACACAAGGATATATCTGACTAGTAATAATCTTAAAACCTATGTATTGAAATCTCTCTGTTAGTGTGTGAAGTGGGTGTAAAGCGGCATAAACACAGCAGTGAAAAGCAGCTAAACCCCATTCTAAAAATAAATTACTTTTAAAACCCCAGGAAACAAAGACAGTGAAAGAGAGAGAAATTCTTACACAATTCGTTCAGGGGCTGTGATGGAACCTGGATTGACCATATCTAGACCCACAGCTGGATGAGACATAAGGGTGGACACTCTTGGGGCTGAGAGGTTTGGTGAGGTTGGGTGAGTAAACACAGACCCTTTAAAGTAATACTGCGTGGTACCCATCCCATGGGTCCCAAATCTCCAGGTTCAAGGGCATCTTCCTACATCGAAAACATGCATAGAAACCCAGAATATGGTACACCGTGTGATGGGGAAAGGTTTCTAAAACGCACCTCATTTCTCATCTCCTTGTGCTCGGGTTCGCCATTGCAGCCACTTTACTAGCAATCTCCCTACTTGGAGCATCAGCACCTTTAACCTCCTGTTCCGTACAGGTTGCAATTTGTCCTGAGGATGAACGGGAAGATGGGGAACCAATGAGAGACTAGCTCTTGGTGTTGGGACAGGCACAGGGCACTCTATTTTCCCATCAGGAAGAAGAATTAACCACAGGCTCAGCCTGCCCCCCGGAACGAGAACAGGGCCTGAAGCCATCCTGCGCTTTTACGGCCAGCTCCCAAAAAGCGAGTTGTAAAATGGAGCTTCAGGGCACTGCAATTCACAAACCTGCAGAGTTATAAATGATAACTCTCGTCCACAAATATATTGAGGGAAGGCAAAAAAGAGGATTTGAAATCAAGGCAGAATTGCAGGAAACAGATTTCAGGAGGTAGATTCGAATCGCCTTTAAAGCACATGAAAAGCGGCAAAACATTGATAATGATGCCCTTGGCCAAAAAGGGCGTATGCGTTTTTTCCTGAATATATTCAGGAAAAAACGCATACGCCCTTTTTGGCCAACCAAGCAACCTGGAAAGGCAAATCAGCGCTACAAAGAAGTCTCGCTTCCCATCGGTCAAATGGGCCATGCTGAAATAAGTGTCAAAACCAGAAATGCAGGACAGGCCATGGAGAAAGGGGAGCCTTGCGACGCTGATGGGCGGGATGTAAATTGCCAACAGCCACTCTGGAGAAGGGTACAGTGTGTCCTGAAACATCTAAAAAACACAGCTTAGAGAGCATAGGGCACTTCCATGCATGGGGGTATAAATTGGGAAAGTTAAAAATCAGCAAGACACAAGCACACCAAAGTTTAGGGCTGCTCTGTTGCCAAGGACCTCCACTTCATTCCACCTTAAATATCCCAGGAAAGATAAAAATGGATAAATAAGTGGTGGTCCTTATGTACAATGGAATATCACTCAGCCATGAAATCAATGTCCTAAGGCTAGTAGCAGCATGATGAGTGGATTTAGGTACGAGACGATTCTAAGTGAAATAAGTCACACAGAAAAGGACAATTCTCATCAGATATCACTTATACAGGGAAAGTAAAAACCGTTACACTTGAACTGAATTACAAAACAGAACAGAGTCACACATGCAGAAAACACACTATGGCTGCTTAACAGGAAAGGTGAGGTGGGGTGATATATAAAACAAGGGTTTCAAATGAGCTGAGATACCGTTCCATAAACCCAATATGTAATAGACAAGACCTACTCCTTGCTCAGAGAACTGGACTCAACACCCCCTATTCACCACACAAGGATATATCTGACTAGTAATAATCTTAAAACCTATGTATTGAAATCTCTCTGTTAGTGTGTGAAGTGGGTGTAAAGCGGCATAAACACAGCCGTGAAAAGCAGCTAAACCCCATTCTAAAAATAAATTACTTTTAAAACCCCAGGAAACAAAGACAGTGAAAGAGAGAGAAATTCTTACACAATTCGTTCAGGGGCTGTGATGGAACCTGGATTGACCATATCTAGACCCACAGCTGGATGAGACATAAGGGTGGACACTCTTGGGGCTGAGAGGTTTGGTGAGGTTGGGTGAGTAAACGCAGACCCTTTAAAGTAATACTGCGTGGTACCCATCCCATGGGTCCCAAATCTCCAGGTTCAAGGGCATCTTCCTACATCGAAAACATGCATAGAAACCCAGAATATGGTACACCGTGTGATGGGGAAAGGTTTCTAAAACGCACCTCATTTCTCATCTCCTTGTGCTCGGGTTCGCCATTGCAGCCACTTTACTAGCAATCTCCCTACTTGGAGCATCAGCACCTTTAACCTCCTGTTCCGTACAGGTTGCAATTTGTCCTGAGGATGAACGGGAAGATGGGGAACCAATGAGAGACTAGCTCTTGGTGTTGGGACAGGCACAGGGCACTCTATTTTCCCATCAGGAAGAAGAATTAACCACAGGCTCAGCCTGCCCCCCGGAACGAGAACAGGGCCTGAAGCCATCCTGCGCTTTTACGGCCAGCTCCCAAAAAGCGAGTTGTAAAATGGAGCTTCAGGGCACTGCAATTCACAAACCTGCAGAGTTATAAATGATAACTCTCGTCCACAAATATATTGAGGGAAGGCAAAAAAGAGGATTTGAAATCAAGGCAGAATTGCAGGAAACAGATTTCAGGAGGTAGATTCGAATCGCCTTTAAAGCACATGAAAAGCGGCAAAACATTGATAATGATGCCCTTGGCCAAAAAGGGCGTATGCGTTTTTTCCTGAATATATTCAGGAAAAAACGCATACGCCCTTTTTGGCCAACCAAGCAACCTGGAAAGGCAAATCAGCGCTACAAAGAAGTCTCGCTTCCCATCGGTCACAAGGGCCATGCTGACAAAAGTGTCAAAACCAGAAATGCAGGACAGGCCATGGAGAAAGGGGAGCCTTGCGACGCTGATGGGCGGGATGTAAATTGCCAACAGCCACTCTGGAGAAGGGTACAGTGTGTCCTGAAACATCTAAAAAACACAGCTTAGAGAGCATAGGGCACTTCCATGCATGGGGGTATAAATTGGGAAAGTTAAAAATCAGCAAGACACAAGCACACCAAAGTTTAGGGCTGCTCTGTTGCCAAGGACCTCCACTTCATTCCACCTTAAATATCCCAGGAAAGATAAAAATGGATAAATAAGTGGTGGTCCTTATGTACAATGGAATATCACTCAGCCATGAAATCAATGTCCTAAGGCTAGTAGCAGCATGATGAGTGGATTTAGGTACGAGACGATTCTAAGTGAAATAAGTCACACAGAAAAGGACACTTCTCATCAGATATCACTTATACAGGGAAAGTAAAAACCGTTACACTTGAACTGAATTACAAAACAGAACAGAGTCACACATGCAGAAAACACACTATGGCTGCTTAACAGGAAAGGTGAGGTTGGGTGATACATAAAACAAGGGTTTCAAATGAGCTGAGATACCGTTCCATAAACCCAATATGTAATAGACAAGACCTACTCCTTGCTCAGAGAACTGGACTCAACACCCCCTATTCACCACACAAGGATATATCTGACTAGTAATAATCTTAAAACCTATGTATTGAAATCTCTCTGTTAGTGTGTGAAGTGGGTGTAAAGCGGCATAAACACAGCAGTGAAAAGCAGCTAAACCCCATTCTAAAAATAAATTACTTTTAAAACCCCAGGAAACAAAGACAGTGAAAGAGAGAGAAATTCTTACACAATTCGTTCAGGGGCTGTGATGGAACCTGGATTGACCATATCTAGACCCACAGCTGGATGAGACATAAGGGTGGACACTCTTGGGGCTGAGAGGTTTGGTGAGGTTGGGTGAGTAAACGCAGACCCTTTAAAGTAATACTGCGTGGTACCCATCCCATGGGTCCCAAATCTCCAGGTTCAAGGGCATCTTCCTACATCGAAAACATGCATAGAAACCCAGAATATGGTACACCGTGTGATGGGGAAAGGTTTCTAAAACGCACCTCATTTCTCATCTCCTTGTGCTCGGGTTCGCCATTGCAGCCACTTTACTAGCAATCTCCCTACTTGGAGCATCAGCACCTTTAACCTCCTGTTCCGTACAGGTTGCAATTTGTCCTGAGGATGAACGGGAAGATGGGGAACCAATGAGAGACTAGCTCTTGGTGTTGGGACAGGCACAGGGCACTCTATTTTCCCATCAGGAAGAAGAATTAACCACAGGCTCAGCCTGCCCCCCGGAACGAGAACAGGGCCTGAAGCCATCCTGCGCTTTTACGGCCAGCTCCCAAAAAGCGAGTTGTAAAATGGAGCTTCAGGGCACTGCAATTCACAAACCTGCAGAGTTATAAATGATAACTCTCGTCCACAAATATATTGAGGGAAGGCAAAAAAGAGGATTTGAAATCAAGGCAGAATTGCAGGAAACAGATTTCAGGAGGTAGATTCGAATCGCCTTTAAAGCACATGAAAAGCGGCAAAACATTGATAATGATGCCCTTGGCCAAAAAGGGCGTATGCGTTTTTTCCTGAATATATTCAGGAAAAAACGCATACGCCCTTTTTGGCCAACCAAGCAACCTGGAAAGGCAAATCAGCGCTACAAAGAAGTCTCGCTTCCCATCGGTCAAATGGGCCATGCTGAAATAAGTGTCAAAACCAGAAATGCAGGACAGGCCATGGAGAAAGGGGAGCCTTGCGACGCTGATGGGCGGGATGTAAATTGCCAACAGCCACTCTGGAGAAGGGTACAGTGTGTCCTGAAACATCTAAAAAACACAGCTTAGAGAGCATAGGGCACTTCCATGCATGGGGGTATAAATTGGGAAAGTTAAAAATCAGCAAGACACAAGCACACCAAAGTTTAGGGCTGCTCTGTTGCCAAGGACCTCCACTTCATTCCACCTTAAATATCCCAGGAAAGATAAAAATGGATAAATAAGTGGTGGTCCTTATGTACAATGGAATATCACTCAGCCATGAAATCAATGTCCTAAGGCTAGTAGCAGCATGATGAGTGGATTTAGGTACGAGACGATTCTAAGTGAAATAAGTCACACAGAAAAGGACAATTCTCATCAGATATCACTTATACAGGGAAAGTAAAAACCGTTACACTTGAACTGAATTACAAAACAGAACAGAGTCACACATGCAGAAAACACACTATGGCTGCTTAACAGGAAAGGTGAGGTGGGGTGATATATAAAACAAGGGTTTCAAATGAGCTGAGATACCGTTCCATAAACCCAATATGTAATAGACAAGACCTACTCCTTGCTCAGAGAACTGGACTCAACACCCCCTATTCACCACACAAGGATATATCTGACTAGTAATAATCTTAAAACCTATGTATTGAAATCTCTCTGTTAGTGTGTGAAGTGGGTGTAAAGCGGCATAAACACAGCCGTGAAAAGCAGCTAAACCCCATTCTAAAAATAAATTACTTTTAAAACCCCAGGAAACAAAGACAGTGAAAGAGAGAGAAATTCTTACACAATTCGTTCAGGGGCTGTGATGGAACCTGGATTGACCATATCTAGACCCACAGCTGGATGAGACATAAGGGTGGACACTCTTGGGGCTGAGAGGTTTGGTGAGGTTGGGTGAATAAACGCAGACCCTTTAAAGTAATACTGCGTGGTACCCATCCCATGGGTCCCAAATCTCCAGGTTCAAGGGCATCTTCCTACATCGAAAACATGCATAGAAACCCAGAATATGGTACACCGTGTGATGGGGAAAGGTTTCTAAAACGCACCTCATTTCTCATCTCCTTGTGCTCGGGTTCGCCATTGCAGCCACTTTACTAGCAATCTCCCTACTTGGAGCATCAGCACCTTTAACCTCCTGTTCCGTACAGGTTGCAATTTGTCCTGAGGATGAACGGGAAGATGGGGAACCAATGAGAGACTAGCTCTTGGTGTTGGGACAGGCACAGGGCACTCTATTTTCCCATCAGGAAGAAGAATTAACCACAGGCTCAGCCTGCCCCCCGGAACGAGAACAGGGCCTGAAGCCATCCTGCGCTTTTACGGCCAGCTCCCAAAAAGCGAGTTGTAAAATGGAGCTTCAGGGCACTGCAATTCACAAACCTGCAGAGTTATAAATGATAACTCTCGTCCACAAATATATTGAGGGAAGGCAAAAAAGAGGATTTGAAATCAAGGCAGAATTGCAGGAAACAGATTTCAGGAGGTAGATTCGAATCGCCTTTAAAGCACATGAAAAGCGGCAAAACATTGATAATGATGCCCTTGGCCAAAAAGGGCGTATGCGTTTTTTCCTGAATATATTCAGGAAAAAACGCATATGCCCTTTTTGGCCAACCAAGCAACCTGGAAAGGCAAATCAGCGCTACAAAGAAGTCTCGCTTCCCATCGGTCACAAGGGCCATGCTGACAAAAGTGTCAAAACCAGAAATGCAGGACAGGCCATGGAGAAAGGGGAGCCTTGCGACGCTGATGGGCGGGATGTAAATTGCCAACAGCCACTCTGGAGAAGGGTACAGTGTGTCCTGAAACATCTAAAAAACACAGCTTAGAGAGCATAGGGCACTTCCATGCATGGGGGTATAAATTGGGAAAGTTAAAAATCAGCAAGACACAAGCACACCAAAGTTTAGGGCTGCTCTGTTGCCAAGGACCTCCACTTCATTCCACCTTAAATATCCCAGGAAAGATAAAAATGGATAAATAAGTGGTGGTCCTTATGTACAATGGAATATCACTCAGCCATGAAATCAATGTCCTAAGGCTAGTAGCAGCATGATGAGTGGATTTAGGTACGAGAGGATTCTAAGTGAAATAAGTCACACAGAAAAGGACACTTCTCATCAGATATCACTTATACAGGGAAAGTAAAAACCGTTACACTTGAACTGAATTACAAAACAGAACAGAGTCACACATGCAGAAAACACACTATGGCTGCTTAACAGGAAAGGTGAGGTGGGGTGATACATAAAACAAGGGTTTCAAATGAGCTGAGATACCGTTCCATAAACCCAATATGTAATAGACAAGACCTACTCCTTGCTCAGAGAACTGGACTCAACACCCCCTATTCACCACACAAGGATATATCTGACTAGTAATAATCTTAAAACCTATGTATTGAAATCTCTCTGTTAGTGTGTGAAGTGGGTGTAAAGCGGCATAAACACAGCCGTGAAAAGCAGCTAAACCCCATTCTAAAAATAAATTACTTTTAAAACCCCAGGAAACAAAGACAGTGAAAGAGAGAGAAATTCTTACACAATTCGTTCAGGGGCTGTGATGGAACCTGGATTGACCATATCTAGACCCACAGCTGGATGAGACATAAGGGTGGACACTCTTGGGGCTGAGAGGTTTGGTGAGGTTGGGTGAGTAAACGCAGACCCTTTAAAGTAATACTGCGTGGTACCCATCCCATGGGTCCCAAATCTCCAGGTTCAAGGGCATCTTCCTACATCGAAAACATGCATAGAAACCCAGAATATGGTACACCGTGTGATGGGGAAAGGTTTCTAAAACGCACCTCATTTCTCATCTCCTTGTGCTCGGGTTCGCCATTGCAGCCACTTTACTAGCAATCTCCCTACTTGGAGCATCAGCACCTTTAACCTCCTGTTCCGTACAGGTTGCAATTTGTCCTGAGGATGAACGGGAAGATGGGGAACCAATGAGAGACTAGCTCTTGGTGTTGGGACAGGCACAGGGCACTCTATTTTCCCATCAGGAAGAAGAATTAACCACAGGCTCAGCCTGCCCCCCGGAACGAGAACAGGGCCTGAAGCCATCCTGCGCTTTTACGGCCAGCTCCCAAAAAGCGAGTTGTAAAATGGAGCTTCAGGGCACTGCAATTCACAAACCTGCAGAGTTATAAATGATAACTCTCGTCCACAAATATATTGAGGGAAGGCAAAAAAGAGGATTTGAAATCAAGGCAGAATTGCAGGAAACAGATTTCAGGAGGTAGATTCGAATCGCCTTTAAAGCACATGAAAAGCGGCAAAACATTGATAATGATGCCCTTGGCCAAAAAGGGCGTATGCGTTTTTTCCTGAATATATTCAGGAAAAAACGCATACGCCCTTTTTGGCCAACCAAGCAACCTGGAAAGGCAAATCAGCGCTACAAAGAAGTCTCGCTTCCCATCGGTCAAATGGGCCATGCTGAAATAAGTGTCAAAACCAGAAATGCAGGACAGGCCATGGAGAAAGGGGCGCCTTGCTATGCTGATGGGCGGGATGTAAATTGCCAACAGCCACTCTGGAGAAGGGTACAGTGTGTCCTGAAACATCTAAAAAACACAGCTTAGAGAGCATAGGGCACTTCCATGCATGGGGGTATAAATTGGGAAAGTTAAAAATCAGCAAGACACAAGCACACCAAAGTTTAGGGCTGCTCTGTTGCCAAGGACCTCCACTTCATTCCACCTTAAATATCCCAGGAAAGATAAAAATGGATAAATAAGTGGTGGTCCTTATGTACAATGGAATATCACTCAGCCATGAAATCAATGTCCTAAGGCTAGTAGCAGCATGATGAGTGGATTTAGGTACGAGACGATTCTAAGTGAAATAAGTCACACAGAAAAGGACACTTCTCATCAGATATCACTTATACAGGGAAAGTAAAAACCGTTACACTTGAACTGAATTACAAAACAGAACAGAGTCACACATGCAGAAAACACACTATGGCTGCTTAACAGGAAAGGTGAGGTGGGGTGATACATAAAACAAGGGTTTCAAATGAGCTGAGATACCGTTCCATAAACCCAATATGTAATAGACAAGACCTACTCCTTGCTCAGAGAACTGGACTCAACACCCCCTATTCACCACACAAGGATATATCTGACTAGTAATAATCTTAAAACCTATGTATTGAAATCTCTCTGTTAGTGTGTGAAGTGGGTGTAAAGCGGCATAAACACAGCTGTGAAAAGCAGCTAAACCCCATTCTAAAAATAAATTACTTTTAAAACCCCAGGAAACAAAGACAGTGAAAGAGAGAGAAATTCTTACACAATTTGTTCAGGGGCTGCGATGGAACCTGGATTGACCATATCTAGACCCACAGCTGGATGAGACATAAGGGTGGACACTCTTGGGGCTGAGAGCTTTGGTGAGGTTGGGTGAGTAAACGCAGACCCTTTAAAGTAATACTGCGTGGTACCCATCCCATGGGTCCCAAATCTCCAGGTTCAAGGGCATCTTCCTACATCGAAAACATGCATAGAAACCCAGAATATGGTACACCGTGTGATGGGGAAAGGTTTCTAAAACGCACCTCATTTCTCATCTCCTTGTGCTCGGGTTCGCCATTGCAGCCACTTTACTAGCAATCTCCCTACTTGGAGCATCAGCACCTTTAACCTCCTGTTCCGTACAGGTTGCAATTTGTCCTGAGGATGAACGGGAAGATGGGGAACCAATGAGAGACTAGCTCTTGGTGTTGGGACAGGCACAGGGCACTCTATTTTCCCATCAGGGAGAAGAATTAACCACAGGCTCAGCCTGCCCCCCGGAACGAGAACAGGGCCTGAAGCCATCCTGCGCTTTTACGGCCAGCTCCCAAAAAGCGAGTTGTAAAATGGAGCTTCAGGGCACTGCAATTCACAAACCTGCAGTGTTATAAATGATAACTCTCGTCCACAAATATCTTGAGGGAAGGCAAAAAAGAGGATTTGAAATCAAGGCAGAATTGCAGGAAACAGATTTCAGGAGGTAGATTCGTATCGCCTTTAAAGCACATGAAAAGCGGCAAAACATTGATAATGATGCCCTTGGCCAAAAAGGGCGTATGCGTTTTTTCCTGAATATATTCAGGAAAAAACGCATACGCCCTTTTTGGCCAACCAAGCAACCTGGAAAGGCAAATCAGCGCTACAAAGAAGTCTCGCTTCCCATCGGTCAAATGGGCCATGCTGAAATAAGTGTCAAAACCAGAAATGCAGGACAGGCCATGGAGAAAGGGGAGCCTTGCGACGCTGATGGGCGGGATGTAAATTGCCAACAGCCACTCTGGAGAAGGGTACAGTGTGTCCTGAAACATCTAAAAAACACAGCTTAGAGAGCATAGGGCACTTCCATGCATGGGGGTATAAATTGGGAAAGTTAAAAATCAGCAAGACACAAGCACACCAAAGTTTAGGGCTGCTCTGTTGCCAAGGACCTCCACTTCATTCCACCTTAAATATCCCAGGAAAGATAAAAATGGATAAATAAGTGGTGGTCCTTATGTACAATGGAATATCACTCAGCCATGAAATCAATGTCCTAAGGCTAGTAGCAGCATGATGAGTGGATTTAGGTACGAGAGGATTCTAAGTGAAATAAGTCACACAGAAAAGGACACTTCTCATCAGATATCACTTATACAGGGAAAGTAAAAACCGTTACACTTGAACTGCATTACAAAACAGAACAGAGTCACACATGCAGAAAACACACTATGGCTGCTTAACAGGAAAGGTGAGGTGGGGTGATACATAAAACAAGGGTTTCAAATGAGCTGAGATACCGTTCCATAAACCCAATATGTAATAGACAAGACCTACTCCTTGCTCAGAGAACTGGACTCAACACCCCCTATTCACCACACAAGGATATATCTGACTAGTAATAATCTTAAAACCTATGTATTGAAATCTCTCTGTTAGTGTGTGAAGTGGGTGTAAAGCGGCATAAACACAGCAGTGAAAAGCAGCTAAACCCCATTCTAAAAATAAATTACTTTTAAAACCCCAGGAAACAAAGACAGTGAAAGAGAGAGAAATTCTTACACAATTCGTTCAGGGGCTGTGATGGAACCTGGATTGACCATATCTAGACCCACAGCTGGATGAGACATAAGGGTGGACACTCTTGGGGCTGAGAGCTTTGGTGAGGTTGGGTGAGTAAACGCAGACCCTTTAAAGTAATACTGCGTGGTACCCATCCCATGGGTCCCAAATCTCCAGGTTCAAGGGCATCTTCCTACATCGAAAACATGCATAGAAACCCAGAATATGGTACACCGTGTGATGGGGAAAGGTTTCTAAAACGCACCTCATTTCTCATCTCCTTGTGCTCGGGTTCGCCATTGCAGCCACTTTACTAGCAATCTCCCTACTTGGAGCATCAGCACCTTTAACCTCCTGTTCTGTACAGGTTGCAATTTGTCCTGAGGATGAACGGGAAGATGGGGAACCAATGAGAGACTAGCTCTTGGTGTTGGGACAGGCACAGGGCACTCTATTTTCCCATCAGGAAGAAGAATTAACCACAGGCTCAGCCTGCCCCCCGGAACGAGAACAGGGCCTGAAGCCATCCTGCGCTCTTACGGCCAGCTCCCAAAAAGCGAGTTGTAAAATGGAGCTTCAGGGCACTGCAATTCACAAACCTGCAGAGTTATAAATGATAACTCTCGTCCACAAATATATTGAGGGAAGGCAAAAAAGAGGATTTGAAATCAAGGCAGAATTGCAGGAAACAGATTTCAGGAGGTAGATTCGAATCGCCTTTAAAGCACATGAAAAGCGGCAAAACATTGATAATGATGCCCTTGGCCAAAAAGGGCGTATGCGTTTTTTCCTGAATATATTCAGGAAAAAAACGCATACGCCCTTTTTGGCCAACCAAGCAACCTGGAAAGGCAAATCAGCGCTACAAAGAAGTCTCGCTTCCCATCGGTCAAATGGGCCATGCTGAAATAAGTGTCAAAACCAGAAATGCAGGACAGGCCATGGAGAAAGGGGAGCCTTGCTACGCTGATGGGCGGGATGTAAATTGCCAACAGCCACTCTGGAGAAGGGTACAGTGTGTCCTGAAACATCTAAAAAACACAGCTTAGAGAGCATAGGGCACTTCCATGCATGGGGGTATAAATTGGGAAAGTTAAAAATCAGCAAGACACAAGCACACCAAAGTTTAGGGCTGCTCTGTTGCCAAGGACCTCCACTTCATTCCACCTTAAATATCCCAGGAAAGATAAAAATGGATAAATAAGTGGTGGTCCTTATGTACAATGGAATATCACTCAGCCATGAAATCAATGTCCTAAGGCTAGTAGCAGCATGATGAGTGGATTTAGGTACGAGACGATTCTAAGTGAAATAAGTCACACAGAAAAGGACACTTCTCATCAGATATCACTTATACAGGGAAAGTAAAAACCGTTACACTTGAACTGAATTACAAAACAGAACAGAGTCACACATGCAGAAAACACACTATGGCTGCTTAACAGGAAAGGTGAGGTGGGGTGATACATAAAACAAGGGTTTCAAATGAGCTGAGATACCGTTCCATAAACCCAATATGTAATAGACAAGACCTACTCCTTGCTCAGAGAACTGGACTCAACAGCCCCTATTCACCACACAAGGATATATCTGACTAGTAATAATCTTAAAACCTATGTATTGAAATCTCTCTGTTAGTGTGTGAAGTGGGTGTAAAGCGGCATAAACACAGCTGTGAAAAGCAGCTAAACCCCATTCTAAAAATAAATTACTTTTAAAACCCCAGGAAACAAAGACAGTGAAAGAGAGAGAAATTCTTACACAATTTGTTCAGGGGCTGCGATGGAACCTGGATTGACCATATCTAGACCCACAGCTGGATGAGACATAAGGGTGGACACTCTTGGGGCTGAGAGCTTTGGTGAGGTTGGGTGAGTAAACGCAGACCCTTTAAAGTAATACTGCGTGGTACCCATCCCATGGGTCCCAAATCTCCAGGTTCAAGGGCATCTTCCTACATCGAAAACATGCATAGAAACCCAGAATATGGTACACCGTGTGATGGGGAAAGGTTTCTAAAACGCACCTCATTTCTCATCTCCTTGTGCTCGGGTTCGCCATTGCAGCCACTTTACTAGCAATCTCCCTACTTGGAGCATCAGCACCTTTAACCTCCTGTTCCGTACAGGTTGCAATTTGTCCTGAGGATGAACGGGAAGATGGGGAACCAATGAGAGACTAGCTCTTGGTGTTGGGACAGGCACAGGGCACTCTATTTTCCCATCAGGGAGAAGAATTAACCACAGGCTCAGCCTGCCCCCCGGAACGAGAACAGGGCCTGAAGCCATCCTGCGCTTTTACGGCCAGCTCCCAAAAAGCGAGTTGTAAAATGGAGCTTCAGGGCACTGCAATTCACAAACCTGCAGTGTTATAAATGATAACTCTCGTCCACAAATATATTGAGGGAAGGCAAAAAAGAGGATTTGAAATCAAGGCAGAATTGCAGGAAACAGATTTCAGGAGGTAGATTCGAATCGCCTTTAAAGCACATGAAAAGCGGCAAAACATTGATAATGATGCCCTTGGCCAAAAAGGGCGTATGCGTTTTTTCCTGAATATATTCAGGAAAAAACGCATACGCCCTTTTTGGCCAACCAAGCAACCTGGAAAGCAAATCAGCGCTACAAAGAAGTCTCGCTTCCCATCGGTCAAATGGGCCATGCTGAAATAAGTGTCAAAACCAGAAATGCAGGACAGGCCATGGAGAAAGGGGAGCCTTGCGACGCTGATGGGCGGGATGTAAATTGCCAACAGCCACTCTGGAGAAGGGTACAGTGTGTCCTGAAACATCTAAAAAACACAGCTTAGAGAGCATAGGGCACTTCCATGCATGGGGCTATAAATTGGGAAAGTTAAAAATCAGCAAGACACAAGCACACCAAAGTTTAGGGCTGCTCTGTTGCCAAGGACCTCCACTTCATTCCACCTTAAATATCCCAGGAAAGATAAAAATGGATAAATAAGTGGTGGTCCTTATGTACAATGGAATATCACTCAGCCATGAAATCAATGTCCTAAGGCTAGTAGCAGCATGATGAGTGGATTTAGGTACGAGACGATTCTAAGTGAAATAAGTCACACAGAAAAGGACACTTCTCATCAGATATCACTTATACAGGGAAAGTAAAAACCGTTACACTTGAACTGAATTACAAAACAGAACAGAGTCACACATGCAGAAAACACACTATGGCTGCTTAACAGGAAAGGTGAGGTGGGGTGATACATAAAACAAGGGTTTCAAATGAGCTGAGATACCGTTCCATAAACCCAATATGTAATAGACAAGACCTACTCCTTGCTCAGAGAACTGGACTCAACACCCCCTATTCACCACACAAGGATATATCTGACTAGTAATAATCTTAAAACCTATGTATTGAAATCTCTCTGTTAGTGTGTGAAGTGGGTGTAAAGCGGCATAAACACAGCCGTGAAAAGCAGCTAAACCCCATTCTAAAAATAAATTACTTTTAAAACCCCAGGAAACAAAGACAGTGAAAGAGAGAGAAATTCTTACACAATTCGTTCAGGGGCTGCGATGGAACCTGGATTGACCATATCTAGACCCACAGCTGGATGAGACATAAGGGTGGACACTCTTGGGGCTGAGAGCTTTGGTGAGGTTGGGTGAGTAAACGCAGACCCTTTAAAGTAATACTGCGTGGTACCCATCCCATGGGTCCCAAATCTCCAGGTTCAAGGGCATCTTCCTACATCGAAAACATGCATAGAAACCCAGAATATGGTACACCGTGTGATGGGGAAAGGTTTCTAAAACGCACCTCATTTCTCATCTCCTTGTGCTCGGGTTCGCCATTGCAGCCACTTTACTAGCAATCTCCCTACTTGGAGCATCAGCACCTTTAACCTCCTGTTCCGTACAGGTTGCAATTTGTCCTGAGGATGAACGGGAAGATGGGGAACCAATGAGAGACTAGCTCTTGGTGTTGGGACAGGCACAGGGCACTCTATTTTCCCATCAGGGAGAAGAATTAACCACAGGCTCAGCCTGCCCCCCGGAACGAGAACAGGGCCTGAAGCCATCCTGCGCTTTTACGGCCAGCTCCCAAAAAGCGAGTTGTAAAATGGAGCTTCAGGGCACTGCAATTCACAAACCTGCAGTGTTATAAATGATAACTCTCGTCCACAAATATATTGAGGGAAGGCAAAAAAGAGGATTTGAAATCAAGGCAGAATTGCAGGAAACAGATTTCAGGAGGTAGATTCGAATCGCCTTTAAAGCACATGAAAAGCGGCAAAACATTGATAATGATGCCCTTGGCCAAAAAGGGCGTATGCGTTTTTTCCTGAATATATTCAGGAAAAAACGCATACGCCCTTTTTGGCCAACCAAGCAACCTGGAAAGCAAATCAGCGCTACAAAGAAGTCTCGCTTCCCATCGGTCAAATGGGCCATGCTGAAATAAGTGTCAAAACCAGAAATGCAGGACAGGCCATGGAGAAAGGGGAGCCTTGCGACGCTGATGGGCGGGATGTAAATTGCCAACAGCCACTCTGGAGAAGGGTACAGTGTGTCCTGAAACATCTAAAAAACACAGCTTAGAGAGCATAGGGCACTTCCATGCATGGGGCTATAAATTGGGAAAGTTAAAAATCAGCAAGACACAAGCACACCAAAGTTTAGGGCTGCTCTGTTGCCAAGGACCTCCACTTCATTCCACCTTAAATATCCCAGGAAAGATAAAAATGGATAAATAAGTGGTGGTCCTTATGTACAATGGAATATCACTCAGCCATGAAATCAATGTCCTAAGGCTAGTAGCAGCATGATGAGTGGATTTAGGTACGAGACGATTCTAAGTGAAATAAGTCACACAGAAAAGGACACTTCTCATCAGATATCACTTATACAGGGAAAGTAAAAACCGTTACACTTGAACTGAATTACAAAACAGAACAGAGTCACACATGCAGAAAACACACTATGGCTGCTTAACAGGAAAGGTGAGGTGGGGTGATACATAAAACAAGGGTTTCAAATGAGCTGAGATACCGTTCCATAAACCCAATATGTAATAGACAAGACCTACTCCTTGCTCAGAGAACTGGACTCAACACCCCCTATTCACCACACAAGGATATATCTGACTAGTAATAATCTTAAAACCTATGTATTGAAATCTCTCTGTTAGTGTGTGAAGTGGGTGTAAAGCGGCATAAACACAGCCGTGAAAAGCAGCTAAACCCCATTCTAAAAATAAATTACTTTTAAAACCCCAGGAAACAAAGACAGTGAAAGAGAGAGAAATTCTTACACAATTCGTTCAGGGGCTGCGATGGAACCTGGATTGACCATATCTAGACCCACAGCTGGATGAGACATAAGGGTGGACACTCTTGGGGCTGAGAGGTTTGGTGAGGTTGGGTGAGTAAACGCAGACCCTTTAAAGTAATACTGCGTGGTACCCATCCCATGGGTCCCAAATCTCCAGGTTCAAGGGCATCTTCCTACATCGAAAACATGCATAGAAACCCAGAATATGGTACACCGTGTGATGGGGAAAGGTTTCTAAAACGCACCTCATTTCTCATCTCCTTGTGCTCGGGTTCGCCATTGCAGCCACTTTACTAGCAATCTCCCTACTTGGAGCATCAGCACCTTTAACCTCCTGTTCCGTACAGGTTGCAATTTGTCCTGAGGATGAACGGGAAGATGGGGAACCAATGAGAGACTAGCTCTTGGTGTTGGGACAGGCACAGGGCACTCTATTTTCCCATCAGGGAGAAGAATTAACCACAGGCTCAGCCTGCCCCCCGGAACCAGAACAGGGCCTGAAGCCATCCTGCGCTTTTACGGCCAGCTCCCAAAAAAGCGAGTTGTAAAATGGAGCTTCAGGGCACTGCAATTCACAAACCTGCAGTGTTATAAATGATAACTCTCGTCCACAAATATATTGAGGGAAGGCAAAAAAGAGGATTTGAAATCAAGGCAGAATTGCAGGAAACAGATTTCAGGAGGTAGATTCGAATCGCCTTTAAAGCACATGAAAAGCGGCAAAACATTGATAATGATGCCCTTGGCCAAAAAGGGCGTATGCGTTTTTTCCTGAATATATTCAGGAAAAAACGCATACGCCCTTTTTGGCCAACCAAGCAACCTGGAAAGGCAAATCAGCGCTACAAAGAAGTCTCGCTTCCCATCGGTCAAATGGGCCATGCTGAAATAAGTGTCAAAACCAGAAATGCAGGACAGGCCATGGAGAAAGGGGAGCCTTGCTACGCTGATGGGCGGGATGTAAATTGCCAACAGCCACTCTGGAGAAGGGTACAGTGTGTCCTGAAACATCTAAAAAACACAGCTTAGAGAGCATAGGGCACTTCCATGCATGGGGGTATAAATTGGGAAAGTTAAAAATCAGCAAGACACAAGCACACCAAACTTTAGGGCTGCTCTGTTGCCAAGGACCTCCACTTCATTCCACCTTAAATATCCCAGGAAAGATAAAAATGGATAAATAAGTGGTGGTCCTTATGTACAATGGAATATCACTCAGCCATGAAATCAATGTCCTAAGGCTAGTAGCAGCATGATGAGTGGATTTAGGTACGAGACGATTCTAAGTGAAATAAGTCACACAGAAAAGGACACTTCTCATCAGATATCACTTATACAGGGAAAGTAAAAACCGTTACACTTGAACTGAATTACAAAACAGAACAGAGTCACACATGCAGAAAACACACTATGGCTGCTTAACAGGAAAGGTGAGGTGGGGTGATACATAAAACAAGGGTTTCAAATGAGCTGAGATACCGTTCCATAAACCCAATATGTAATAGACAAGACCTACTCCTTGCTCAGAGAACTGGACTCAACACCCCCTATTCACCACACAAGGATATATCTGACTAGTAATAATCTTAAAACCTATGTATTGAAATCTCTCTGTTAGTGTGTGAAGTGGGTGTAAAGCGGCATAAACACAGCCGTGAAAAGCAGCTAAACCCCATTCTAAAAATAAATTATTTTAAAACCCCAGGAAACAAAGACAGTGAAAGAGAGAGAAATTCTTACACAATTCGTTCAGGGGCTGCGATGGAACCTGGATTGACCATATCTAGACCCACAGCTGGATGAGACATAAGGGTGGACACTCTTGGGGCTGAGAGCTTTGGTGAGGTTGGGTGAGTAAACGCAGACCCTTTAAAGTAATACTGCGTGGTACCCATCCCATGGGTCCCAAATCTCCAGGTTCAAGGGCATCTTCCTACATCGAAAACATGCATAGAAACCCAGAATATGGTACACCGTGTGATGGGGAAAGGTTTCTAAAACGCACCTCATTTCTCATCTCCTTGTGCTCGGGTTCGCCATTGCAGCCACTTTACTAGCAATCTCCCTACTTGGAGCATCAGCACCTTTAACCTCCTGTTCCGTACAGGTTGCAATTTGTCCTGAGGATGAACGGGAAGATGGGGAACCAATGAGAGACTAGCTCTTGGTGTTGGGACAGGCACAGGGCACTCTATTTTCCCATCAGGAAGAAGAATTAACCACAGGCTCAGCCTGCCCCCCGGAACGAGAACAGGGCCTGAAGCCATCCTGCGCTTTTACGGCCAGCTCCCAAAAAGCGAGTTGTAAAATGGAGCTTCAGGGCACTGCAATTCACAAACCTGCAGAGTTATAAATGATAACTCTCGTCCACAAATATATTGAGGGAAGGCAAAAAAGAGGATTTGAAATCAAGGCAGAATTGCAGGAAACAGATTTCAGGAGGTAGATTCGAATCGCCTTTAAAGCACATGAAAAGCGGCAAAACATTGATAATGATGCCCTTGGCCAAAAAGGGCGTATGCGTTTTTTCCTGAATATATTCAGGAAAAAACGCATACGCCCTTTTTGGCCAACCAAGCAACCTGGAAAGGCAAATCAGCGCTACAAAGAAGTCTCGCTTCCCATCGGTCAAATGGGCCATGCTGAAATAAGTGTCAAAACCAGAAATGCAGGACAGGCCATGGAGAAAGGGGAGCCTTGCTACGCTGATGGGCGGGATGTAAATTGCCAACAGCCACTCTGGAGAAGGGTACAGTGTGTCCTGAAACATCTAAAAAACACAGCTTAGAGAGCATAGGGCACTTCCATGCATGGGGGTATAAATTGGGAAAGTTAAAAATCAGCAAGACACAAGCACACCAAACTTTAGGGCTGCTCTGTTGCCAAGGACCTCCACTTCATTCCACCTTAAATATCCCAGGAAAGATAAAAATGGATAAATAAGTGGTGGTCCTTATGTACAATGGAATATCACTCAGCCATGAAATCAATGTCCTAAGGCTAGTAGCAGCATGATGAGTGGATTTAGGTACGAGACGATTCTAAGTGAAATAAGTCACACAGAAAAGGACACTTCTCATCAGATATCACTTATACAGGGAAAGTAAAAACCGTTACACTTGAACTGAATTACAAAACAGAACAGAGTCACACATGCAGAAAACACACTATGGCTGCTTAACAGGAAAGGTGAGGTGGGGTGATACATAAAACAAGGGTTTCAAATGAGCTGAGATACCGTTCCATAAACCCAATATGTAATAGACAAGACCTACTCCTTGCTCAGAGAACTGGACTCAACACCCCCTATTCACCACACAAGGATATATCTGACTAGTAATAATCTTAAAACCTATGTGTTGAAATCTCTCTGTTAGTGTGTGAAGTGGGTGTAAAGCGGCATAAACACAGCCGTGAAAAGCAGCTAAACCCCATTCTAAAAATAAATTACTTTTAAAACCCCAGGAAACAAAGACAGTGAAAGAGAGAGAAATTCTTACACAATTCGTTCAGGGGCTGCGATGGAACCTGGATTGACCATATCTAGACCCACAGCTGGATGAGACATAAGGGTGGACACTCTTGGGGCTGAGAGGTTTGGTGAGGTTGGGTGAGTAAACGCAGACCCTTTAAAGTAATACTGCGTGGTACCCATCCCATGGGTCCCAAATCTCCAGGTTCAAGGGCATCTTCCTACATCGAAAACATGCATAGAAACCCAGAATATGGTACACCGTGTGATGGGGAAAGGTTTCTAAAACGCACCTCATTTCTCATCTCCTTGTGCTCGGGTTCGCCATTGCAGCCACTTTACTAGCAATCTCCCTACTTGGAGCATCAGCACCTTTAACCTCCTGTTCCGTACAGGTTGCAATTTGTCCTGAGGATGAACGGGAAGATGGGGAACCAATGAGAGACTAGCTCTTGGTGTTGGGACAGGCACAGGGCACTCTATTTTCCCATCAGGAAGAAGAATTAACCACAGGCTCAGCCTGCCCCCCGGAACGAGAACAGGGCCTGAAGCCATCCTGCGCTCTTACGGCCAGCTCCCAAAAAGCGAGTTGTAAAATGGAGCTTCAGGGCACTGCAATTCACAAACCTGCAGAGTTATAAATGATAACTCTCGTCCACAAATATATTGAGGGAAGGCAAAAAAGAGGATTTGAAATCAAGGCAGAATTGCAGGAAACAGATTTCAGGAGGTAGATTCGAATCGCCTTTAAAGCACATGAAAAGCGGCAAAACATTGATAATGATGCCCTTGGCCAAAAAGGGCGTATGCGTTTTTTCCTGAATATATTCAGGAAAAAACGCATACGCCCTTTTTGGCCAACCAAGCAACCTGGAAAGGCAAATCAGCGCTACAAAGAAGTCTCGCTTCCCATCGGTCAAATGGGCCATGCTGAAATAAGTGTCAAAACCAGAAATGCAGGACAGGCCATGGAGAAAGGGGAGCCTTGCGACGCTGATGGGCGGGATGTAAATTGCCAACAGCCACTCTGGAGAAGGGTACAGTGTGTCCTGAAACATCTAAAAAACACAGCTTAGAGAGCATAGGGCACTTCCATGCATGGGGGTATAAATTGGGAAAGTTAAAAATCAGCAAGACACAAGCACACCAAAGTTTAGGGCTGCTCTGTTGCCAAGGACCTCCACTTCATTCCACCTTAAATATCCCAGGAAAGATAAAAATGGATAAATAAGTGGTGGTCCTTATGTACAATGGAATATCACTCAGCCATGAAATCAATGTCCTAAGGCTAGTAGCAGCATGATGAGTGGATTTAGGTACGAGAGGATTCTAAGTGAAATAAGTCACACAGAAAAGGACACTTCTCATCAGATATCACTTATACAGGGAAAGTAAAAACCGTTACACTTGAACTGCATTACAAAACAGAACAGAGTCACACATGCAGAAAACACACTATGGCTGCTTAACAGGAAAGGTGAGGTGGGGTGATACATAAAACAAGGGTTTCAAATGAGCTGAGATACCGTTCCATAAACCCAATATGTAATAGACAAGACCTACTCCTTGCTCAGAGAACTGGACTCAACACCCCCTATTCACCACACAAGGATATATCTGACTAGTAATAATCTTAAAACCTATGTATTGAAATCTCTCTGTTAGTGTGTGAAGTGGGTGTAAAGCGGCATAAACACAGCAGTGAAAAGCAGCTAAACCCCATTCTAAAAATAAATTACTTTTAAAACCCCAGGAAACAAAGACAGTGAAAGAGAGAGAAATTCTTACACAATTCGTTCAGGGGCTGTGATGGAACCTGGATTGACCATATCTAGACCCACAGCTGGATGAGACATAAGGGTGGACACTCTTGGGGCTGAGAGCTTTGGTGAGGTTGGGTGAGTAAACGCAGACCCTTTAAAGTAATACTGCGTGGTACCCATCCCATGGGTCCCAAATCTCCAGGTTCAAGGGCATCTTCCTACATCGAAAACATGCATAGAAACCCAGAATATGGTACACCGTGTGATGGGGAAAGGTTTCTAAAACGCACCTCATTTCTCATCTCCTTGTGCTCGGGTTCGCCATTGCAGCCACTTTACTAGCAATCTCCCTACTTGGAGCATCAGCACCTTTAACCTCCTGTTCTGTACAGGTTGCAATTTGTCCTGAGGATGAACGGGAAGATGGGGAACCAATGAGAGACTAGCTCTTGGTGTTGGGACAGGCACAGGGCACTCTATTTTCCCATCAGGAAGAAGAATTAACCACAGGCTCAGCCTGCCCCCCGGAACGAGAACAGGGCCTGAAGCCATCCTGCGCTCTTACGGCCAGCTCCCAAAAAGCGAGTTGTAAAATGGAGCTTCAGGGCACTGCAATTCACAAACCTGCAGAGTTATAAATGATAACTCTCGTCCACAAATATATTGAGGGAAGGCAAAAAAGAGGATTTGAAATCAAGGCAGAATTGCAGGAAACAGATTTCAGGAGGTAGATTCGAATCGCCTTTAAAGCACATGAAAAGCGGCAAAACATTGATAATGATGCCCTTGGCCAAAAAGGGCGTATGCGTTTTTTCCTGAATATATTCAGGAAAAAACGCATACGCCCTTTTTGGCAAACCAAGCAACCTGGAAAGGCAAATCAGCGCTACAAAGAAGTCTCGCTTCCCATCGGTCAAATGGGCCATGCTGAAATAAGTGTCAAAACCAGAAATGCAGGACAGGCCATGGAGAAAGGGGAGCCTTGCTACGCTGATGGGCGGGATGTAAATTGCCAACAGCCACTCTGGAGAAGGGTACAGTGTGTCCTGAAACATCTAAAAAACACAGCTTAGAGAGCATAGGGCACTTCCATGCATGGGGGTATAAATTGGGAAAGTTAAAAATCAGCAAGACACAAGCACACCAAACTTTAGGGCTGCTCTGTTGCCAAGGACCTCCACTTCATTCCACCTTAAATATCCCAGGAAAGATAAAAATGGATAAATAAGTGGTGGTCCTTATGTACAATGGAATATCACTCAGCCATGAAATCAATGTCCTAAGGCTAGTAGCAGCATGATGAGTGGATTTAGGTACGAGACGATTCTAAGTGAAATAAGTCACACAGAAAAGGACACTTCTCATCAGATATCACTTATACAGGGAAAGTAAAAACCGTTACACTTGAACTGAATTACAAAACAGAACAGAGTCACACATGCAGAAAACACACTATGGCTGCTTAACAGGAAAGGTGAGGTGGGGTGATACATAAAACAAGGGTTTCAAATGAGCTGAGATACCGTTCCATAAACCCAATATGTAATAGACAAGACCTACTCCTTGCTCAGAGAACTGGACTCAACACCCCCTATTCACCACACAAGGATATATCTGACTAGTAATAATCTTAAAACCTATGTATTGAAATCTCTCTGTTAGTGTGTGAAGTGGGTGTAAAGCGGCATAAACACAGCAGTGAAAAGCAGCTAAACCCCATTCTAAAAATAAATTACTTTTAAAACCCCAGGAAACAAAGACAGTGAAAGAGAGAGAAATTCTTACACAATTCGTTCAGGGGCTGTGATGGAACCTGGATTGACCATATCTAGACCCACAGCTGGATGAGACATAAGGGTGGACACTCTTGGGGCTGAGAGCTTTGGTGAGGTTGGGTGAGTAAACGCAGACCCTTTAAAGTAATACTGCGTGGTACCCATCCCATGGGTCCCAAATCTCCAGGTTCAAGGGCATCTTCCTACATCGAAAACATGCATAGAAACCCAGAATATGGTACACCGTGTGATGGGGAAAGGTTACTAAAACGCACCTCATTTCTCATCTCCTTGTGCTCGGGTTCGCCATTGCAGCCACTTTACTAGCAATCTCCCTACTTGGAGCATCAGCACCTTTAACCTCCTGTTCCGTACAGGTTGCAATTTGTCCTGAGGATGAACGGGAAGATGGGGAACCAATGAGAGACTAGCTCTTGGTGTTGGGACAGGCACAGGGCACTCTATTTTCCCATCAGGAAGAAGAATTAACCACAGGCTCAGCCTGCCCCCCGGAACGAGAACAGGGCCTGAAGCCATCCTGCGCTCTTACGGCCAGCTCCCAAAAAGCGAGTTGTAAAATGGAGCTTCAGGGCACTGCAATTCACAAACCTGCAGAGTTATAAATGATAACTCTCGTCCACAAATATATTGAGGGAAGGCAAAAAAGAGGATTTGAAATCAAGGCAGAATTGCAGGAAACAGATTTCAGGAGGTAGATTCGAATCGCCTTTAAAGCACATGAAAAGCGGCAAAACATTGATAATGATGCCCTTGGCCAAAAAGGGCGTATGCGTTTTTTCCTGAATATATTCAGGAAAAAACGCATACGCCCTTTTTGGCCAACCAAGCAACCTGGAAAGGCAAATCAGCGCTACAAAGAAGTCTCGCTTCCCATCGGTCAAATGGGCCATGCTGAAATAAGTGTCAAAACCAGAAATGCAGGACAGGCCATGGAGAAAGGGGAGCCTTGCTACGCTGATGGGCGGGATGTAAATTGCCAACAGCCACTCTGGAGAAGGGTACAGTGTGTCCTGAAACATCTAAAAAACACAGCTTAGAGAGCATAGGGCACTTCCATGCATGGGGGTATAAATTGGGAAAGTTAAAAATCAGCAAGACACAAGCACACCAAACTTTAGGGCTGCTCTGTTGCCAAGGACCTCCACTTCATTCCACCTTAAATATCCCAGGAAAGATAAAAATGGATAAATAAGTGGTGGTCCTTATGTACAATGGAATATCACTCAGCCATGAAATCAATGTCCTAAGGCTAGTAGCAGCATGATGAGTGGATTTAGGTACGAGACGATTCTAAGTGAAATAAGTCACACAGAAAAGGACACTTCTCATCAGATATCACTTATACAGGGAAAGTAAAAACCGTTACACTTGAACTGAATTACAAAACAGAACAGAGTCACACATGCAGAAAACACACTATGGCTGCTTAACAGGAAAGGTGAGGTGGGGTGATACATAAAACAAGGGTTTCAAATGAGCTGAGATACCGTTCCATAAACCCAATATGTAATAGACAAGACCTACTCCTTGCTCAGAGAACTGGACTCAACACCCCCTATTCACCACACAAGGATATATCTGACTAGTAATAATCTTAAAACCTATGTATTGAAATCTCTCTGTTAGTGTGTGAAGTGGGTGTAAAGCGGCATAAACACAGCAGTGAAAAGCAGCTAAACCCCATTCTAAAAATAAATTACTTTTAAAATCCCAGGAAACAAAGACAGTGAAAGAGAGAGAAATTCTTACACAATTCGTTCAGGGGCTGTGATGGAACCTGGATTGACCATATCTAGACCCACAGCTGGATGAGACATAAGGGTGGACACTCTTGGGGCTGAGAGCTTTGGTGAGGTTGGGTGAGTAAACGCAGACCCTTTAAAGTAATACTGCGTGGTACCCATCCCATGGGTCCCAAATCTCCAGGTTCAAGGGCATCTTCCTACATCGAAAACATGCATAGAAACCCAGAATATGGTACACCGTGTGATGGGGAAAGGTTACTAAAACGCACCTCATTTCTCATCTCCTTGTGCTCGGGTTCGCCATTGCAGCCACTTTACTAGCAATCTCCCTACTTGGAGCATCAGCACCTTTAACCTCCTGTTCCGTACAGGTTGCAATTTGTCCTGAGGATGAACGGGAAGATGGGGAACCAATGAGAGACTAGCTCTTGGTGTTGGGACAGGCACAGGGCACTCTATTTTCCCATCAGGAAGAAGAATTAACCACAGGCTCAGCCTGCCCCCCGGAACCAGAACAGGGCCTGAAGCCATCCTGCGCTCTTACGGCCAGCTCCCAAAAAGCGAGTTGTAAAATGGAGCTTCAGGGCACTGCAATTCACAAACCTGCAGAGTTATAAATGATAACTCTCGTCCACAAATATATTGAGGGAAGGCAAAAAAGAGGATTTGAAATCAAGGCAGAATTGCAGGAAACAGATTTCAGGAGGTAGATTCGAATCGCCTTTAAAGCACATGAAAAGCGGCAAAACATTGATAATGATGCCCTTGGCCAAAAAGGGCGTATGCGTTTTTTCCTGAATATATTCAGGAAAAAACGCATACGCCCTTTTTGGCCAACCAAGCAACCTGGAAAGGCAAATCAGCGCTACAAAGAAGTCTCGCTTCCCATCGGTCAAATGGGCCATGCTGAAATAAGTGTCAAAACCAGAAATGCAGGACAGGCCATGGAGAAAGGGGAGCCTTGCGACGCTGATGGGCGGGATGTAAATTGCCAACAGCCACTCTGGAGAAGGGTACAGTGTGTCCTGAAACATCTAAAAAACACAGCTTAGAGAGCATAGGGCACTTCCATGCATGGGGGTATAAATTGGGAAAGTTAAAAATCAGCAAGACACAAGCACACCAAAGTTTAGGGCTGCTCTGTTGCCAAGGACCTCCACTTCATTCCACCTTAAATATCCCAGGAAAGATAAAAATGGATAAATAAGTGGTGGTCCTTATGTACAATGGAATATCACTCAGCCATGAAATCAATGTCCTAAGGCTAGTAGCAGCATGATGAGTGGATTTAGGTACGAGACGATTCTAAGTGAAATAAGTCACACAGAAAAGGACACTTCTCATCAGATATCACTTATACAGGGAAAGTAAAAACCGTTACACTTGAACTGAATTACAAAACAGAACAGAGTCACACATGCAGAAAACACACTATGGCTGCTTAACAGGAAAGGTGAGGTGGGGTGATACATAAAACAAGGGTTTCAAATGAGCTGAGATACCGTTCCATAAACCCAATATGTAATAGACAAGACCTACTCCTTGCTCAGAGAACTGGACTCAACACCCCCTATTCACCACACAAGGATATATCTGACTAGTAATAATCTTAAAACCTATGTATTGAAATCTCTCTGTTAGTGTGTGAAGTGGGTGTAAAGCGGCATAAACACAGCCGTGAAAAGCAGCTAAACCCCATTCTAAAAATAAATTACTTTTAAAACCCCAGGAAACAAAGACAGTGAAAGAGAGAGAAATTCTTACACAATTCGTTCAGGGGCTGTGATGGAACCTGGATTGACCATATCTAGACCCACAGCTGGATGAGACATAAGGGTGGACACTCTTGGGGCTGAGAGGTTTGGTGAGGTTGGGTGAGTAAACGCAGACCCTTTAAAGTAATACTGCGTGGTACCCATCCCATGGGTCCCAAATCTCCAGGTTCAAGGGCATCTTCCTACATCGAAAACATGCATAGAAACCCAGAATATGGTACACCGTGTGATGGGGAAAGGTTTCTAAAACGCACCTCATTTCTCATCTCCTTGTGCTCGGGTTCGCCATTGCAGCCACTTTACTAGCAATCTCCCTACTTGGAGCATCAGCACCTTTAACCTCCTGTTCCGTACAGGTTGCAATTTGTCCTGAGGATGAACGGGAAGATGGGGAACCAATGAGAGACTAGCTCTTGGTGTTGGGACAGGCACAGGGCACTCTATTTTCCCATCAGGAAGAAGAATTAACCACAGGCTCAGCCTGCCCCCCGGAACCAGAACAGGGCCTGAAGCCATCCTGCGCTTTTACGGCCAGCTCCCAAAAAAGCGAGTTGTAAAATGGAGCTTCAGGGCACTGCAATTCACAAACCTGCAGTGTTATAAATGATAACTCTCGTCCACAAATATATTGAGGGAAGGCAAAAAAGAGGATTTGAAATCAAGGCAGAATTGCGGAAACAGATTTCAGGAGGTAGATTCGAATCGCCTTTAAAGCACATGAAAAGCGGCAAAACATTGATAATGATGCCCTTGGCCAAAAAGGGCGTATGCGTTTTTTCCTGAATATATTCAGGAAAAAACGCATACGCCCTTTTTGGCCAACCAAGCAACCTGGAAAGGCAAATCAGCGCTACAAAGAAGTCTCGCTTCCCATCGGTCAAATGGGCCATGCTGAAATAAGTGTCAAAACCAGAAATGCAGGACAGGCCATGGAGAAAGGGGAGCCTTGCGACGCTGATGGGCGGGATGTAAATTGCCAACAGCCACTCTGGAGAAGGGTACAGTGTGTCCTGAAACATCTAAAAAACACAGCTTAGAGAGCATAGGGCACTTCCATGCATGGGGGTATAAATTGGGAAAGTTAAAAATCAGCAAGACACAAGCACACCAAACTTTAGGGCTGCTCTGTTGCCAAGGACCTCCACTTCATTCCACCTTAAATATCCCAGGAAAGATAAAAATGGATAAATAAGTGGTGGTCCTTATGTACAATGGAATATCACTCAGCCATGAAATCAATGTCCTAAGGCTAGTAGCAGCATGATGAGTGGATTTAGGTACGAGACGATTCTAAGTGAAATAAGTCACACAGAAAAGGACACTTCTCATCAGATATCACTTATACAGGGAAAGTAAAAACCGTTACACTTGAACTGAATTACAAAACAGAACAGAGTCACACATGCAGAAAACACACTATGGCTGCTTAACAGGAAAGGTGAGGTGGGGTGATACATAAAACAAGGGTTTCAAATGAGCTGAGATACCGTTCCATAAACCCAATATGTAATAGACAAGACCTACTCCTTGCTCAGAGAACTGGACTCAACACCCCCTATTCACCACACAAGGATATATCTGACTAGTAATAATCTTAAAACCTATGTATTGAAATCTCTCTGTTAGTGTGTGAAGTGGGTGTAAAGCGGCATAAACACAGCCGTGAAAAGCAGCTAAACCCCATTCTAAAAATAAATTACTTTTAAAACCCCAGGAAACAAAGACAGTGAAAGAGAGAGAAATTCTTACACAATTCGTTCAGGGGCTGTGATGGAACCTGGATTGACCATATCTAGACCCACAGCTGGATGAGACATAAGGGTGGACACTCTTGGGGCTGAGAGCTTTGGTGAGGTTGGGTGAGTAAACGCAGACCCTTTAAAGTAATACTGCGTGGTACCCATCCCATGGGTCCCAAATCTCCAGGTTCAAGGGCATCTTCCTACATCGAAAACATGCATAGAAACCCAGAATATGGTACACCGTGTGATGGGGAAAGGTTTCTAAAACGCACCTCATTTCTCATCTCCTTGTGCTCGGGTTCGCCATTGCAGCCACTTTACTAGCAATCTCCCTACTTGGAGCATCAGCACCTTTAACCTCCTGTTCCGTACAGGTTGCAATTTGTCCTGAGGATGAACGGGAAGATGGGGAACCAATGAGAGACTAGCTCTTGGTGTTGGGACAGGCACAGGGCACTCTATTTTCCCATCAGGAAGAAGAATTAACCACAGGCTCAGCCTGCCCCCCGGAACGAGAACAGGGCCTGAAGCCATCCTGCGCTCTTACGGCCAGCTCCCAAAAAGCGAGTTGTAAAATGGAGCTTCAGGGCACTGCAATTCACAAACCTGCAGAGTTATAAATGATAACTCTCGTCCACAAATATATTGAGGGAAGGCAAAAAAGAGGATTTGAAATCAAGGCAGAATTGCAGGAAACAGATTTCAGGAGGTAGATTCGAATCGCCTTTAAAGCACATGAAAAGCGGCAAAACATTGATAATGATGCCCTTGGCCAAAAAGGGCGTATGCGTTTTTTCCTGAATATATTCAGGAAAAAACGCATACGCCCTTTTTGGCCAACCAAGCAACCTGGAAAGGCAAATCAGCGCTACAAAGAAGTCTCGCTTCCCATCGGTCAAATGGGCCATGCTGAAATAAGTGTCAAAACCAGAAATGCAGGACAGGCCATGGAGAAAGGGGAGCCTTGCTACGCTGATGGGCGGGATGTAAATTGCCAACAGCCACTCTGGAGAAGGGTACAGTGTGTCCTGAAACATCTAAAAAACACAGCTTAGAGAGCATAGGGCACTTCCATGCATGGGGGTATAAATTGGGAAAGTTAAAAATCAGCAAGACACAAGCACACCAAACTTTAGGGCTGCTCTGTTGCCAAGGACCTCCACTTCATTCCACCTTAAATATCCCAGGAAAGATAAAAATGGATAAATAAGTGGTGGTCCTTATGTACAATGGAATATCACTCAGCCATGAAATCAATGTCCTAAGGCTAGTAGCAGCATGATGAGTGGATTTAGGTACGAGACGATTCTAAGTGAAATAAGTCACACAGAAAAGGACACTTCTCATCAGATATCACTTATACAGGGAAAGTAAAAACCGTTACACTTGAACTGAATTACAAAACAGAACAGAGTCACACATGCAGAAAACACACTATGGCTGCTTAACAGGAAAGGTGAGGTGGGGTGATACATAAAACAAGGGTTTCAAATGAGCTGAGATACCGTTCCATAAACCCAATATGTAATAGACAAGACCTACTCCTTGCTCAGAGAACTGGACTCAACACCCCCTATTCACCACACAAGGATATATCTGACTAGTAATAATCTTAAAACCTATGTATTGAAATCTCTCTGTTAGTGTGTGAAGTGGGTGTAAAGCGGCATAAACACAGCAGTGAAAAGCAGCTAAACCCCATTCTAAAAATAAATTACTTTTAAAACCCCAGGAAACAAAGACAGTGAAAGAGAGAGAAATTCTTACACAATTCGTTCAGGGGCTGTGATGGAACCTGGATTGACCATATCTAGACCCACAGCTGGATGAGACATAAGGGTGGACACTCTTGGGGCTGAGAGCTTTGGTGAGGTTGGGTGAGTAAACGCAGACCCTTTAAAGTAATACTGCGTGGTACCCATCCCATGGGTCCCAAATCTCCAGGTTCAAGGGCATCTTCCTACATCGAAAACATGCATAGAAACCCAGAATATGGTACACCGTGTGATGGGGAAAGGTTTCTAAAACGCACCTCATTTCTCATCTCCTTGTGCTCGGGTTCGCCATTGCAGCCACTTTACTAGCAATCTCCCTACTTGGAGCATCAGCACCTTTAACCTCCTGTTCCGTACAGGTTGCAATTTGTCCTGAGGATGAACGGGAAGATGGGGAACCAATGAGAGACTAGCTCTTGGTGTTGGGACAGGCACAGGGCACTCTATTTTCCCATCAGGGAGAAGAATTAACCACAGGCTCAGCCTGCCCCCCGGAACGAGAACAGGGCCTGAAGCCATCCTGCGCTCTTACGGCCAGCTCCCAAAAAGCGAGTTGTAAAATGGAGCTTCAGGGCACTGCAATTCACAAACCTGCAGAGTTATAAATGATAACTCTCGTCCACAAATATATTGAGGGAAGGCAAAAAAGAGGATTTGAAATCAAGGCAGAATTGCAGGAAACAGATTTCAGGAGGTAGATTCGAATCGCCTTTAAAGCACATGAAAAGCGGCAAAACATTGATAATGATGCCCTTGGCCAAAAAGGGCGTATGCGTTTTTTCCTGAATATATTCAGGAAAAAACGCATACGCCCTTTTTGGCCAACCAAGCAACCTGGAAAGGCAAATCAGCGCTACAAAGAAGTCTCGCTTCCCATCGGTCAAATGGGCCATGCTGAAATAAGTGTCAAAACCAGAAATGCAGGACAGGCCATGGAGAAAGGGGAGCCTTGCGACGCTGATGGGCGGGATGTAAATTGCCAACAGCCACTCTGGAGAAGGGTACAGTGTGTCCTGAAACATCTAAAAAACACAGCTTAGAGAGCATAGGGCACTTCCATGCATGGGGGTATAAATTGGGAAAGTTAAAAATCAGCAAGACACAAGCACACCAAAGTTTAGGGCTGCTCTGTTGCCAAGGACCTCCACTTCATTCCACCTTAAATATCCCAGGAAAGATAAAAATGGATAAATAAGTGGTGGTCCTTATGTACAATGGAATATCACTCAGCCATGAAATCAATGTCCTAAGGCTAGTAGCAGCATGATGAGTGGATTTAGGTACGAGACGATTCTAAGTGAAATAAGTCACACAGAAAAGGACACTTCTCATCAGATATCACTTATACAGGGAAAGTAAAAACCGTTACACTTGAACTGAATTACAAAACAGAACAGAGTCACACATGCAGAAAACACACTATGGCTGCTTAACAGGAAAGGTGAGGTGGGGTGATACATAAAACAAGGGTTTCAAATGAGCTGAGATACCGTTCCATAAACCCAATATGTAATAGACAAGACCTACTCCTTGCTCAGAGAACTGGACTCAACACCCCCTATTCACCACACAAGGATATATCTGACTAGTAATAATCTTAAAACCTATGTATTGAAATCTCTCTGTTAGTGTGTGAAGTGGGTGTAAAGCGGCATAAACACAGCCGTGAAAAGCAGCTAAACCCCATTCTAAAAATAAATTACTTTTAAAACCCCAGGAAACAAAGACAGTGAAAGAGAGAGAAATTCTTACACAATTCGTTCAGGGGCTGTGATGGAACCTGGATTGACCATATCTAGACCCACAGCTGGATGAGACATAAGGGTGGACACTCTTGGGGCTGAGAGGTTTGGTGAGGTTGGGTGAGTAAACGCAGACCCTTTAAAGTAATACTGCGTGGTACCCATCCCATGGGTCCCAAATCTCCAGGTTCAAGGGCATCTTCCTACATCGAAAACATGCATAGAAACCCAGAATATGGTACACCGTGTGATGGGGAAAGGTTTCTAAAACGCACCTCATTTCTCATCTCCTTGTGCTCGGGTTCGCCATTGCAGCCACTTTACTAGCAATCTCCCTACTTGGAGCATCAGCACCTTTAACCTCCTGTTCCGTACAGGTTGCAATTTGTCCTGAGGATGAACGGGAAGATGGGGAACCAATGAGAGACTAGCTCTTGGTGTTGGGACAGGCACAGGGCACTCTATTTTCCCATCAGGAAGAAGAATTAACCACAGGCTCAGCCTGCCCCCCGGAACGAGAACAGGGCCTGAAGCCATCCTGCGCTCTTACGGCCAGCTCCCAAAAAGCGAGTTGTAAAATGGAGCTTCAGGGCACTGCAATTCACAAACCTGCAGAGTTATAAATGATAACTCTCGTCCACAAATATATTGAGGGAAGGCAAAAAAGAGGATTTGAAATCAAGGCAGAATTGCAGGAAACAGATTTCAGGAGGTAGATTCGAATCGCCTTTAAAGCACATGAAAAGCGGCAAAACATTGATAATGATGCCCTTGGCCAAAAAGGGCGTATGCGTTTTTTCCTGAATATATTCAGGAAAAAACGCATACGCCCTTTTTGGCCAACCAAGCAACCTGGAAATGCAAATCAGCGCTACAAAGAAGTCTCGCTTCCCATCGGTCAAATGGGCCATGCTGAAATAAGTGTCAAAACCAGAAATGCAGGACAGGCCATGGAGAAAGGGGAGCCTTGCGACGCTGATGGGCGGGATGTAAATTGCCAACAGCCACTCTGGAGAAGGGTACAGTGTGTCCTGAAACATCTAAAAAACACAGCTTAGAGAGCATAGGGCACTTCCATGCATGGGGGTATAAATTGGGAAAGTTAAAAATCAGCAAGACACAAGCACACCAAAGTTTAGGGCTGCTCTGTTGCCAAGGACCTCCACTTCATTCCACCTTAAATATCCCAGGAAAGATAAAAATGGATAAATAAGTGGTGGTCCTTATGTACAATGGAATATCACTCAGCCATGAAATCAATGTCCTAAGGCTAGTAGCAGCATGATGAGTGGATTTAGGTACGAGACGATTCTAAGTGAAATAAGTCACACAGAAAAGGACACTTCTCATCAGATATCACTTATACAGGGAAAGTAAAAACCGTTACACTTGAACTGAATTACAAAACAGAACAGAGTCACACATGCAGAAAACACACTATGGCTGCTTAACAGGAAAGGTGAGGTGGGGTGATACATAAAACAAGGGTTTCAAATGAGCTGAGATACCGTTCCATAAACCCAATATGTAATAGACAAGACCTACTCCTTGCTCAGAGAACTGGACTCAACACCCCCTATTCACCACACAAGGATATATCTGACTAGTAATAATCTTAAAACCTATGTATTGAAATCTCTCTGTTAGTGTGTGAAGTGGGTGTAAAGCGGCATAAACACAGCCGTGAAAAGCAGCTAAACCCCATTCTAAAAATAAATTACTTTTAAAACCCCAGGAAACAAAGACAGTGAAAGAGAGAGAAATTCTTACACAATTCGTTCAGGGGCTGTGATGGAACCTGGATTGACCATATCTAGACCCACAGCTGGATGAGACATAAGGGTGGACACTCTTGGGGCTGAGAGGTTTGGTGAGGTTGGGTGAGTAAACGCAGACCCTTTAAAGTAATACTGCGTGGTACCCATCCCATGGGTCCCAAATCTCCAGGTTCAAGGGCATCTTCCTACATCGAAAACATGCATAGAAACCCAGAATATGGTACACCGTGTGATGGGGAAAGGTTTCTAAAACGCACCTCATTTCTCATCTCCTTGTGCTCGGGTTCGCCATTGCAGCCACTTTACTAGCAATCTCCCTACTTGGAGCATCAGCACCTTTAACCTCCTGTTCCGTACAGGTTGCAATTTGTCCTGAGGATGAACGGGAAGATGGGGAACCAATGAGAGACTAGCTCTTGGTGTTGGGACAGGCACAGGGCACTCTATTTTCCCATCAGGAAGAAGAATTAACCACAGGCTCAGCCTGCCCCCCGGAACGAGAACAGGGCCTGAAGCCATCCTGCGCTCTTACGGCCAGCTCCCAAAAAGCGAGTTGTAAAATGGAGCTTCAGGGCACTGCAATTCACAAACCTGCAGAGTTATAAATGATAACTCTCGTCCACAAATATCTTGAGGGAAGGCAAAAAAGAGGATTTGAAATCAAGGCAGAATTGCAGGAAACAGATTTCAGGAGGTAGATTCGAATCGCCTTTAAAGCACATGAAAAGCGGCAAAACATTGATAATGATGCCCTTGGCCAAAAAGGGCGTATGCGTTTTTTCCTGAATATATTCAGGAAAAAACGCATACGCCCTTTTTGGCCAACCAAGCAACCTGGAAAGGCAAATCAGCGCTACAAAGAATTCTCGCTTCCCATCGGTCAAATGGGCCATGCTGAAATAAGTGTCAAAACCAGAAATGCAGGACAGGCCATGGAGAAAGGGGAGCCTTGCGACGCTGATGGGCGGGATGTAAATTGCCAACAGCCACTCTGGAGAAGGGTACAGTGTGTCCTGAAACATCTAAAAAACACAGCTTAGAGAGCATAGGGCACTTCCATGCATGGGGGTATAAATTGGGAAAGTTAAAAATCAGCAAGACACAAGCACACCAAAGTTTAGGGCTGCTCTGTTGCCAAGGACCTCCACTTCATTCCACCTTAAATATCCCAGGAAAGATAAAAATGGATAAATAAGTGGTGGTCCTTATGTACAATGGAATATCACTCAGCCATGAAATCAATGTCCTAAGGCTAGTAGCAGCATGATGAGTGGATTTAGGTACGAGACGATTCTAAGTGAAATAAGTCACGCAGAAAAGGACACTTCTCATCAGATATCACTTATACAGGGAAAGTAAAAACCGTTACACTTGAACTGAATTACAAAACAGAACAGAGTCACACATGCAGAAAACACACTATGGCTGCTTAACAGGAAAGGTGAGGTGGGGTGATACATAAAACAAGGGTTTCAAATGAGCTGAGATACCGTTCCATAAACCCAATATGTAATAGACAAGACCTACTCCTTGCTCAGAGAACTGGACTCAACACCCCCTATTCACCACACAAGGATATATCTGACTAGTAATAATCTTAAAACCTATGTATTGAAATCTCTCTGTTAGTGTGTGAAGTGGGTGTAAAGCGGCATAAACACAGCCGTGAAAAGCAGCTAAACCCCATTCTAAAAATAAATTACTTTTAAAACCCCAGGAAACAAAGACAGTGAAAGAGAGAGAAATTCTTACACAATTCGTTCAGGGGCTATGATGGAACCTGGATTGACCATATCTAGACCCACAGCTGGATGAGACATAAGGGTGGACACTCTTGGGGCTGAGAGCTTTGGTGAGGTTGGGTGAGTAAACGCAGACCCTTTAAAGTAATACTGCGTGGTACCCATCCCATGGGTCCCAAATCTCCAGGTTCAAGGGCATCTTCCTACATCGAAAACATGCATAGAAACCCAGAATATGGTACACCGTGTGATGGGGAAAGGTTTCTAAAACGCAGCTCATTTCTCATCTCCTTGTGCTCGGGTTCGCCATTGCAGCCACTTTACTAGCAATCTCCCTACTTGGAGCATCAGCACCTTTAACCTCCTGTTCCGTACAGGTTGCAATTTGTCCTGAGGATGAACGGGAAGATGGGGAACCAATGAGAGACTAGCACTTGGTGTTGGGACAGGCACAGGGCACTCTATTTTCCAATCAGGGAGAAGAATTAACCACAGGCTCAGCCTGCCCCCCGGAACCAGAACAGGGCCTGAAGCCATCCTGCGCTTTTACGGCCAGCTCCCAAAAAAGCGAGTTGTAAAATGGAGCTTCAGGGCACTGCAATTCACAAACCTGCAGTGTTATAAATGATAACTCTCGTCCACAAATATATTGAGGGAAGGCAAAAAAGAGGATTTGAAATCAAGGCAGAATTGCAGGAAACAGATTTCAGGAGGTAGATTCGAATCGCCTTTAAAGCACATGAAAAGCGGCAAAACATTGATAATGATGCCCTTGGCCAAAAAGGGCGTATGCGTTTTTTCCTGAATATATTCAGGAAAAAACGCATACGCCCTTTTTGGCCAACCAAGCAACCTGGAAAGGCAAATCAGCGCTACAAAGAAGTCTCGCTTCCCATCGGTCAAATGGGCCATGCTGAAATAAGTGTCAAAACCAGAAATGCAGGACAGGCCATGGAGAAAGGGGAGCCTTGCGACGCTGATGGGCGGGATGTAAATTGCCAACAGCCACTCTGGAGAAGGGTACAGTGTGTCCTGAAACATCTAAAAAACACAGCTTAGAGAGCATAGGGCACTTCCATGCATGGGGGTATAAATTGGGAAAGTTAAAAATCAGCAAGACACAAGCACACCAAAGTTTAGGGCTGCTCTGTTGCCAAGGACCTCCACTTCATTCCACCTTAAATATCCCAGGAAAGATAAAAATGGATAAATAAGTGGTGGTCCTTATGTACAATGGAATATCACTCAGCCATGAAATCAATGTCCTAAGGCTAGTAGCAGCATGATGAGTGGATTTAGGTACGAGACGATTCTAAGTGAAATAAGTCACACAGAAAAGGACACTTCTCATCAGATATCACTTATACAGGGAAAGTAAAAACCGTTACACTTGAACTGAATTACAAAACAGAACAGAGTCACACATGCAGAAAACACACTATGGCTGCTTAACAGGAAAGGTGAGGTGGGGTGATACATAAAACAAGGGTTTCAAATGAGCTGAGATACCGTTCCATAAACCCAATATGTAATAGACAAGACCTACTCCTTGCTCAGAGAACTGGACTCAACACCCCCTATTCACCACACAAGGATATATCTGACTAGTAATAATCTTAAAACCTATGTATTGAAATCTCTCTGTTAGTGTGTGAAGTGGGTGTAAAGCGGCATAAACACAGCCGTGAAAAGCAGCTAAACCCCATTCTAAAAATAAATTACTTTTAAAACCCCAGGAAACAAAGACAGTGAAAGAGAGAGAAATTCTTACACAATTCGTTCAGGGGCTATGATGGAACCTGGATTGACCATATCTAGACCCACAGCTGGATGAGACATAAGGGTGGACACTCTTGGGGCTGAGAGCTTTGGTGAGGTTGGGTGAGTAAACGCAGACCCTTTAAAGTAATACTGCGTGGTACCCATCCCATGGGTCCCAAATCTCCAGGTTCAAGGGCATCTTCCTACATCGAAAACATGCATAGAAACCCAGAATATGGTACACCGTGTGATGGGGAAAGGTTTCTAAAACGCACCTCATTTCTCATCTCCTTGTGCTCGGGTTCGCCATTGCAGCCACTTTACTAGCAATCTCCCTACTTGGAGCATCAGCACCTTTAACCTCCTGTTCCGTACAGGTTGCAATTTGTCCTGAGGATGAACGGGAAGATGGGGAACCAATGAGAGACTAGCTCTTGGTGTTGGGACAGGCACAGGGCACTCTATTTTCCAATCAGGGAGAAGAATTAACCACAGGCTCAGCCTGCCCCCCGGAACCAGAACAGGGCCTGAAGCCATCCTGCGCTTTTACGGCCAGCTCCCAAAAAAGCGAGTTGTAAAATGGAGCTTCAGGGCACTGCAATTCACAAACCTGCAGTGTTATAAATGATAACTCTCGTCCACAAATATATTGAGGGAAGGCAAAAAAGAGGATTTGAAATCAAGGCAGAATTGCAGGAAACAGATTTCAGGAGGTAGATTCGAATCGCCTTTAAAGCACATGAAAAGCGGCAAAACATTGATAATGATGCCCTTGGCCAAAAAGGGCGTATGCGTTTTTTCCTGAATATATTCAGGAAAAAACGCATACGCCCTTTTTGGCCAACCAAGCAACCTGGAAAGGCAAATCAGCGCTACAAAGAAGTCTCGCTTCCCATCGGTCAAATGGGCCATGCTGAAATAAGTGTCAAAACCAGAAATGCAGGACAGGCCATGGAGAAAGGGGAGCCTTGCGACGCTGATGGGCGGGATGTAAATTGCCAACAGCCACTCTGGAGAAGGGTACAGTGTGTCCTGAAACATCTAAAAAACACAGCTTAGAGAGCATAGGGCACTTCCATGCATGGGGGTATAAATTGGGAAAGTTAAAAATCAGCAAGACACAAGCACACCAAAGTTTAGGGCTGCTCTGTTGCCAAGGACCTCCACTTCATTCCACCTTAAATATCCCAGGAAAGATAAAAATGGATAAATAAGTGGTGGTCCTTATGTACAATGGAATATCACTCAGCCATGAAATCAATGTCCTAAGGCTAGTAGCAGCATGATGAGTGGATTTAGGTACGAGACGATTCTAAGTGAAATAAGTCACACAGAAAAGGACACTTCTCATCAGATATCACTTATACAGGGAAAGTAAAAACCGTTACACTTGAACTGAATTACAAAACAGAACAGAGTCACACATGCAGAAAACACACTATGGCTGCTTAACAGGAAAGGTGAGGTGGGGTGATACATAAAACAAGGGTTTCAAATGAGCTGAGATACCGTTCCATAAACCCAATATGTAATAGACAAGACCTACTCCTTGCTCAGAGAACTGGACTCAACACCCCCTATTCACCACACAAGGATATATCTGACTAGTAATAATCTTAAAACCTATGTATTGAAATCTCTCTGTTAGTGTGTGAAGTGGGTGTAAAGCGGCATAAACACAGCCGTGAAAAGCAGCTAAACCCCATTCTAAAAATAAATTACTTTTAAAACCCCAGGAAACAAAGACAGTGAAAGAGAGAGAAATTCTTACACAATTCGTTCAGGGGCTGTGATGGAACCTGGATTGACCATATCTAGACCCACAGCTGGATGAGACATAAGGGTGGACACTCTTGGGGCTGAGAGGTTTGGTGAGGTTGGGTGAGTAAACGCAGACCCTTTAAAGTAATACTGCGTGGTACCCATCCCATGGGTCCCAAATCTCCAGGTTCAAGGGCATCTTCCTACATCGAAAACATGCATAGAAACCCAGAATATGGTACACCGTGTGATGGGGAAAGGTTTCTAAAACGCACCTCATTTCTCATCTCCTTGTGCTCGGGTTCGCCATTGCAGCCACTTTACTAGCAATCTCCCTACTTGGAGCATCAGCACCTTTAACCTCCTGTTCCGTACAGGTTGCAATTTGTCCTGAGGATGAACGGGAAGATGGGGAACCAATGAGAGACTAGCTCTTGGTGTTGGGACAGGCACAGGGCACTCTAATTTCCCATCAGGAAGAAGAATTAACCACAGGCTCAGCCTGCCCCCCGGAACGAGAACAGGGCCTGAAGCCATCCTGCGCTCTTACGGCCAGCTCCCAAAAAGCGAGTTGTAAAATGGAGCTTCAGGGCACTGCAATTCACAAACCTGCAGAGTTATAAATGATAACTCTCGTCCACAAATATATTGAGGGAAGGCAAAAAAGAGGATTTGAAATCAAGGCAGAATTGCAGGAAACAGATTTCAGGAGGTAGATTCGAATCGCCTTTAAAGCACATGAAAAGCGGCAAAACATTGATAATGATGCCCTTGGCCAAAAAGGGCGTATGCGTTTTTTCCTGAATATATTCAGGAAAAAACGCATACGCCCTTTTTGGCCAACCAAGCAACCTGGAAATGCAAATCAGCGCTACAAAGAAGTCTCGCTTCCCATCGGTCAAATGGGCCATGCTGAAATAAGTGTCAAAACCAGAAATGCAGGACAGGCCATGGAGAAAGGGGAGCCTTGCGACGCTGATGGGCGGGATGTAAATTGCCAACAGCCACTCTGGAGAAGGGTACAGTGTGTCCTGAAACATCTAAAAAACACAGCTTAGAGAGCATAGGGCACTTCCATGCATGGGGGTATAAATTGGGAAAGTTAAAAATCAGCAAGACACAAGCACACCAAAGTTTAGGGCTGCTCTGTTGCCAAGGACCTCCACTTCATTCCACCTTAAATATCCCAGGAAAGATAAAAATGGATAAATAAGTGGTGGTCCTTATGTACAATGGAATATCACTCAGCCATGAAATCAATGTCCTAAGGCTAGTAGCAGCATGATGAGTGGATTTAGGTACGAGACGATTCTAAGTGAAATAAGTCACACAGAAAAGGACACTTCTCATCAGATATCACTTATACAGGGAAAGTAAAAACCGTTACACTTGAACTGAATTACAAAACAGAACAGAGTCACACATGCAGAAAACACACTATGGCTGCTTAACAGGAAAGGTGAGGTGGGGTGATACATAAAACAAGGGTTTCAAATGAGCTGAGATACCGTTCCATAAACCCAATATGTAATAGACAAGACCTACTCCTTGCTCAGAGAACTGGACTCAACACCCCCTATTCACCACACAAGGATATATCTGACTAGTAATAATCTTAAAACCTATGTATTGAAATCTCTCTGTTAGTGTGTGAAGTGGGTGTAAAGCGGCATAAACACAGCCGTGAAAAGCAGCTAAACCCCATTCTAAAAATAAATTACTTTTAAAACCCCAGGAAACAAAGACAGTGAAAGAGAGAGAAATTCTTACACAATTCGTTCAGGGGCTGTGATGGAACCTGGATTGACCATATCTAGACCCACAGCTGGATGAGACATAAGGGTGGACACTCTTGGGGCTGAGAGGTTTGGTGAGGTTGGGTGAGTAAACGCAGACCCTTTAAAGTAATACTGCGTGGTACCCATCCCATGGGTCCCAAATCTCCAGGTTCAAGGGCATCTTCCTACATCGAAAACATGCATAGAAACCCAGAATATGGTACACCGTGTGATGGGAAAAGGTTTCTAAAACGCACCTCATTTCTCATCTCCTTGTGCTCGGGTTCGCCATTGCAGCCACTTTACTAGCAATCTCCCTACTTGGAGCATCAGCACCTTTAACCTCCTGTTCCGTACAGGTTGCAATTTGTCCTGAGGATGAACGGGAAGATGGGGAACCAATGAGAGACTAGCTCTTGGTGTTGGGACAGGCACAGGGCACTCTATTTTCCCATCAGGAAGAAGAATTAACCACAGGCTCAGCCTGCCCCCCGGAACGAGAACAGGGCCTGAAGCCATCCTGCGCTTTTACGGCCAGCTCCCAAAAAGCGAGTTGTAAAATGGAGCTTCAGGGCACTGCAATTCACAAACCTGCAGAGTTATAAATGATAACTCTCGTCCACAAATATCTTGAGGGAAGGCAAAAAAGAGGATTTGAAATCAAGGCAGAATTGCAGGAAACAGATTTCAGGAGGTAGATTCGAATCGCCTTTAAAGCACATGAAAAGCGGCAAAACATTGATAATGATGCCCTTGGCCAAAAAGGGCGTATGCGTTTTTTCCTGAATATATTCAGGAAAAAACGCATACGCCCTTTTTGGCCAACCAAGCAACCTGGAAAGGCAAATCAGCGCTACAAAGAAGTCTCGCTTCCCATCGGTCAAATGGGCCATGCTGAAATAAGTGTCAAAACCAGAAATGCAGGACAGGCCATGGAGAAAGGGGAGCCTTGCGACGCTGATGGGCGGGATGTAAATTGCCAACAGCCACTCTGGAGAAGGGTACAGTGTGTCCTGAAACATCTAAAAAACACAGCTTAGAGAGCATAGGGCACTTCCATGCATGGGGGTATAAATTGGGAAAGTTAAAAATCAGCAAGACACAAGCACACCAAAGTTTAGGGCTGCTCTGTTGCCAAGGACCTCCACTTCATTCCACCTTAAATATCCCAGGAAAGATAAAAATGGATAAATAAGTGGTGGTCCTTATGTACAATGGAATATCACTCAGCCATGAAATCAATGTCCTAAGGCTAGTAGCAGCATGATGAGTGGATTTAGGTACGAGACGATTCTAAGTGAAATAAGTCACGCAGAAAAGGACACTTCTCATCAGATATCACTTATACAGGGAACGTAAAAACCGTTACACTTGAACTGAATTACAAAACAGAACAGAGTCACACATGCAGAAAACACACTATGGCTGCTTAACAGGAAAGGTGAGGTGGGGTGATACATAAAACAAGGGTTTCAAATGAGCTGAGATACCGTTCCATAAACCCAATATGTAATAGACAAGACCTACTCCTTGCTCAGAGAACTGGACTCAACACCCCCTATTCACCACACAAGGATATATCTGACTAGTAATAATCTTAAAACCTATGTATTGAAATCTCTCTGTTAGTGTGTGAAGTGGGTGTAAAGCGGCATAAACACAGCCGTGAAAAGCAGCTAAACCCCATTCTAAAAATAAATTACTTTTAAAACCCCAGGAAACAAAGACAGTGAAAGAGAGAGAAATTCTTACACAATTCGTTCAGGGGCTGTGATGGAACCTGGATTGACCATATCTAGACCCACAGCTGGATGAGACATAAGGGTGGACACTCTTGGGGCTGAGAGGTTTGGTGAGGTTGGGTGAGTAAACGCAGACCCTTTAAAGTAATACTGCGTGGTACCCATCCCATGGGTCCCAAATCTCCAGGTTCAAGGGCATCTTCCTACATCGAAAACATGCATAGAAACCCAGAATATGGTACACCGTGTGATGGGGAAAGGTTTCTAAAACGCACCTCATTTCTCATCTCCTTGTGCTCGGGTTCGCCATTGCAGCCACTTTACTAGCAATCTCCCTACTTGGAGCATCAGCACCTTTAACCTCCTGTTCCGTACAGGTTGCAATTTGTCCTGAGGATGAACGGGAAGATGGGGAACCAATGAGAGACTAGCTCTTGGTGTTGGGACAGGCACAGGGCACTCTATTTTCCCATCAGGAAGAAGAATTAACCACAGGCTCAGCCTGCCCCCCGGAACGAGAACAGGGCCTGAAGCCATCCTGCGCTCTTACGGCCAGCTCCCAAAAAGCGAGTTGTAAAATGGAGCTTCAGGGCACTGCAATTCACAAACCTGCAGAGTTATAAATGATAACTCTCGTCCACAAATATCTTGAGGGAAGGCAAAAAAGAGGATTTGAAATCAAGGCAGAATTGCAGGAAACAGATTTCAGGAGGTAGATTCGAATCGCCTTTAAAGCACATGAAAAGCGGCAAAACATTGATAATGATGCCCTTGGCCAAAAAGGGCGTATGCGTTTTTTCCTGAATATATTCAGGAAAAAACGCATACGCCCTTTTTGGCCAACCAAACAACCTGGAAAGGCAAATCAGCGCTACAAAGAAGTCTCGCTTCCCATCGGTCAAATGGGCCATGCTGAAATAAGTGTCAAAACCAGAAATGCAGGACAGGCCATGGAGAAAGGGGAGCCTTGCGACGCTGATGGGCGGGATGTAAATTGCCAACAGCCACTCTGGAGAAGGGTACAGTGTGTCCTGAAACATCTAAAAAACACAGCTTAGAGAGCATAGGGCACTTCCATGCATGGGGGTATAAATTGGGAAAGTTAAAAATCAGCAAGACACAAGCACACCAAAGTTTAGGGCTGCTCTGTTGCCAAGGACCTCCACTTCATTCCACCTTAAATATCCCAGGAAAGATAAAAATGGATAAATAAGTGGTGGTCCTTATGTACAATGGAATATCACTCAGCCATGAAATCAATGTCCTAAGGCTAGTAGCAGCATGATGAGTGGATTTAGGTAGGAGACGATTCTAAGTGAAATAAGTTACACAGAAAAGGACACTTCTCATCAGATTCACTTATACAGGGAAAGTAAAAACCGTTACACTTGAACTGAATTACAAAACAGAACAGAGTCACACATGCAGAAAACACACTATGGCTGCTTAACAGGAAAGGTGAGGTGGGGTGATACATAAAACAAGGGTTTCAAATGAGCTGAGATACCGTTCCATAAACCCAATATGTAATAGACAAGACCTACTCCTTGCTCAGAGAACTGGACTCAACACCCCCTATTCACCACACAAGGATATATCTGACTAGTAATAATCTTAAAACCTATGTATTGAAATCTCTCTGTTAGTGTGTGAAGTGGGTGTAAAGCGGCATAAACACAGCCGTGAAAAGCAGCTAAACCCCATTCTAAAAATAAATTACTTTTAAAACCCCAGGAAACAAAGACAGTGAAAGAGAGAGAAATTCTTACACAATTCGTTCAGGGGCTGTGATGGAACCTGGATTGACCATATCTAGACCCACAGCTGGATGAGACATAAGGGTGGACACTCTTGGGGCTGAGAGGTTTGGTGAGGTTGGGTGAGTAAACGCAGACCCTTTAAAGTAATACTGCGTGGTACCCATCCCATGGGTCCCAAATCTCCAGGTTCAAGGGCATCTTCCTACATCGAAAACATGCATAGAAACCCAGAATATGGTACACCGTGTGATGGGGAAAGGTTTCTAAAACGCACCTCATTTCTCATCTCCTTGTGCTCGGGTTCGCCATTGCAGCCACTTTACTAGCAATCTCCCTACTTGGAGCATCAGCACCTTTAACCTCCTGTTCCGTACAGGTTGCAATTTGTCCTGAGGATGAACGGGAAGATGGGGAACCAATGAGAGACTAGCTCTTGGTGTTGGGACAGGCACAGGGCACTCTATTTTCCCATCAGGAAGAAGAATTAACCACAGGCTCAGCCTGCCCCCCGGAACGAGAACAGGGCCTGAAGCCATCCTGCGCTCTTACGGCCAGCTCCCAAAAAGCGAGTTGTAAAATGGAGCTTCAGGGCACTGCAATTCACAAACCTGCAGAGTTATAAATGATAACTCTCGTCCACAAATATCTTGAGGGAAGGCAAAAAAGAGGATTTGAAATCAAGGCAGAATTGCAGGAAACAGATTTCAGGAGGTAGATTCGAATCGCCTTTAAAGCACATGAAAAGCGGCAAAACATTGATAATGATGCCCTTGGCCAAAAAGGGCGTATGCGTTTTTTCCTGAATATATTCAGGAAAAAACGCATACGCCCTTTTTGGCCAACCAAGCAACCTGGAAAGGCAAATCAGCGCTACAAAGAAGTCTCGCTTCCCATCGGTCAAATGGGCCATGCTGAAATAAGTGTCAAAACCAGAAATGCAGGACAGGCCATGGAGAAAGGGGAGCCTTGCGACGCTGATGGGCGGGATGTAAATTGCCAACAGCCACTCTGGAGAAGGGTACAGTGTGTCCTGAAACATCTAAAAAACACAGCTTAGAGAGCATAGGGCACTTCCATGCATGGGGGTATAAATTGGGAAAGTTAAAAATCAGCAAGACACAAGCACACCAAAGTTTAGGGCTGCTCTGTTGCCAAGGACCTCCACTTCATTCCACCTTAAATATCCCAGGAAAGATAAAAATGGATAAATAAGTGGTGGTCCTTATGTACAATGGAATATCACTCAGCCATGAAATCAATGTCCTAAGGCTAGTAGCAGCATGATGAGTGGATTTAGGTAGGAGACGATTCTAAGTGAAATAAGTCACGCAGAAAAGGACACTTCTCATCAGATATCACTTATACAGGGAAAGTAAAAACCGTTACACTTGAACTGAATTACAAAACAGAACAGAGTCACACATGCAGAAAACACACTATGGCTGCTTAACAGGAAAGGTGAGGTGGGGTGATACATAAAACAAGGGTTTCAAATGAGCTGAGATACCGTTCCATAAACCCAATATGTAATAGACAAGACCTACTCCTTGCTCAGAGAACTGGACTCAACACCCCCTATTCACCACACAAGGATATATCTGACTAGTAATAATCTTAAAACCTATGTATTGAAATCTCTCTGTTAGTGTGTGAAGTGGGTGTAAAGCGGCATAAACACAGCCGTGAAAAGCAGCTAAACCCCATTCTAAAAATAAATTACTTTTAAAACCCCAGGAAACAAAGACAGTGAAAGAGAGAGAAATTCTTACACAATTCGTTCAGGGGCTGTGATGGAACCTGGATTGACCATATCTAGACCCACAGCTGGATGAGACATAAGGGTGGACACTCTTGGGGCTGAGAGGTTTGGTGAGGTTGGGTGAGTAAACGCAGACCCTTTAAAGTAATACTGCGTGGTACCCATCCCATGGGTCCCAAATCTCCAGGTTCAAGGGCATCTTCCTACATCGAAAACATGCATAGAAACCCAGAATATGGTACACCGTGTGATGGGGAAAGGTTTCTAAAACGCACCTCATTTCTCATCTCCTTGTGCTCGGGTTCGCCATTGCAGCCACTTTACTAGCAATCTCCCTACTTGGAGCATCAGCACCTTTAACCTCCTGTTCCGTACAGGTTGCAATTTGTCCTGAGGATGAACGGGAAGATGGGGAACCAATGAGAGACTAGCTCTTGGTGTTGGGACAGGCACAGGGCACTCTATTTTCCCATCAGGAAGAAGAATTAACCACAGGCTCAGCCTGCCCCCCGGAACGAGAACAGGGCCTGAAGCCATCCTGCGCTCTTACGGCCAGCTCCCAAAAAGCGAGTTGTAAAATGGAGCTTCAGGGCACTGCAATTCACAAACCTGCAGAGTTATAAATGATAACTCTCGTCCACAAATATCTTGAGGGAAGGCAAAAAAGAGGATTTGAAATCAAGGCAGAATTGCAGGAAACAGATTTCAGGAGGTAGATTCGAATCGCCTTTAAAGCACATGAAAAGCGGCAAAACATTGATAATGATGCCCTTGGCCAAAAAGGGCGTATGCGTTTTTTCCTGAATATATTCAGGAAAAAACGCATACGCCCTTTTTGGCCAACCAAGCAACCTGGAAAGGCAAATCAGCGCTACAAAGAAGTCTCGCTTCCCATCGGTCAAATGGGCCATGCTGAAATAAGTGTCAAAACCAGAAATGCAGGACAGGCCATGGAGAAAGGGGAGCCTTGCGACGCTGATGGGCGGGATGTAAATTGCCAACAGCCACTCTGGAGAAGGGTACAGTGTGTCCTGAAACATCTAAAAAACACAGCTTAGAGAGCATAGGGCACTTCCATGCATGGGGGTATAAATTGGGAAAGTTAAAAATCAGCAAGACACAAGCACACCAAAGTTTAGGGCTGCTCTGTTGCCAAGGACCTCCACTTCATTCCACCTTAAATATCCCAGGAAAGATAAAAATGGATAAATAAGTGGTGGTCCTTATGTACAATGGAATATCACTCAGCCATGAAATCAATGTCCTAAGGCTAGTAGCAGCATGATGAGTGGATTTAGGTACGAGACGATTCTAAGTGAAATAAGTCACGCAGAAAAGGACACTTCTCATCAGATATCACTTATACAGGGAAAGTAAAAACCGTTACACTTGAACTGAATTACAAAACAGAACAGAGTCACACATGCAGAAAACACACTATGGCTGCTTAACAGGAAAGGTGAGGTGGGGTGATACATAAAACAAGGGTTTCAAATGAGCTGAGATACCGTTCCATAAACCCAATATGTAATAGACAAGACCTACTCCTTGCTCAGAGAACTGGACTCAACACCCCCTATTCACCACACAAGGATATATCTGACTAGTAATAATCTTAAAACCTATGTATTGAAATCTCTCTGTTAGTGTGTGAAGTGGGTGTAAAGCGGCATAAACACAGCCGTGAAAAGCAGCTAAACCCCATTCTAAAAATAAATTACTTTTAAAACCCCAGGAAACAAAGACAGTGAAAGAGAGAGAAATTCTTACACAATTCGTTCAGGGGCTGTGATGGAACCTGGATTGACCATATCTAGACCCACAGCTGGATGAGACATAAGGGTGGACACTCTTGGGGCTGAGAGGTTTGGTGAGGTTGGGTGAGTAAACGCAGACCCTTTAAAGTAATACTGCGTGGTACCCATCCCATGGGTCCCAAATCTCCAGGTTCAAGGGCATCTTCCTACATCGAAAACATGCATAGAAACCCAGAATATGGTACACCGTGTGATGGGGAAAGGTTTCTAAAACGCACCTCATTTCTCATCTCCTTGTGCTCGGGTTCGCCATTGCAGCCACTTTACTAGCAATCTCCCTACTTGGAGCATCAGCACCTTTAACCTCCTGTTCCGTACAGGTTGCAATTTGTCCTGAGGATGAACGGGAAGATGGGGAACCAATGAGAGACTAGCTCTTGGTGTTGGGACAGGCACAGGGCACTCTATTTTCCCATCAGGAAGAAGAATTAACCACAGGCTCAGCCTGCCCCCCGGAACGAGAACAGGGCCTGAAGCCATCCTGCGCTCTTACGGCCAGCTCCCAAAAAGCGAGTTGTAAAATGGAGCTTCAGGGCACTGCAATTCACAAACCTGCAGAGTTATAAATGATAACTCTCGTCCACAAATATCTTGAGGGAAGGCAAAAAAGAGGATTTGAAATCAAGGCAGAATTGCAGGAAACAGATTTCAGGAGGTAGATTCGAATCGCCTTTAAAGCACATGAAAAGCGGCAAAACATTGATAATGATGCCCTTGGCCAAAAAGGGCGTATGCGTTTTTTCCTGAATATATTCAGGAAAAAACGCATACGCCCTTTTTGGCCAACCAAGCAACCTGGAAAGGCAAATCAGCGCTACAAAGAAGTCTCGCTTCCCATCGGTCAAATGGGCCATGCTGAAATAAGTGTCAAAACCAGAAATGCAGGACAGGCCATGGAGAAAGGGGAGCCTTGCGACGCTGATGGGCGGGATGTAAATTGCCAACAGCCACTCTGGAGAAGGGTACAGTGTGTCCTGAAACATCTAAAAAACACAGCTTAGAGAGCATAGGGCACTTCCATGCATGGGGGTATAAATTGGGAAAGTTAAAAATCAGCAAGACACAAGCACACCAAAGTTTAGGGCTGCTCTGTTGCCAAGGACCTCCACTTCATTCCACCTTAAATATCCCAGGAAAGATAAAAATGGATAAATAAGTGGTGGTCCTTATGTACAATGGAATATCACTCAGCCATGAAATCAATGTCCTAAGGCTAGTAGCAGCATGATGAGTGGATTTAGGTACGAGACGATTCTAAGTGAAATAAGTCACGCAGAAAAGGACACTTCTCATCAGATATCACTTATACAGGGAAAGTAAAAACCGTTACACTTGAACTGAATTACAAAACAGAACAGAGTCACACATGCAGAAAACACACTATGGCTGCTTAACAGGAAAGGTGAGGTGGGGTGATACATAAAACAAGGGTTTCAAATGAGCTGAGATACCGTTCCATAAACCCAATATGTAATAGACAAGACCTACTCCTTGCTCAGAGAACTGGACTCAACACCCCCTATTCACCACACAAGGATATATCTGACTAGTAATAATCTTAAAACCTATGTATTGAAATCTCTCTGTTAGTGTGTGAAGTGGGTGTAAAGCGGCATAAACACAGCCGTGAAAAGCAGCTAAACCCCATTCTAAAAATAAATTACTTTTAAAACCCCAGGAAACAAAGACAGTGAAAGAGAGAGAAATTCTTACACAATTCGTTCAGGGGCTGTGATGGAACCTGGATTGACCATATCTAGACCCACAGCTGGATGAGACATAAGGGTGGACACTCTTGGGGCTGAGAGGTTTGGTGAGGTTGGGTGAGTAAACGCAGACCCTTTAAAGTAATACTGCGTGGTACCCATCCCATGGGTCCCAAATCTCCAGGTTCAAGGGCATCTTCCTACATCGAAAACATGCATAGAAACCCAGAATATGGTACACCGTGTGATGGGGAAAGGTTTCTAAAACGCACCTCATTTCTCATCTCCTTGTGCTCGGGTTCGCCATTGCAGCCACTTTACTAGCAATCTCCCTACTTGGAGCATCAGCACCTTTAACCTCCTGTTCCGTACAGGTTGCAATTTGTCCTGAGGATGAACGGGAAGATGGGGAACCAATGAGAGACTAGCTCTTGGTGTTGGGACAGGCACAGGGCACTCTATTTTCCCATCAGGAAGAAGAATTAACCACAGGCTCAGCCTGCCCCCCGGAACGAGAACAGGGCCTGAAGCCATCCTGCGCTCTTACGGCCAGCTCCCAAAAAGCGAGTTGTAAAATGGAGCTTCAGGGCACTGCAATTCACAAACCTGCAGAGTTATAAATGATAACTCTCGTCCACAAATATCTTGAGGGAAGGCAAAAAAGAGGATTTGAAATCAAGGCAGAATTGCAGGAAACAGATTTCAGGAGGTAGATTCGAATCGCCTTTAAAGCACATGAAAAGCGGCAAAACATTGATAATGATGCCCTTGGCCAAAAAGGGCGTATGCGTTTTTTCCTGAATATATTCAGGAAAAAACGCATACGCCCTTTTTGGCCAACCAAGCAACCTGGAAAGGCAAATCAGCGCTACAAAGAAGTCTCGCTTCCCATCGGTCAAATGGGCCATGCTGAAATAAGTGTCAAAACCAGAAATGCAGGACAGGCCATGGAGAAAGGGGAGCCTTGCGACGCTGATGGGCGGGATGTAAATTGCCAACAGCCACTCTGGAGAAGGGTACAGTGTGTCCTGAAACATCTAAAAAACACAGCTTAGAGAGCATAGGGCACTTCCATGCATGGGGGTATAAATTGGGAAAGTTAAAAATCAGCAAGACACAAGCACACCAAAGTTTAGGGCTGCTCTGTTGCCAAGGACCTCCACTTCATTCCACCTTAAATATCCCAGGAAAGATAAAAATGGATAAATAAGTGGTGGTCCTTATGTACAATGGAATATCACTCAGCCATGAAATCAATGTCCTAAGGCTAGTAGCAGCATGATGAGTGGATTTAGGTACGAGACGATTCTAAGTGAAATAAGTCACGCAGAAAAGGACACTTCTCATCAGATATCACTTATACAGGGAAAGTAAAAACCGTTACACTTGAACTGAATTACAAAACAGAACAGAGTCACACATGCAGAAAACACACTATGGCTGCTTAACAGGAAAGGTGAGGTGGGGTGATACATAAAACAAGGGTTTCAAATGAGCTGAGATACCGTTCCATAAACCCAATATGTAATAGACAAGACCTACTCCTTGCTCAGAGAACTGGACTCAACACCCCCTATTCACCACACAAGGATATATCTGACTAGTAATAATCTTAAAACCTATGTATTGAAATCTCTCTGTTAGTGTGTGAAGTGGGTGTAAAGCGGCATAAACACAGCCGTGAAAAGCAGCTAAACCCCATTCTAAAAATAAATTACTTTTAAAACCCCAGGAAACAAAGACAGTGAAAGAGAGAGAAATTCTTACACAATTCGTTCAGGGGCTGTGATGGAACCTGGATTGACCATATCTAGACCCACAGCTGGATGAGACATAAGGGTGGACACTCTTGGGGCTGAGAGGTTTGGTGAGGTTGGGTGAGTAAACGCAGACCCTTTAAAGTAATACTGCGTGGTACCCATCCCATGGGTCCCAAATCTCCAGGTTCAAGGGCATCTTCCTACATCGAAAACATGCATAGAAACCCAGAATATGGTACACCGTGTGATGGGGAAAGGTTTCTAAAACGCACCTCATTTCTCATCTCCTTGTGCTCGGGTTCGCCATTGCAGCCACTTTACTAGCAATCTCCCTACTTGGAGCATCAGCACCTTTAACCTCCTGTTCCGTACAGGTTGCAATTTGTCCTGAGGATGAACGGGAAGATGGGGAACCAATGAGAGACTAGCTCTTGGTGTTGGGACAGGCACAGGGCACTCTATTTTCCCATCAGGAAGAAGAATTAACCACAGGCTCAGCCTGCCCCCCGGAACGAGAACAGGGCCTGAAGCCATCCTGCGCTCTTACGGCCAGCTCCCAAAAAGCGAGTTGTAAAATGGAGCTTCAGGGCACTGCAATTCACAAACCTGCAGAGTTATAAATGATAACTCTCGTCCACAAATATCTTGAGGGAAGGCAAAAAAGAGGATTTGAAATCAAGGCAGAATTGCAGGAAACAGATTTCAGGAGGTAGATTCGAATCGCCTTTAAAGCACATGAAAAGCGGCAAAACATTGATAATGATGCCCTTGGCCAAAAAGGGCGTATGCGTTTTTTCCTGAATATATTCAGGAAAAAACGCATACGCCCTTTTTGGCCAACCAAGCAACCTGGAAAGGCAAATCAGCGCTACAAAGAAGTCTCGCTTCCCATCGGTCAAATGGGCCATGCTGAAATAAGTGTCAAAACCAGAAATGCAGGACAGGCCATGGAGAAAGGGGAGCCTTGCGACGCTGATGGGCGGGATGTAAATTGCCAACAGCCACTCTGGAGAAGGGTACAGTGTGTCCTGAAACATCTAAAAAACACAGCTTAGAGAGCATAGGGCACTTCCATGCATGGGGGTATAAATTGGGAAAGTTAAAAATCAGCAAGACACAAGCACACCAAAGTTTAGGGCTGCTCTGTTGCCAAGGACCTCCACTTCATTCCACCTTAAATATCCCAGGAAAGATAAAAATGGATAAATAAGTGGTGGTCCTTATGTACAATGGAATATCACTCAGCCATGAAATCAATGTCCTAAGGCTAGTAGCAGCATGATGAGTGGATTTAGGTAGGAGACGATTCTAAGTGAAATAAGTCACGCAGAAAAGGACACTTCTCATCAGATATCACTTATACAGGGAAAGTAAAAACCGTTACACTTGAACTGAATTACAAAACAGAACAGAGTCACACATGCAGAAAACACACTATGGCTGCTTAACAGGAAAGGTGAGGTGGGGTGATACATAAAACAAGGGTTTCAAATGAGCTGAGATACCGTTCCATAAACCCAATATGTAATAGACAAGACCTACTCCTTGCTCAGAGAACTGGACTCAACACCCCCTATTCACCACACAAGGATATATCTGACTAGTAATAATCTTAAAACCTATGTATTGAAATCTCTCTGTTAGTGTGTGAAGTGGGTGTAAAGCGGCATAAACACAGCCGTGAAAAGCAGCTAAACCCCATTCTAAAAATAAATTACTTTTAAAACCCCAGGAAACAAAGACAGTGAAAGAGAGAGAAATTCTTACACAATTCGTTCAGGGGCTGTGATGGAACCTGGATTGACCATATCTAGACCCACAGCTGGATGAGACATAAGGGTGGACCCTCTTGGGGCTGAGAGGTTTGGTGAGGTTGGGTGAGTAAACGCAGACCCTTTAAAGTAATACTGCGTGGTACCCATCCCATGGGTCCCAAATCTCCAGGTTCAAGGGCATCTTCCTACATCGAAAACATGCATAGAAACCCAGAATATGGTACACCGTGTGATGGGGAAAGGTTTCTAAAACGCACCTCATTTCTCATCTCCTTGTGCTCGGGTTCGCCATTGCAGCCACTTTACTAGCAATCTCCCTACTTGGAGCATCAGCACCTTTAACCTCCTGTTCCGTACAGGTTGCAATTTGTCCTGAGGATGAACGGGAAGATGGGGAACCAATGAGAGACTAGCTCTTGGTGTTGGGACAGGCACAGGGCACTCTATTTTCCCATCAGGAAGAAGAATTAACCACAGGCTCAGCCTGCCCCCCGGAACGAGAACAGGGCCTGAAGCCATCCTGCGCTTTTACGGCCAGCTCCCAAAAAGCGAGTTGTAAAATGGAGCTTCAGGGCACTGCAATTCACAAACCTGCAGAGTTATAAATGATAACTCTCGTCCACAAATATCTTGAGGGAAGGCAAAAAAGAGGATTTGAAATCAAGGCAGAATTGCAGGAAACAGATTTCAGGAGGTAGATTCGAATCGCCTTTAAAGCACATGAAAAGCGGCAAAACATTGATAATGATGCCCTTGGCCAAAAAGGGCGTATGCGTTTTTTCCTGAATATATTCAGGAAAAAACGCATACGCCCTTTTTGGCCAACCAAGCAACCTGGAAAGGCAAATCAGCGCTACAAAGAAGTCTCGCTTCCCATCGGTCAAATGGGCCATGCTGAAATAAGTGTCAAAACCAGAAATGCAGGACAGGCCATGGAGAAAGGGGAGCCTTGCGACGCTGATGGGCGGGATGTAAATTGCCAACAGCCACTCTGGAGAAGGGTACAGTGTGTCCTGAAACATCTAAAAAACACAGCTTAGAGAGCATAGGGCACTTCCATGCATGGGGGTATAAATTGGGAAAGTTAAAAATCAGCAAGACACAAGCACACCAAAGTTTAGGGCTGCTCTGTTGCCAAGGACCTCCACTTCATTCCACCTTAAATATCCCAGGAAAGATAAAAATGGATAAATAAGTGGTGGTCCTTATGTACAATGGAATATCACTCAGCCATGAAATCAATGTCCTAAGGCTAGTAGCAGCATGATGAGTGGATTTAGGTAGGAGACGATTCTAAGTGAAATAAGTCACGCAGAAAAGGACACTTCTCATCAGATATCACTTATACAGGGAAAGTAAAAACCGTTACACTTGAACTGAATTACAAAACAGAACAGAGTCACACATGCAGAAAACACACTATGGCTGCTTAACAGGAAAGGTGAGGTGGGGTGATACATAAAACAAGGGTTTCAAATGAGCTGAGATACCGTTCCATAAACCCAATATGTAATAGACAAGACCTACTCCTTGCTCAGAGAACTGGACTCAACACCCCCTATTCACCACACAAGGATATATCTGACTAGTAATAATCTTAAAACCTATGTATTGAAATCTCTCTGTTAGTGTGTGAAGTGGGTGTAAAGCGGCATAAACACAGCCGTGAAAAGCAGCTAAACCCCATTCTAAAAATAAATTACTTTTAAAACCCCAGGAAACAAAGACAGTGAAAGAGAGAGAAATTCTTACACAATTCGTTCAGGGGCTGTGATGGAACCTGGATTGACCATATCTAGACCCACAGCTGGATGAGACATAAGGGTGGACCCTCTTGGGGCTGAGAGGTTTGGTGAGGTTGGGTGAGTAAACGCAGACCCTTTAAAGTAATACTGCGTGGTACCCATCCCATGGGTCCCAAATCTCCAGGTTCAAGGGCATCTTCCTACATCGAAAACATGCATAGAAACCCAGAATATGGTACACCGTGTGATGGGGAAAGGTTTCTAAAACGCACCTCATTTCTCATCTCCTTGTGCTCGGGTTCGCCATTGCAGCCACTTTACTAGCAATCTCCCTACTTGGAGCATCAGCACCTTTAACCTCCTGTTCCGTACAGGTTGCAATTTGTCCTGAGGATGAACGGGAAGATGGGGAACCAATGAGAGACTAGCTCTTGGTGTTGGGACAGGCACAGGGCACTCTATTTTCCCATCAGGAAGAAGAATTAACCACAGGCTCAGCCTGCCCCCCGGAACGAGAACAGGGCCTGAAGCCATCCTGCGCTCTTACGGCCAGCTCCCAAAAAGCGAGTTGTAAAATGGAGCTTCAGGGCACTGCAATTCACAAACCTGCAGAGTTATAAATGATAACTCTCGTCCACAAATATCTTGAGGGAAGGCAAAAAAGAGGATTTGAAATCAAGGCAGAATTGCAGGAAACAGATTTCAGGAGGTAGATTCGAATCGCCTTTAAAGCACATGAAAAGCGGCAAAACATTGATAATGATGCCCTTGGCCAAAAAGGGCGTATGCGTTTTTTCCTGAATATATTCAGGAAAAAACGCATACGCCCTTTTTGGCCAACCAAGCAACCTGGAAAGGCAAATCAGCGCTACAAAGAAGTCTCGCTTCCCATCGGTCAAATGGGCCATGCTGAAATAAGTGTCAAAACCAGAAATGCAGGACAGGCCATGGAGAAAGGGGAGCCTTGCGACGCTGATGGGCGGGATGTAAATTGCCAACAGCCACTCTGGAGAAGGGTACAGTGTGTCCTGAAACATCTAAAAAACACAGCTTAGAGAGCATAGGGCACTTCCATGCATGGGGGTATAAATTGGGAAAGTTAAAAATCAGCAAGACACAAGCACACCAAAGTTTAGGGCTGCTCTGTTGCCAAGGACCTCCACTTCATTCCACCTTAAATATCCCAGGAAAGATAAAAATGGATAAATAAGTGGTGGTCCTTATGTACAATGGAATATCACTCAGCCATGAAATCAATGTCCTAAGGCTAGTAGCAGCATGATGAGTGGATTTAGGTAGGAGACGATTCTAAGTGAAATAAGTCACGCAGAAAAGGACACTTCTCATCAGATATCACTTATACAGGGAAAGTAAAAACCGTTACACTTGAACTGAATTACAAAACAGAACAGAGTCACACATGCAGAAAACACACTATGGCTGCTTAACAGGAAAGGTGAGGTGGGGTGATACATAAAACAAGGGTTTCAAATGAGCTGAGATACCGTTCCATAAACCCAATATGTAATAGACAAGACCTACTCCTTGCTCAGAGAACTGGACTCAACACCCCCTATTCACCACACAAGGATATATCTGACTAGTAATAATCTTAAAACCTATGTATTGAAATCTCTCTGTTAGTGTGTGAAGTGGGTGTAAAGCGGCATAAACACAGCCGTGAAAAGCAGCTAAACCCCATTCTAAAAATAAATTACTTTTAAAACCCCAGGAAACAAAGACAGTGAAAGAGAGAGAAATTCTTACACAATTCGTTCAGGGGCTGTGATGGAACCTGGATTGACCATATCTAGACCCACAGCTGGATGAGACATAAGGGTGGACACTCTTGGGGCTGAGAGGTTTGGTGAGGTTGGGTGAGTAAACGCAGACCCTTTAAAGTAATACTGCGTGGTACCCATCCCATGGGTCCCAAATCTCCAGGTTCAAGGGCATCTTCCTACATCGAAAACATGCATAGAAACCCAGAATATGGTACACCGTGTGATGGGGAAAGGTTTCTAAAACGCACCTCATTTCTCATCTCCTTGTGCTCGGGTTCGCCATTGCAGCCACTTTACTAGCAATCTCCCTACTTGGAGCATCAGCACCTTTAACCTCCTGTTCCGTACAGGTTGCAATTTGTCCTGAGGATGAACGGGAAGATGGGGAACCAATGAGAGACTAGCTCTTGGTGTTGGGACAGGCACAGGGCACTCTATTTTCCCATCAGGAAGAAGAATTAACCACAGGCTCAGCCTGCCCCCCGGAACGAGAACAGGGCCTGAAGCCATCCTGCGCTCTTACGGCCAGCTCCCAAAAAGCGAGTTGTAAAATGGAGCTTCAGGGCACTGCAATTCACAAACCTGCAGAGTTATAAATGATAACTCTCGTCCACAAATATCTTGAGGGAAGGCAAAAAAGAGGATTTGAAATCAAGGCAGAATTGCAGGAAACAGATTTCAGGAGGTAGATTCGAATCGCCTTTAAAGCACATGAAAAGCGGCAAAACATTGATAATGATGCCCTTGGCCAAAAAGGGCGTATGCGTTTTTTCCTGAATATATTCAGGAAAAAACGCATACGCCCTTTTTGGCCAACCAAGCAACCTGGAAAGGCAAATCAGCGCTACAAAGAAGTCTCGCTTCCCATCGGTCAAATGGGCCATGCTGAAATAAGTGTCAAAACCAGAAATGCAGGACAGGCCATGGAGAAAGGGGAGCCTTGCGACGCTGATGGGCGGGATGTAAATTGCCAACAGCCACTCTGGAGAAGGGTACAGTGTGTCCTGAAACATCTAAAAAACACAGCTTAGAGAGCATAGGGCACTTCCATGCATGGGGGTATAAATTGGGAAAGTTAAAAATCAGCAAGACACAAGCACACCAAAGTTTAGGGCTGCTCTGTTGCCAAGGACCTCCACTTCATTCCACCTTAAATATCCCAGGAAAGATAAAAATGGATAAATAAGTGGTGGTCCTTATGTACAATGGAATATCACTCAGCCATGAAATCAATGTCCTAAGGCTAGTAGCAGCATGATGAGTGGATTTAGGTAGGAGACGATTCTAAGTGAAATAAGTCACGCAGAAAAGGACACTTCTCATCAGATATCACTTATACAGGGAAAGTAAAAACCGTTACACTTGAACTGAATTACAAAACAGAACAGAGTCACACATGCAGAAAACACACTATGGCTGCTTAACAGGAAAGGTGAGGTGGGGTGATACATAAAACAAGGGTTTCAAATGAGCTGAGATACCGTTCCATAAACCCAATATGTAATAGACAAGACCTACTCCTTGCTCAGAGAACTGGACTCAACACCCCCTATTCACCACACAAGGATATATCTGACTAGTAATAATCTTAAAACCTATGTATTGAAATCTCTCTGTTAGTGTGTGAAGTGGGTGTAAAGCGGCATAAACACAGCCGTGAAAAGCAGCTAAACCCCATTCTAAAAATAAATTACTTTTAAAACCCCAGGAAACAAAGACAGTGAAAGAGAGAGAAATTCTTACACAATTCGTTCAGGGGCTGTGATGGAACCTGGATTGACCATATCTAGACCCACAGCTGGATGAGACATAAGGGTGGACCCTCTTGGGGCTGAGAGGTTTGGTGAGGTTGGGTGAGTAAACGCAGACCCTTTAAAGTAATACTGCGTGGTACCCATCCCATGGGTCCCAAATCTCCAGGTTCAAGGGCATCTTCCTACATCGAAAACATGCATAGAAACCCAGAATATGGTACACCGTGTGATGGGGAAAGGTTTCTAAAACGCACCTCATTTCTCATCTCCTTGTGCTCGGGTTCGCCATTGCAGCCACTTTACTAGCAATCTCCCTACTTGGAGCATCAGCACCTTTAACCTCCTGTTCCGTACAGGTTGCAATTTGTCCTGAGGATGAACGGGAAGATGGGGAACCAATGAGAGACTAGCTCTTGGTGTTGGGACAGGCACAGGGCACTCTATTTTCCCATCAGGAAGAAGAATTAACCACAGGCTCAGCCTGCCCCCCGGAACGAGAACAGGGCCTGAAGCCATCCTGCGCTTTTACGGCCAGCTCCCAAAAAGCGAGTTGTAAAATGGAGCTTCAGGGCACTGCAATTCACAAACCTGCAGAGTTATAAATGATAACTCTCGTCCACAAATATCTTGAGGGAAGGCAAAAAAGAGGATTTGAAATCAAGGCAGAATTGCAGGAAACAGATTTCAGGAGGTAGATTCGAATCGCCTTTAAAGCACATGAAAAGCGGCAAAACATTGATAATGATGCCCTTGGCCAAAAAGGGCGTATGCGTTTTTTCCTGAATATATTCAGGAAAAAACGCATACGCCCTTTTTGGCCAACCAAGCAACCTGGAAAGGCAAATCAGCGCTACAAAGAAGTCTCGCTTCCCATCGGTCAAATGGGCCATGCTGAAATAAGTGTCAAAACCAGAAATGCAGGACAGGCCATGGAGAAAGGGGAGCCTTGCGACGCTGATGGGCGGGATGTAAATTGCCAACAGCCACTCTGGAGAAGGGTACAGTGTGTCCTGAAACATCTAAAAAACACAGCTTAGAGAGCATAGGGCACTTCCATGCATGGGGGTATAAATTGGGAAAGTTAAAAATCAGCAAGACACAAGCACACCAAAGTTTAGGGCTGCTCTGTTGCCAAGGACCTCCACTTCATTCCACCTTAAATATCCCAGGAAAGATAAAAATGGATAAATAAGTGGTGGTCCTTATGTACAATGGAATATCACTCAGCCATGAAATCAATGTCCTAAGGCTAGTAGCAGCATGATGAGTGGATTTAGGTAGGAGACGATTCTAAGTGAAATAAGTCACGCAGAAAAGGACACTTCTCATCAGATATCACTTATACAGGGAAAGTAAAAACCGTTACACTTGAACTGAATTACAAAACAGAACAGAGTCACACATGCAGAAAACACACTATGGCTGCTTAACAGGAAAGGTGAGGTGGGGTGATA